>NC_062548.1:114950223-115262723 GCF_016906955.1 Phacochoerus africanus | reverse complement strand
TCCCTTGTGCGGGCAGTGGAGTGTCTCGCAGAAGAGCTGCTCAGGGAGGCTTGTCTTGGGCTGAAGGTGCAGCAAGCAGGCTGACCTCAGGCGGGGGCGGGGAGGCAACCCAGCAGCACTCACCACCCTGGGGCAGAGAGCAAGAAGCCGGGCATCAGGCCCATGAGAATAGGGACAGGGGGCTCGCGAAGGTCGAGGTGAGAAAGGACCCTCTGTTGGCTGGATTGGGGGGATGGGGAAGGAACAGGGTCCGGAGAGAAGCACAGTCAGTTCGCAAACACTTCCCTTAGTCCAGCCCTGAGTGGGACGAGCCTTGAGTCTGTGAACCCATGGATCTTGCTCAGGCTAAAGTCACTCTTGGGGGAGCAGGTCCCTACGAGATGATATCTGCTTGCACTGGTCCCATGAGGCATTGGCCCTACGGTGCTGGCTGTGCCCTGGGCCGGGGTCTGTGCCCCAGACCCAGTCTGAGGCAGCCATGCCCGTCCTACCCCCTCCCTGAGAATCCCCACCCCACCCTGTCGGGCCTGCCAGCCAACCCTTCATCGGTCTGCTCGTGGTTCACCTCCATGCCTTTGCCCAAGCTCTTTCCATCAGCGCACAGGCTTCTTCCAGGTGTAGGTTTTTTTTTTTTTTTTTAATATGTCCTACATGGATATAATGTGTGATAGCCACTAGAAAAAATTTGATCGAGAACGGGCAGCGTGCCGGGATCGCTCAGGGGCCCGGCCCTCGTTCTCCGCTCAGTGTACACAGGTGTGATCTTTCCTCCTATTACAGGCTCTAAGCTGTATTTCTCGTGTATCTTCATCTTATCTCCCCAAAGAGACGATAAGCTTTTTGAGGGTAGGGCTCCTCTTATCTTTTCAGTCTCCCACGTAATACCTAAAATTGGCTCACTGAATGTTGAATGAATGGGAATTCCCTTCCACCCCCACATGGGCCCTGTGGCTCTAGGAATGCAACCCCAAAACATACCCAGGGGATGTGGTGAGATGCAGGCGGGGAGCAGGGCCGGGCAGGATCAGGAGGATGTTTCTCTGGGATGATGCTCAGCTGGGAGGGACCTTGGTGATGATGTAAGCCTCTTACTCCATTGACCGGCAAACAGAAACCCAGATGCGGCACGGGTGCCCCCAGGGGCGAAGAGCTGAGCTGAGGCTCCAAGGAACACCGCAGAGACCTACAACCAGCCCCTTTGCTCAAAACCCAGTTTCCTAGGCCTTGTATCCTTGGCTTCTCAGCAGCATCCTCAAGTTGGAGACACCTTTCTCTGCATGACACCAACCTTCGACGTCTCTGGCCAGTTTTTCTTTGTCTCCTTTGTAGTTATCTTCATCTCTAGCTGGCTGTTAAGGACCAGAGTTCCTTAGGATGCTGTCACTGGAGTTTTCTCCCTACCCCCCAACCTCTCCCTAGGCAGACTCATCGCACCACCCCTAGAAGGGCCCCCCAACTCCCACAGAGCTCTGCCCAGATTTTGTTGCAGAGTTTTCAATCCACCTCTTGAGTGTCCCAACCCACGGCTTCCCTCAGCACTCTTCCAGAAACCTCATCCCTGCCCATGGATCACTACTCCGTGCGGGAACTGCTGTCCATACCCGTGCGCAAACCAGACGTCCAGGTGTCTTTCTTCCTCCCCGCTTAATCCATCAGTTTTACTTCCTGAATGTCTCCACGCCCCCTTCTCTCCGTCCCCATCACCATCAGCCTCCTCTGAGCCCCTCCATCTCCCACTCAGAGGGTGGCTGCCTCTCACAGGGTTCCCAGCTTCCCTCCTTGTCACCTGTGGTCCACACTCCACACAGCCATCAGGCCCCCTTTTAAAACATGAGGCAGATCCTGTCACTTTCCCTACAACCTTTTACTGGCTCCTCGTTTCTCTCAGGATAAAGGCCCAGATGAGGCTCAGATCACCCCATGTCCCAGCCTCCCTTCCCTCTGCATTGCAGCCACTCTAGCCTTTCCCAGGATCCCCACTCATCACAGAGCCTTGAATGAACCCCAGAAAGGTTCCCTGGCCCCACATTGCCATCTTATCACTTCCCTGCATTATAAAATTAATTTTCCCTCTCTACCTGCCTGGGCTATGAGTTCTGTGAGGTCAGGGGTCTCCCAGGGCGCATAGAAGCTCAGGAAGTGTGTGTTGGCCCTTAGGTCCCTCTCAGAGGTGAATTCCTGGGTCCTGGTCCCCACGCTACAGGGCAGATGCCTGTGGCCCCTGCTGGGTAAGGTCTGAGCAGCTGGGTCCAGTGCTGGGGGCCGTGGGTTGAGGGGAGGAGGGGGTGAAAAGGCTTTGCTTTCACTGTATGTACCTCTTTTTATTTATTTATTTATTTATTTGTCTTTTTGCCTTTTTCTAGGGCTGCATCTGTGGCATATGGAGGTTCCCAGGCTAGGTGTCTAATCAGAGCTGTAGACGCCGGCCTGCACCAGAGCCACAGCAACTCGGGATCCAAGCCACGTCTGCGATCTACACCACAGCTCACAGCAACACTGAGCGAGGCCAGGGATCAAACCCGCAACCTCATGGTTCCCAGTCGGATTCGTTAACCACTGCGCCACGACGGAACTCCATGCTTGTATATACCTCTTGCTTCTTACTTTCTTCCCTCAACATCACACCCTGAAAAGCTTGGTTGCCGGGTGTGAGTCATCCCACAGTGTGGCGATACCATAGATTCTTCAACCACTTCCCTGGTGATGGAAGATTTTCTAGTGTTTCAAACAGCAGATGCTTTGTTCAAAACAAACAAACAAAAAAAAACTAGAGTCAATGCCGGCAGGTCCCAGGACTCAGGGGCTCCGGTGAGAGGCTCTTGGTAATGAGGAGGCAAATAGGCTAGGGTGGAGGGGAAGCTCTGCACCAGCAGTCAGGAGCCCCGGGTTTGAGCCCGCTTCCCTTCTCCTGGCCTCGGTTTTCCCTTCTCTGAAACAAAAGGGTTGGGATGCTGCAGGTGCTCCATTGGGGCGTTACTCGCCTGAATCACCTGGGACACTCTAACCAGCAGCAGCCGCAGCAGCCCAATTAAGTACCACCTACGAGAACGATGGTGTGACCTCATCCCAGAGAGGCCGATTCTGCTGGTAAGGGCCAAGGTCTTTCTCCGTCATTTAAAAAAGTGCCCCAGGCAATTCCCATACACAGCAACATTTGAGAACCACTGTTCCAGGCCAGGGCTTCTTAATTCTAATGCACACACAAAGCATCTGGCGATCTCTTTAAACTCCACTTCCTGATTCAGTCGGTCTTGGGTGAGCCCCAGAGCCAGCTTTCCGACAAGCTCCCAGATGATGTTGCTGGTCCTGGACTGGCTTTTGAATGGAAAATTAGATGCTCTAAACTCTCGTTCGATTCCCAGGTTCTTTTGGGCCACCCTATCGATACACTCGTCTTCAGCTAACCACTGCTGGGCTGAGGTTGGAATGTAGCGTGTATCCAAGAAAACCTGGATACAAAACGGAATGGTTCCCCAGGACCATGCAGGGCAGCTGGGGAGGCCTGGGGCCTTGGCTGCAGCCGTGGGTGTATTGAGCTTTGAAGAGGGTTGACAGGGCTTCTGAGGGTTTATGAGCTCCAGCTCCAGGTCCGGCGCTTCTGTCTCAGCCATAATTAAGGCAAGTGTTGGCCCAGGGCCTTCCAAGGGGAGACAGCAGTCTCCAGTCAGGCCACCTGAGCCAAGCTGTGGGAATTCAGGGCAAGGGAGTGTCCCCTAGGAGGAAGCCTGCCTCTGGGCACCTGCACTGTCATGAGGAAGGGGGTCCCCTAAAAGGACAGGTGCATACGCTCCGTCTTGTTTCTTCTGTTTGCAGAATTTATGGGCATCTTTATCACTCTGAGGCCAGTTAGAATTAGGACCACCTAATTGTCTGATCTGAAAAGCCATGCGTTTATTTTGAGCTTTGTATGGTTTTGCTAGGAATGGCGTGGACACAGGTAGTTGTAGAAGTCCCAGTAAAGGACCATAGATAAAGGGGGAAATCTAGGGAACTTTGGGAGATCACTGGAAGTTAATAAATTGCTCAAAAAATCCATCAGAACAAGGCAGGCTTGCTTGACTAGTGGAGGTGTGAGAATTGCCTCAGGTCATTGGGTGGGGGATGGGATGAGGCTGGCATTCAAGTTCAGACCCAGGGCAGGAGTTTGAGGACCATGCTTCTGCTGATTTGAATACACACCTTCGTGGATATCAAGGAGGAGCTACTGCTCCCAGAAAGGAGGTGGGCTTTTCCGACCCCCACTCCCCCTGGATGATGCCACTGTTGCCCACCTAATCCTTGGGGCAGAGCCTCCTTGCCTGCCCGCTGGCATCTCTCACAAGCATCCTATCCTAATAAATCTATTTCTTGCCTATGTCTTTGTCTTTCCCTGAATTCCTTCTGCACGGAGGCAGGAAGAACCTGAACCCCAGTAAGTCCAGACATCGGGGAGTGATTCTCATTTAAAACATGGGTTCAAGTCCCAATCTGGGTTCTGGCTAGGTTCAGGCCAGGCCTGCTGTCAGTTTCAGTTTCTGTTTCAAAGTCCTGTCCAAGTTTTCCGCCAGGTGTTCCAGTTTATAGCGAGGCGCCGATTCTCAGTCTGCCTTTTGCCTACAAACCAGGTCTCTGATTTCAGGTATGAGTGGGCTGCTGTTAATATCAGCATTGAGACTGACTCTTGAATCTTGTTGGAGAGTTATTTCTAGTCGGTCCCTAAAAATCTCCTTTTGAGTCCTCTTGTCTCTACTTACTACGCTGAATCAAGATCCAATCAATGTTGTTATTTAAGTTTTTAAATAGACTTTATTTTAGTGGTAGGTTCACAGCAAAACTGAGCAGAAAGTACAGCGAGTTCCCACATACCCTACAGCTCCCCACCTGCACCCTTCATTAACGTCCCCCACCAGAGTCATATGTCTGTTACAGTTCATGAACCAACATTGACCCATCGTGATGATCCAGAGCCCGCAACTGACATTAGGAGTCACTCGATGTTGTGCAATCTGAGGTTTAGACAAAATGTAATAACGTGTTTCCACCATCATTATATTATGCAGAATGGTTCGACTGCCCTAGACAGCCTCTGTGCTGGGTCTCTTCATTTCTCCCTCCCCCAGACCCTTGCAATAAGCCACCTTTCAACTGTCCCCATAGTTTTGCCTTTTCCAGGATGTCATATAGAATTATACATTATACAGGATTTCCCATCATGGCGCAGCAGAAACGAATCCAACTAGGAATCGTGAGGTTGTGGGTTTGATCCCTGGCCTCGCTCAGTGGATTAAGGATCTGGTGTTGCTGTGAGCTGTGGTGTAGGTCGCAGACATGGCTGGGATCTGATGTTGCTGTGGCTGTGGTGTAGGCCAGCAGCTGTAGCTCCAATTGGACCCCTAGCTTGGGAACATTCATATGCCACAGGTGTGGCCCTAAAAAGAAAAGAGGAAAAAAAAAATTTCTTCTTCTTCAAAAAAAAACGGGGGAGTTCCTGTCATGGTACAGTGGAAACAAATCCAACTAGGAACCATGAGGTTGCGGGTTCCATCCCTGACCTTGCTCAGTGGGTTAAGGATCCGGCGTTGCCGTGAGCTGTGATGTAGGTCACAGACAGGACTCAGATCTTATGTTGCTGTGCCTGTGGCATAGGCTGGCAACTGTAGCTCTGATTCAACATCTAGCCTGGGGAAAAGAATCATACGGTATTCAGCCTTTTCAGACTGGCTTCTTTCACTTCACGATAGACATTTAAAGTTCCTCCATGTCTTTTCATGGCTTGATCACTCATTTCTTTTTAGCAATGAATAATATTCCATTGTCTGGATGTACCACCACAGCTTGTTTTTGCATCCTCCTCCTGAAGGACGTCTTGGTTACCTTCCAAGTTTGGGCAATTATGAGTAAAGCTGCTATAAACATCCCTGTGCAGGTGTTTGTGTGGGCATAAACTTTTAGCTCTTTTGAGTAAATATCAAGGAGTCTGATTACTGGATTCAATGACGACAGTATGTTTATTTTGTAGGAAACTGCCAAACTATCTTGCAAAGTAGCTGCACCATTTCTCTCTCCCACAAGCAATAAATGATGCTCCACATCCTCGCCAGCTTTTGGTGTTGTCGGTGTTTTGTATTTCATCGAGAATAGGAGTGCAGTGGGTTTTAGTTTGCATTTCCCCAGTAACGTGAGGCTAAGCATCTTCTCACATGCTCCTTTTCCATGTGTGTGTCTTCTGTGGCGAGGTATCCATTCAGGTCTTTTGCCCAGTTTTTTAAATTAGGTTGTTCATATGCTTATTGTTGAGTTTTAAGAATTCTTTATATATTCTAGATGATAGTCCTATATCAGATATGTCTTTTGCAAATATTTTCTCCCTGTCTGTGCCTTGTCTTCTCATTCTCTTGATACCAATCAATTTTTACAAGGAAGGTACCAGAAATCATTTTTAGTACATTCTTTTTTTTTTTTTTGTCTTTTAGGGCCGCACTTGTGGCATATGGAGGTTCCCAGGCTAGGAGTCAAATTGGAGCTGTAGCTGCCAGCCTACACCACAGCCACAGCAATGGGGGATCCAAGCCGCACCTTTGACTTACGCCACAGCTCACGGCAACACCAGATCCTTAATCCACTGAGCGAGGCCAGGGATCAACCTGCATTCTCAAGGATGCCAGTTGGGTTTGTTAACCACTGAGCCGCAGCAGGAACTCCCATTTTTAGTAAATTCTGACCTGTTTTGTGGGTTTTCCTGAAGTCTGCTGATTTAGCATGCATGCTGGGATTCCTTAAATTTGACCCTGGATTAGTCTATTTTGCTTTTTTTCATTGCTAGTTCAGCATTTATTCTTGCTACATATGGTTTTGTTGGCAGAGATCTGACAAGCATGGATTATAGGCTCCTGGGAGATTCCAGATTCTTCAGAAAGGAGGTGTCTGTCTTGTAGGATTTGGAGAAATCTTGGACAATCGTTCTTAGTTGTACTGAGACCAGGGTTTAAACTCTGTGGCCGATGGCATGTGTGATTCTCAAACAGGATGCATTTATAAAGGAAGCCAATGTTTTGGTGTGTCAAGGGACGTTAAGGAAAAGGGCATAGAGGAGTTCCCATCATGGCTTAGTGGTTAACAAACCCAACTAGTATCCATGAGGATGCGGGTTTGATCCCTGGCCTCCTGCAGTGGGTTCAGGATCTGGAGTTGATGTGAGCTGTGGTGTAGGTTCCAGATGTGGTTCAAATCTGGTATTGCTGTGGCTCTGGCGTAGGCCGGCGGCTACAGCTCCAATTCGACCCCTAGCCTGGGAACCTCCATGTGCCCCAGTGCGGCCCTAAAAGGACAAAAAAAAAAAAAAAAAAAGAAAAAGAAAGAAAGAAAGAAAGAAAGAAAGAAAGAAAGAAAGAAAGAAAGAAAGAAAGAAAGAAAGAAAAAGGCCAAAGAATCCAGGCGAGGGGAAGGAAGAGGTAGAGGGATTGGAGTCAGATCTGCGGGAGAGTGAAAGAGAGTGTATGATGAGCTTAGGGGGTGTAGAGGTAGGGGGTTAGGGAGGAAGGAGGTTTTATCCAAGACTATTTTACATTTTAGTCATCAAGTTCCTAGTTTAACCTTGACAAAAACAAATTTGAAGAATTGGAACTTTATATTTATTTATTTATTTATTTATTTATTTATTTATTTATTTATTTTTGCTTTTTAGGGCTGCACCCGCAGCACACGGAGGTTCCCAGGCTATGGGTCAAATCAGAGCTACAGCTTCTGGCCTACACCACAGCCATAGTAACACCAGATCCAAGCTGTGACTGCAACCTACACCACAGCTCACGGCAATGACAGATCCGTAACCCATTGAACAAGGCCAGGGATTGAACCCGAAACCTCATGATTCCTAGTCGGATTTGTTTCCACTGCACCACAACAGGAACTCCCAAGATTTAGAATTTTAGAACTGGAATTCTCCTTTGAAGCATCAGGGTAGCCATCAATTAATAAATACTGCTCATTGGGCCTGAGGAATTTGATTCTGGTTTTGTTCTAAGGCATCTCTCCAATGAGCAGTTTTTCCTTCCATTAAGTGTTTTCTCCTTGTGCGCTATTGGTGGGAATATAAATTGGTGTAGCCACTGTGGAAAATAGTATAGAAGTTTTTCAAAAAAACTAAAAATGGTATTACCATATGACCCAGCAATTCCACTCCTGGGTATATATCCAAAGAAAACAAAAACACTAATTGGAAAAGATACATGCATCCCAATGTTCACGGCAGCGTTATTTACAATAGCCAAGATGTGGAAGCAACCTAAGTGCCCATCAGCAGAGGAATGGATAAAGAAGATGTGGTATATATATGCAAGGGAATAATACTCAGCCATAAAAAAGAATGAGAGTTTGCCATTTGTAGCAACATAGATAGACTTGGAGGGTATTATGCTAAATGAAATAAGTCAGACAGAGAAAGACAAATATTATATGATATCACTTACATGTGCAATCTAAAAAAACACAACAAACTAGTGAATATAACAAAACAAGAAGCAGACATGATATAGAGAACAAACTGGTGGCTACCAGTGGGGAGAGGGAAGGGGGGAGGGGCAATATAGGGGAAGGGAATCAAAGTCTCAAACTAACAGGCGTAAAGCAAGACACAAGGATATATTGCACAACATGGGGAGTATAGCCAATATCTTATACATAACTATAAATGGAGTATAACCTTTAAAAATTGAGAATCACTATATTTCACACCTATAACATATACTATTGCACAGCAACTATACTTCAATAGGCATTCCACTGTGGCACAGGGGTTTAAGAATTTGATTGTAACAGCTCAGGTTGCTGTGGAGGTGTAGGTTCAATCGCCAGTCTGGCTTAATAGGTTAAAGGATCCAGTGTTGACGCAACTGTGGTGTAGGTCACAGCCATGGCTTGGATTCAATCCCTGGCCCAGGAACTTCCATGTGCCACGGATGAGGCCATTAAAAAAAATTCCTCAACGTGTCCATCGAAGGCCGAAATCATCCTTGGCACAGTTCTGTTAAAGGGCATACAAATTGGACCAAGAGGACTCCTGGCTCTGGTCAGTTGAAAGTTACAGTCAATTGAAGTTGCTTCTACAGCCTTGTGTCTCAGGCCCCTGACCTAATGGCAGGCCGCCTCTGAACACAGACCCAACTATCTAAGTCCCTGGTAGGTGGAATACATCAGAGGTGTTTTCTCTGAATCACAACCAAGCTCTCAGGACAAACAGTCAGGATGGGAGGACATCTCTTTTTTTTTTTAGGGCCACACACGTGGCACATGGGAGTTCCCAGGCTAGGGGCCAAATAGGAGTTGCAGCTGCCAGCCTATGCCACAGCCACAGCAACTCCAGATCCGAGCTGCGCCTGTGACCTACACCATAGCTCTTGGCACCACTGGATCCTCAACCCGCTGAGCAAGGGCCAGGGACGGAACCCACGTCCTCATGGATAATAGCCAGGTTCATTTCTATTGAGCCATAATGGAAATTCCTGGGAGGACATTCTTATCTGGCTTTACTGGTGATGTACAGCAAAGGTTGCCCACAGAGGGTGCTGATCTGGATAGCACTGCCAGCTCGCCTTTCCATGAGGCCTTCTGAAACAGCCAGCTTCTGATGCCTGCATTCCACTGTGAGACCTCCTCCTTGTGACAAAGTAACACTCAGAGACACAAGACAATACAAAGGGACAGACGGAAGCAATTCACCAAGGACGCAGCCCCGGAGGAAACCCTAACCAAATATACACACCTAGGATTTCTGTTTGTTCATTGGAGGTTTATGGCTAAACCATTTATTTTTTTATTTATTTTTATTTTTAGTTTTTATTTTTTTAACTGTTATTTTCCCAATACAATTTTTTTCTACTGTACAGCATAGTTACATGTACATGTATACATTCTTTTTTCTCATATTATCATGCTCCATCATAAGTGACTAGACATATTTCCAAGGGCTACCCAGCAGGATATCATTGCTAATCCATTCCAAAGGCAATAGTTTGTATCTATTAACCTCAGATTTCCCATCCACCCCACTCCCTCCCCCTCTCCCTTGGCAACCACAAGTCTATTCTCCAAGTCCATGTGTTTCTTTTCTGTGGAAAGGTTCATTTGTGCCACATATTAGATTCCAGATAGAAGTGACCTCATACGGTATTTGTCTTTCTCTTTCCGACTTACTTCACTCAGCATGAGAGTCTCTAGTTCCATCCATGTTGCTGCAAATGGTATTATTTCATTCTTTTTTATGGCTGAGTTGTATTCCATTGTGTATATATACCACATCTTCCTAATCCAATCATCCATTGATGGACATTTGGGTTGTTTCCATGTCTTGGCTATTGCAAATAGTGCTGCAATGAACATGTGGGTGCATGTGTCTTTTTTAAGGAAAGTTTTGTCCAGATATATGCCCAAGAGTGGGATTGCTGGGTCATATGGTAGATCAATGTATAGATTTCTAAGGTACCTCCATACTGTTCTCCACAGTGGTTGTACCAGCTTACATTCCCACCAATAGTACAGGAGGGTGCCCTTTTCTCCACACCCTCTCCAGAACTTGTTATTTGTGGACTTATTAATGACGGCCATTCTGACTGGTGTGAGGTGGTATGTCATGGTAGTTTTGATTTGCATTTCTCTAATAATCAAAGCATCAGAAATAAAAGCACAAAATAAACCAATGGTACCTAATCAAACTGACAAGCTTTTGCACACACCCAGGATTTGACATGTGTGTAAAACGGCTGAGGACCGCAACCCAGAGAGAGGAGCTAAGGTCCTGCCCAGACCAGTGTTGGTGTGGAGGATGGTCCATGGGCAATGAGGCTCCAGGGGCCTTGGTGGGCACTACCCCTGGACAAGAGCCATGGTCCACAGTGACCAGCAGGTCAGGCTGGATCTGAGTCAGGACACCAAGATTACAGTCAAAGAAATCAAACAAAACTTGACAAAGTTAGTCAATCCTCTTTATTTATAAACTTGCAGCCACAAGGGAACCATCTGTGGTCACTTCCACTTCAGCAGGGGTTCAGGTGTCTGAAAGGAAGGTAAGTTTCACAGAGAAAGAAGGAGGAAGTACAGTCTCTGATTCGCAAGCCTCCTCTCAGGGGATATTTTTGGAAACAGGGGAGACTCTGATTGACCTTCAGATTCACTTGTCAGTCCTTGATTGGTTCACTATCCATAATTTATAAGACTGGAAAATTTTCAGGTTTTCCTGGGGTTTTTCAGGAGGATGATTCTGAGAGATTTTGCAAGCATAAGAGGATACCTGGACCATAGAGAGATCAAGCAGGGCTCCTTTCCTTTGTGGGGTGATGTGTTGTTCTTGGCCCCAAGAGTGCAGTTTCCTCCTGTGTGCAGAGCCGCCATGGGACTTTGCAGGGACTGTGTAGGAAGTTACAAAGATGAATGAAGCATGGGCCTTACTCTTTCCTGCAAAAGAGACAGCTCTAGTTGGCCAATGTTTGGATGGCTGACAAAATTCTGCAAGTGATGTAAGGCAGTTGCAGAGAGGGCAGGAGTAGTTAAGCTACTGTGACATAGCACTAGATGCTGTTCACCAGGGGCCCAGGGGATGACCGGAGCCAGGCTGGGTATTTTCATTGATGTAGCAATTGTGGAACATCTGCTGATGTCAGGCCCTGTGCCAAGGGCTCAGGACACAGCAGAGAACCATTCAGTCCTTGCCCTCCTGGAATTCACAGTCAGAAAGACAAACTAAGAGTCCCTGTCATGGCTCAGTAGTGACGAATCTGACCAGTATCCATGAGGATGCGGGTTCGATCCCTGGCCTTGCTCAGGGGGTTAAGGATCCGGTGTTGCTGTGAGCTGTGGTGTAAGTCGCAGACGCTGCTCGGATCTGGCATTGCTGTGGCCGTGGTATAGCTCAGATTTGACCTCTAGCCTGGGAACTTCCACAGGCCGTGGGTCGGGTGGCCCTAGGAAAAACAAAAAGAGAAAGAAAGAGAAGACAGACTAGACTTTGAACAAGCAATCCCAAGTGTGTGTGTTGGAGGAGAAGAAAGACCAGGGAACCATAAGACAGGATCTGTCATTGGCTGGGCATTTTAGGAAGAAATATTTACACTGAGCCTGGAAGGAGAGTTAATGAGGCCAAGAGGTGGGAAGGGGATTGGTGTGGTCTGAGAGTTCCAGGCAGAGGGAACAGCATGTGTTAAGTGAGGTGGCAAAAAGGATGAAATCCTCAAGGACGTGAAAGGAGCATAGTGAGCCTAGGATCTAAGAAAAGTGGGGGTGGGGCTTGTGGCTGGAGAGGAGGACATGCAGGGCCTTATGAACCATGCCAAGATGGCTGGACTTTGTCCAAAGAGCAGTGGGAAGCTGGCAAAGGATTTTATATGAGGGTATGACATCAGGTTTGCACTCTGAAAAGATGTTTAGGCTGCCATGTGAAGAAAAAAAAATAGATTGCAACAGGCAAGAGTAGATATGGGAATAGCTATTACAGTCAGCCAGGGGAGCAGAGATGGTGATGTGGACCCAGGTTGGGGCAGTAAAGATGGAGAGTGGCGAGTGGACTCAGGAAGAGATTTAGGGTATAGAATTGATGGGACTCAGCAATGAATGACCTGTTCGGACTGAGGAGGAGAAGATTTCAGGATCATTCTTGGGTCCGTCTACAACCATTCTTGTTACTTCCTGTAGGACTGCAAATGAGTGGGAGGAGATCATAGGTTTATTTCTTAACTCCTGAGTTTGAGGTGCCAATGAAACATCAAAGTGGAAATGCCAAATCAATGAATCAATGGGTTTATGGGGTTTGAACATTAGAAGAGAGGGCTGGCTGGAAATTGAACAGTAGGAATTATTGACGCATGGATTTGAAACAAAGCCATGGGGTGGGGGGTGAGATCACCCTGGGAGACGAGTCCAGGCCAGAGGCCTGAGCAGCTCTAGCACCAGAGGGCAAAGGAGGCTGAAAAGGAAGAGCTGGAGAGAAGAAACCAGAGAGCTAGAAGCATGGGGGCCCAAGGTAGCATTTTCTGAGAAGAGGCAGCTACCCAGCTATGAAATGCTGCTGAGATGTCAACAGGAGGGGGTCTGAAGACCTCACTGTCCACTGAATTGAACAGACTGTTGATCTTGGGCGTTTCTGGTAGATTAGTGGGAGCAGAGGCCACAATGAAGGTGGGGAAGACCAGTGAGTAGAAGGGGTTTTAAAAGGTCACTCCATCCCAGGGATGAGCCAGGGATTGGTACAGGGATCCAGGGAAGAGAGGCTGAAGTTTGAGAGCTTGGTGCCTCACTCTGATTAAGAAGACATGGAGAGACTTGTGGCTGCCTGATGGGAGGGGGAGGGAGTGGGAGGGATCGGGAGCTTGGGCTTATCAGACACAACTTAGAATAGATTGACAAGGAGATCCTGCTGAATAGCATTGAGAACTTTGTCTAGATACTCATGTTGCAACAGAAGAAAGGCTGGGGGAAAAATGTAATTGTAATGTATACATGTAAGGATAACCTGACCCCCTTGCTGTACAGTGGGAAAATAAAAAAAAAATAATGACCTGCACAACCAAAAAAAAAAGAAGACATGGACCTCAATGTCAACAGAGAGGACCAATAGGGAAATGGCTGCAGGTGGCTCCTGGAGCAAAGAAAGTGAGTGGGGTATAGGAGGAGGCATCCAGTCCCTGTGGACCACAGAGACCACACTGAGATTCCCGCTGCTCTCTGGAGAGCCTGTGATTAAGGCCCACAGCCCTGGGTGCTCCTGGTCACACCTGTTTCCCCTAAGAGGCCTCCAAGGGTCAATCAGGGAACAAACCCAGATGAACAAAATAAGGAAGTGCTGTGTCTTGGGTTAAGAGGGCCGGCCTTTGGAGCAGAAAAACCAGTATTAAAAATCTGGCCTCAGAGTTCCCTGGTGGCTCAGTGGGTTAAGGACCCATCATTGTCATTGGTGCAGCTCAGGCTGCTGCTGTGGTGCAGGTTTGATCACTGGCCTGGGAACTTTTGCATGTTTTGGGTACAGCCAAGAAAATTCTGGTCTCACCACACGCTCTCTATGTGATTGGGGGCAAGTTTCTAAACATTTCTGTGGCTTACTAGAATCAGAAATGTTTCAGAATGGAAAAAGTGCAGAGATTAGAATGGAGGTAATTAGGAACTGGGAAATCCTTTTCCTCAGGTTTTCTCTTCTTGGGTATAATTGGTTATCACCCTCTACTTATAAACAAGGTCCTTCCAGAATCAAGGAAAGAAGAACCTCAGGCTGACCAGCAGTGACACAGGTACTCCCTGGAAAACAGAACCTGGGGTGACAAAACTCCTCAGGGCTGTGCCTGAGCCCAGCCTGGCTGTCCTGACGGCTGGAACTCAGCGCAGATCTGCCTGCCAGGCCCCGCCTGGTCCAGCAGGCCCATCTGCATCAGCACCTGGGACAGAAGGCCAGCCAACTGCCACCCCCGTGCTCCCCGCCCACCGCACAGCCTTCTCCCCAGGTGGTGCCCATCAAAGGTAAACAGGGAGCCAGCAAGGCAAACACATTTGTGCACCATCATTCCTGAGCTATTAACACCACGTGCAGTGTGCGTGGGCATGGCTGACGGCCCAGCCCCACAGCAAGCCGGTGACGCCAGGCCACAGCCATCCTCTGCCCCCCAGCCAAAGGCCTAGAGGCCCCATTCTGGATTGCCGTGTGGATGGAGGGACAGCGCCAGCTGGTAAGCTCCCCTGGCTGGTGGTAGAGGGCCTCTCTTCCTTCCCAGCACCCCTGGTCCAGGAGAAGCCTTTTTTGGCAAGTGGGCTGCTCTGAACACAGGCCAGGGAGGCGTGGGGGTCAGGCCAGGATGGTTAGGGCCGTGGGAGCCAGGAGCCTCCCAGCAAGGTCGGAAGCATGTGAGATCCCCAGGAAAGACCAGGAGGCTTGGGTTATTCCCTTTGATCTGAAGAGCAGATCATAGCTCTCACAGGAGGCGAAAGGAATCGAATAAGGGAAAGCTTGGCCGCGTAGCATAGTCCATTTGGGTTGCCTCTTCCCAGTGGGTGTCTCACACCCAGTCTCCCCCAGGGGACCCCCCAGCCCTTCCTTGTGGGATCTCAGCTCTGGAAGAGCCGGCACACAGCTTCCCCTGTGTTCAGTGCCTACCGGCCATGCTGGCCAACCTGTCTCCTTCTTAGAAGGGAGACGTGAGCCCTGGGCTTTCTGTTGGTATCTGCTAGTGCAGGGTCTATGCCGAGCCTCTCTGACTTGATCTTGGCCATTCCGGGGCTGAGGTGCAGAGGGCAGGCATGCCAGGTTCTACCCTTAGTACCTGAGCAACCTTCTTTCATTCATTTATTTACTCATCCAATCTTTAATGAATGCTTGCTACAACAGGTGACCTGCCAGCTGCCGGGGACATAGCAGAGAACAAGGAGGCCAGGTTTCATAGAGTGTGTGTTCTCCTGGGATTCGCCCTTTTTTTTTTTTTTTGAATCATTAATAAGGTTGTGCTATTTGAAAATTGTATTTTTTTCCCCTAGCCATACATCGCTGGTCCCTTCTGCATTTTGTCAACTTTTTCACTCCTTAATTAAAATCTTCTTATCTTTAGTATATTGATTATAAGAAAATCCTCCACCCCCAAGGAAGCTAAATCTGCTCAGTTACTTGCATTGGACAGTGTTTTGCATGTGTGTGTGTGTGTGTGTGTGTATACATAGGTTTTGTGTTTTGTATACACAGGAACACTAGTGTCTGGATAATGTTCCGGTTGGACAATGCCTGATTTAAGCCTCCTTTTGCTCCTGTGGCTGGGAAGGATCTTGAAGAAAGCAGGCTTGGTTATTCTCTTTGCCCTTGGAGAATATTCACCCAACGAATGAAGATTTGTTAGGGATTCGTATGTGCGGAACACTGAGCTAGGTGCTCTGGCGGGGAGGGGTTCTGGGGTTGCCTGCCAAGATGGCAGGAAGAGAAAGGCCCAACCTCTCCCTCAGGAAGCCCACCAGGAACATGGGACCATTTCCATGCAGGAGTGGGTGATACGAGGCCATCATGATGAAGGCCAGCAGGTGCTTCAGAAAAGCTAAAACCACTCTCAGGGCTCACAGGCATCCGTGCTGATTATTCTAATAGACACTCCTGGTTCCACCCCTCCCACAGCCCTAACACATACCCTTCCTCTTCTAGCTCTGAGTCTTCGTAAAATCAGCACCACTGGGTACTTGTCCTAAATGAGGGGCTACTGGCACACGCTTCCACCACACTGGCAGAGCTCACCCAGGAGCCAGGGACTCGGTTTTCCTTGTTTTGTCTTTTTGCCATTTTCTTGGGCCTCTCCTTCGGCATGTGGAGGTTCCCAGGCTAGGGGTCGAATCGGAGCTGTAGCTGCTGGCCTACACCAGAGCCACCGCAACACGGGATCCAAGCCGCGTCTGCAGCCTACACCACAGCTCACGGCAATGCCGGATCGTTAACCCACTGAGCAAGGGCAGGGACCAAACCCGCAACCTCATGGTTCCCAGTCAGACTCGTTAACCACTGAGCCACGACAGGAACTCCTCGGTTTTCCTTGTTGAAGAGAACGATTTCACTTACTCTTTGCTCACAACCATTCAAAAGCTTGATCTGTGCTTCTTCCCAATGCCCAGATCCAATCACAGGCACTGCTTCCACTTCCTCACACATGGGCATTTGGTATATGTTCCATCCTTCCTCAGAAGAAAAAAACAATCTCTTTTCTTTTTCTCAAGGTCTAGGGGTTTCCTCGTGGATCTGATCTGAGTTAGTGGTTTTTACTTGTTTGTTTGTTTTTACCATGACCTGTGTTGAGAAATACACGTTGCATCACCACATGCAGCTGAAATGAAGGTTTCTCAAAACATGAGTTACCCTTAACTATGTGCGATGCTCTCAGTTATTTTAGATCCTATTTAGGTTTTTTTGGTGTGTGTGCGTGTGTGTTTTTAATGGTCCAGTCATCTGCCAAATTAAATTCATGAGAAAATAATGGATTATAACCCCCAATTTGAAAAAGACTCTTCTAAAGTGGGTGTTGCTTTAATTCACAGGGGCCCTGTGGCTGAGGCTTGGTCTAGTGCCCTCTTGTGGATTCTTGGACAACACACACTCAGGTTTTTCAGTCACCAAGATGCCTTCTGGCCAAGGCATGGACTGACTGCCATCCCTAAAAGATTTGAATTCATGCCCTGCCCCCCGCCGCTTTTCCCAGAAGGAACATCTGCTGAGTGTTGCTAAAATCTGAAATGAAGCATCTTCTCTTCTTTAAGATGTGTCCTCTTAGGACGTTTTATTGGCAAAAATCAGAGAACAAAAGTTTAAACTTTTCAAGTTTGTCTCTGACTTTTAATAAGTCCTTTGTTCCTTGTTTTCACAGCTTCTGATAGATCCCATAGGTAATTGGTGCTAATTAAGCTAACACATGTAAAGAGCACACCACAGAGGCTGACGAGTGCCTAAGAAACCCCCACTGCCTCACAGTTGATGAGAATTCCTTGATGCACTGACAGGACTCAAAAGATTTTTCATTTATTTTTTGCCTTTTCCAGGGCTGCTCCTGCGGCATATGGAGGTTCCCAGGCTAGGGGTCTAATTGGAACTGTAGCTGCCAGCCTATGCCAGAGCCACAGCAATGTGGGATCCGAGCTGCGTCTGTGACCTACACCACGTAGCTCACAGCAACACCGGATTGTTAACCCACTGAGCAAGGCCAGGGATCGAACCCGCAACCTCATGGTTTCTAGTCAGATTCGTTAACCACTGAGCCACAAAGGGAACTCCAAAAGATTTTTTTTTTTAATCTAAGAAGGAATGCAGTCTGTCCTATACAAAAATGCCTCATAAAGGTTAAGGATGTTTTTAAGTCATTTCTCAATTTTTCTAAATGGAGAAGAGACTAGAGGATGGTCTGTGTGCCAGTCCAACTGGGCCATAATGGTCAAGCAGAGAAGCAGTGAGAGATGGAAGTGAATACACGGTTTGCAGAGCTGAGCTGTTTCTGCTCATTTCCCATCATGCTTCCCACCACGCCGCCACATGCCCAAGCTTGAGTGAGGACCTGTGAACACTCATTCAGCCCAAGCAGGTTCAGGGACACTTCTCAGAACTGTTGGTAGCCTGGAGCTGGGTGGACTCGTGACATCCTTGCAGAACAGCAGCTCTGGGTCTTGCAGAGCTTGTGGGCAATTTAGCGAAGATAACAAGTGGCAGATGCTCAGAAGCATCTATGCTCAAATGGCCCCTGCAGACTCACCTTGGGTTACTTCTTCCCTCTCTGCCTTGAGTGCTGCTCTCTGCCAGGCTCCAGGACTTCCATGCAGCCCTGAGACTGAGACTTTGGCATAGCTAAATCAGTGGTCACCCAAAAGCCTCGTTTTTTTTTCTCAGCAGATAAGAGGGGAGGACCACATCCTAATTTCGGGGAGCCAGGAACAAAGGGCCACCCTCTCTTAGTCTTCACTTTATACCTAAGACAACCCAACTCGAATTCTGATTTGAAGCAACTGAGAAAAATGTCAACAGACTAAGACCTGAGGTTGGGTGATGGAAACCAGCTCCAGACTCCCAGCTGGATCTTGGACAGCAGGCTCTCATCCTTGCTGCCACAAGGGTGGCTAAAAGGCAAGGGTGATTTAAAGATATTCGTTCTATGAATCAAAGGCAATTGTTCCTTGATACTAGTGGGGAAAATTTCAACTTCACCCCCAAGACTCTTTTGTCGCTCAGGCTGCCCAGGTTAGACCCAGCCTAGCATTCTGACTTCGTTTGCCCAAAGGAAACTGCTTATTCCATCAAATGAGCTCATGGATCCCTTCTCTGGAGTGTCTCTGTCAATTCCACGTGCAGACAGAAAACATGGGGCCTGAACTTCAGCCCAGCATTGCCTGCTGCTCGTGGCCCTGGGAGTTGGGGGCAGGGTGGTGGTCAGAAAAGACCTCTCTGCACCAGGCTGACCACAGAACCTAGAGTTCCCGAGACAAAGTGGGATCCCATTTACCACTAAGAGAGCTCACATTTGGAGGTGGTTTTTTGGTTCACAGTTGTTACAAAGTACTTTCACGGCTTTTAGTTCCACAGCTTACAGCGGGAAAGCTGGGGCTGAGCTAAGGTGTGGCCGACCTGGTGTTCCAGCCCAGTGCCTGCAATTTCCAGTGCCCCACACTGGCAATTTCTGGGCACTTACCATCCTGGAGGATGATATGAAGGGGGCTGTGTGGTCCTGGTCTTCTGGTGCCTTTGTCTAGAACAGGCCACCCATCTTTGACCCATCTACCCTGAGAAAGCACCTGCCTAAATATTAATGTTTATCATTTACAGCTGGCCACTGCCCCTTTCAAAGGTGAAAACAGTAAAATTTATGACAGTTGTCCTATCAGGCAACAGAGGAGCATAAAAGCCAGAGGAAGTGTGAGAGCCCGACAATCTGCGGAAACGCTTCCTCCACGACCCGGAACGTCTGGACCGTTCCAGCATGGGGCTGCAGCCGCGCACTTTCCTCCTGGGGCTGCTGCTGCTGGGGCAAGGTGAGCCTGCCTCCTGCTCAGAGTTCAGCCAATGGGTCAGCCGTGCCGGTGTCTTGTGTTGCTTTGGCGGGGAGGTTGGGAGAGGAATTTTCACCAGCACAAGAAGCATAGGTGGAACCCAGCAGCCTGGCATGCTCAGGCTTAAGCACCCAGGGCCGTGCGGTGAGAGGCCGCTCTCGGGACAGGTGGGAAGGGGGCGGGCACAGCACCATGGCTGGGAAGGAATGACAAAGATCTGGATTCTAGTTGTCTGTGCTGTGTGGCCTTGGGCAAGTCCTACCTCCTTGGACTTTGATTCTTCCGGTGCCACGACTACCACTCTTGGTAGGCACATTTGGATTGATACATGGGCTTTGTTTTTGCTAAAAGGGCGGAAGAAGGCGGATGGTAGGATGATAAATTCTAAAGGGTTGCCCAAGCTCTTTGCTGCTAGTGACCTGATTGTTCTGAATGGGCTACCAGCCCGGACTTTGGGTTTCTCCTGCGCTGGCGATCAGCAGCTTGTGCCTCTGCCCCTCTTTTCCGACCCCTGGATCGTCCTTCCTCCTGTTGTTCGGAAAGGCAGAGTCTTTTAAATGGAGAAGGATCTTAAGGATGATTTTTCACTTTCCCCAAATGAGAACCCCCGGCCCAGAGTTGGAAAGCACTTGCCCGGGAGCCCCCAGAGGGAAAGGGGTGGTGGGGGGGGATGGAGGTCTGGGCCTGGCTGGGGCCCAATGCTGCTTCTGCTACGTACCTAGGACCTGTCAGTCACCCTCCCTGAGTGTCTGGGGCGGGGGTGCAAGGCTGGGGAGAATGAGGGGGCTGCTCTGCTTCCTGCACAGGGTGCTGGCGTCCTCCTGAGGCTTAAAAGTTTTTGGTGACCGTTTTCAACCTCTCTTGTGAAGTGCCTGTGCAAGTGTGTTTCCCATTTTTTCAATGGTTTGTCCTTTTTTCCCACGGGTTTTTTTTTTTGGTTTTTCAATGTGCTATGGACGTGTGTTGGTTGTATAACAGACAAGTATCTTCTGCTCTGGAGCTTGTCTTTCTTCTTTCTTCAGGGAGGCTTTAAATGAGCAGAGTTCTTAATGTGGGGGGAAATAAATGAAGACCATCCGAATGAGAACAAGTGGAGGCTAGTTATTCCAAGGTTGCTATAGCAACGGAGACAGCCACTGTCATTGACCTGCGTCAGAGACTCCGGGCAGGGGAGTGGGAAAGCTGG
Source organism: Phacochoerus africanus (assembly GCF_016906955.1). Taxonomy (NCBI): domain Eukaryota; kingdom Metazoa; phylum Chordata; class Mammalia; order Artiodactyla; family Suidae; genus Phacochoerus; species Phacochoerus africanus. Next base: position 115,242,034 of record NC_062548.1, on the reverse strand, counting down.
ATGTTGGCTTCAGGGGAAGGCTTCCGGGCTGCTCTGATGGTGGCTGTTGCCATGGAGAAGCCAGATGCAAGCAGCTAACTAGAAGCCAGGCCTCTTCAAAGTGTTTCATCTGGGAAATATATTTGACTTTCTCTGGTTGGTCCTGCGTTGGAAGCAGGGACCAAAGTTGGGGAGCTGCAGTATGGCCCAAGTCCTGACGTTTCAAGGCTGCTTGTGGCAGGGATGGGGGGCTTCCTTGCCTGGCTACTGCAGATGCATGGGTCATCAGAGGTCTGTCACCATCCATGGTCTGGCCATAGTCTGTTTGTATATGGTCTCTCCATTTCTCAAGTTTTTGAATCGTTTCTGGTTTGTGCTCTTTGTGTCTTCTTAAAATCTCCTCTCTTGCCCTGGCATTGTGAAGATATTATCGTCTGTTACCTTCCAAAAACTCTATAAATTTGCTTTTCTCACTGGGTCTTTTTAAAGACAACTGGGATTGATTTTTTGTGACTATTGCAAGAGGAGAACCTAATTTTTATGTTTTTCCCCACAAACAGTTGTCTCAGCACCATTTATTGAAAAGTCAGTTGCTTCCTCACCACTCTAAAGAGCCTCCTCTGTTTATACATAAGGGATCCATATGTGCTTGCATCTGTTTTAAAGCTGTTTTGCTTAATTAGTTATTTTGTCTATCCCTGTGCCAATAGCACATTGTCTTAATTCTATAGCTTTATCGTAAGTTTTACTACTTGGGAAAAGTAAGTCTTTCTATTTTTTCTTCTTTAGAAATGACTTGGCTTGAAACTTCCAAGGAAATTTTATTATTTGTCAATTTCAACCCCCCTCCGGAAAAAAACCTGTTGGACTTTTCTTAGAAATTGCTTTTAATTCTATGAATCAAATAGGGAAAAATACATATTTTTACAATGGAGTAAAGAGGCATCTTTGAAACCACAAGCTTATAATTAGATCTTCTTTAATGCCTCTTAAAGTTTTCTGTTTTCTCTGAGGTCTTGCATATGTTTTTTAAAATGTATTCTTATGTATATGCTATTTTTGTTGTATGATAATGGAGTGTTCAATTGGTATTTTGAAAAAGTTATTGGTATGTAGAAATAAACTTTTTGTTTTGAACCCAATTAAACTCTTGTATACATTTAAATAAGTTATCTGTATATTCTTTTGAATTTTCTGTATATACGATCTTGCCTGTACTGATAGTTTGGTTGCTTTCTTTTCAATCTATGTACCTTTTCTTTCTTTGGTTTTGCTATGCTGGCTGGTGCCTCCACTACGATTTTTCATAGACGGGATGGTTGGAGGCATTCTTCTTTCCAAGTTCAAAAGGAAAGTGTTTAACGTTTTGTCAGAAAGCGTAGTATTTACTACAGACTTTTCTATAGATACTCTTTTTTAAATTTTATGGCTGCCCCTGTGGCATGTGGAAGTTCCTGGGCCAGGGATTGAATCTGAGCCACAGCTGTAGCAAAGCTAGATCCTTTAACCCACAGTACTGGGCCACAGACTGAACTCACACCTCCCCAGTGACCTAAGCCATTGCAATCAGATTCTTAACCCTCTGCACCACAGAGGGAACTTCCATAGATAATCGTTATGAGACTAAGAAAGTTCTATTTTATTCCTGCTTTGCTAAGAGTTTTTTAAAAATCATGAGTGGGTATTGAATTTTATCTAGTACTTTTTCTGCTTGTATTGAGGTGATTGTATGATTTGCTCCTTTGATCTTCTCCTGTGCTGAATTAAATTAGTTGGATTTATCATTTTGTTCATTTTTTCAGACATTGCTTTTAGAGTCACCAAAGATCACACATTGCATTTGCTTGTATTGCCGTTTAGTTCCTTTGAATCTAACAGTTCTTAAGCCTTTTAGGTTCTTCCTTCCCTCCCTCCCTCCCTCCTTGTCCTTGAAAAACTGAGGCTGGCTTTTTTTGTGTACACTTCAATTTGGATTTGTCCAAACCGTTTCTCTATGGCTAGAATCGGATTAAACTCTTCAGATATAGATACAACATAGATCATGTTGTGTCCTTCATGTGTCCCATTCGTGGATACGTGTGATAGTAATAAATATTTTATTGGTGATGTTAAATTTGATTATTTGGTTCAGGTGGCATCTGCCAGATTTCTCCCTTGTAAAAGTACCTTCCCCCATGTGATTTATAAGTTACCTATAGAGAGATACTATGATACCATGTGACTGACTATTCATATACCCAAAACTTTTAGCAGCCATTGATAATTCTTGCCTGAATTGATTAGTTATCATGGTGAGTATAAAATGGTAATTAAAAAATAGTTATCATTCCTTCTACTGTTGTTAGTTGGTATTCCTCCATTTAAAATAAAAAGAGGGGAGAGTTCCTGTTGTGGCACGGAGGAAACAAATCCAAATAGTATCTATGAGGATGTGGGTTCGATCCCTGGCCTTGCTCAGTGGGTCAGAGATCTGGCATTGCCTTGAGCTGTGGTGTAGCTCACAGAAGCGGGCTCAGATCTGTCATTGCTATGGCTGTGGTGTAGGCTGGCAGGAACTCCATGTGCCCTGGGTGTGGTCCTAAAAAAAAAAGAAGAAGAAGAAAGGTTATCTTCCCCACTCTTTTTAGGTTTTATCTAATATGAAATGGACTCATGGATTCTTTTATTAATCAGTATGTTATAATCCAATCCTGTCATTATTCATTTTGATACTCAAGTTATTACAGATTTGGCCAGTGAGGGACCCTTCAAGCTGATTTTTCCCATCAATTTTTAAACGTTTTTAACTTTATGGAACAGGTTATTCCAGGTGAATCATCTATTTTCCCTATCTCAGCTATGGAATTAGTGATGTCTTTAAGGTGCCAATTGATAGGGGATTTTATTTAGAAACCAAGATTCTGGTGCTAGCGGTGTTTATTGCTGCAGGAGTGTCATCACATCTAAGCTCTGTCACCAGACAGAGCCAAGACATCGAGCTTTCATTTTTAAAAGATGAATGTTTACAGATATCTCTAATTTTAGTTAGAATTAGCTTTTATCTCCTTCCCTATTCCTGATTTGTATTGCCCCTTCAGGGTGAACCAGGGTTGCAAAAACCATTAATAAATATATTCATTTGCTGAGTCCTACAATGCCTACAACACAATATGGAATTCCTATACCACCCCACCACAAACAAGTGAAGTTCAAAATTTCTTCTTTGGTTTTGTTTTGTTTTTGTCCTTAGAATATGTCCCACTTAGGTTGTATAATCAAAATCCTTTGTTCAAAATCACTTGGATTAAGTCTTTTTCTTTTTTTCCCTCTCTGTGTGGTTATGTTATCTGCTCGAAATAGAGTTAAATTTGTCTCTGTATTTAGCTGTAGGGTTTCTCTCATTCTTGGCAATTTTGCTTCTTTGAATATATGATACATTAACATGGTTTAGAATGCCATGTGAAATACCACGTAAAAAGATATACTCAGAAAAGCCTCATTCCCATCCCTAGCCCTTCCATTCCATTTCCATCTAGCCCTGTAGGTAACCAGTTTCATTATTTTCATATCCTTTCTATGTTTCCGTTTTTTTGTTTTGTTTTTTGTCTTTTTAGGTACATACCCGCAGCATACGGAGGTTCCCAGGCTAGGGGTCTAATTGAAGCTATAGCTGCCAGCCTACACCACAGCCACAGCAACCCAGATCCAAGCCACGTCTGTGACCTACACCACAGCTCATGGCAACACTGGATCTTTAACCCACTGAGCAAACCCAGGAATCAAACCGACAACCTCATGGATACTAGTTGGGTTCATTAACCACTGAGCCACAATGGGAACTCCCCTTTCTGTTTCTTTTTGCAAATACATATTCTTATTTTTTCTTCTTTTTGCACAAAAATAATTTAATATGAACTTTTTTTGCATCTGGATTTTTATTTCACTTAACAATATATCCTGAAATTATGCTAGTCGGATATCTTTCTTATTTTTTTCCAGCTGTAGGAAATTCCATTATGTATCATACATATTCAACCAGTCTCCCAATGTGGGCATTAAGTTGCTTCCAATATTTTGCTATTGTAAGTAATGCTGTCATGAACAATCATGTACAAATGCTTTTTTTTGTGTTGTTGGAGGTATAGCTTAGGGCAAGTTCCTAGAACTGGGATTTCTAGGTCTAAGGATAAATATATGTATAGTTTTGTTAGATATTTCCAATTGCCCCCATCTATAGGGATTGTACCATTTTACTTTCCCATTAGCAATGTATATGAAAATGCCTACTTCTCCACAGCTTTACAATAGAATGTGTTGTCAAAATAGAGTGTTTGAAATTTTGCAAATGGCATGCATGAGAAGTGGTATTTAGTTTTGATTTCTCTGAATGCAGAGGAAGTTTTTAGTTTGTTTTGCTTTTAAGATCATGTGGTCTCAGGTTCCAAAAAGCTAAGTTCCAAAGCTTTAGCACTTTTCAAATCTCACGGTGGCAACATGTTTGACAATATCCCATTGACCAAAGCAGTTCATGCAGCCAACCCCAGGTCTAAGGGGTAGAGAAATAGACTCCTCTTGTTGGAAAGAACAGCAATATTACCTGCAAAGTGACATACACTCAAGGATAGGAGTAATTTGTGGTCACTTTGCTGTCTTCTCCACCTACTTCCACTTCTATTTTTCCAGGGTTTTTGTGGCTATTTTTGCATGTTTATTTTTCCATGTGAATTTGAGAATCAACTTGCCTAGATTTAGAAAAAAAAATTGATATTTTTATTGAAATTGCCTTAAATTTCTAAAGGTAATTAGTCTTACTCAAAAGTATTTGATCTTTTATAAATGTTTTTTCTTAAAAAAAAAAAAATCTTAGGGAGTTCCCATCGTGGCGCAGTGGTTAATGAATCCGACTAGGAACCATGAGGTTGAGGGTTCGGTCCCTGCCCTTGCTCAGTGGGTTAACGATCTGGCGTTGCCGTGAGCTGTGGTGTAGGTTGCAGACGCGGCTTGGATCCCATGTTGCTGTGGCTCTGGCGTAGGCTGGTGGCTACGGCTCCGATTCGACCCCTAGCCTGGGAACCTCCATATGCCGAGGGAGCGGCCCAAGAAATAGCTAAAAAAGACAAAAAAAAATGTTTTTTCTTATATATCTTTTAACTGAGCTGGCCCATATATTGACCTATATGAAGGCTTTTACTCTTGTGTGTTAATTTTATACTTTCTATCTTGCTGAACTACTTCATTGTCTGAATTAGTTTTATCATCAGTTCTCTAGGGTTTTCAACATTACTTCCACATCATTACAAATAGAGATAGTTTTTGTTTTTCTGCCTTTATTTTTTTCTTTTCTGATTGCATTGTCTAACATTCCAAGACAGTGTTGAATAGCAAGGGTGATAGTGAGGGTCTCACCTTGTTTCTGACCTTGAGTCAGAGGATCTCACCTTGCTTCTTTCCCTGTTCAGTTAGATGATGGGCTTTGGGAATCATATTTACATACACGTGTGTTTTGTGTGCTCACATTAAGGAAGTGTCCACAAATTTCTGTTGAGTGTTTTTACTTTTAACAGGAATGAATGTTAAAGCTTCTTGAAGGTCTTTTCAGCATCTATATAAAGTATCATGTTTTTCACCTTAGATTTATTATTATGTTGAATTAATTTGCTAATGCTGAACCATCCATGCATTCCTAGAATAAAATCAGTCATAGAGTACTTTGTTTTTCATACTACTGGATTTAGTTTTATAACATCTGTTTAGGATTTTTGTTTTCCTTCTGTATTCATGAATGAGATGAAATCATAATTTTTTTCTCACACTACTGTTGGATTTTGAAACCAATGTTATACAGTCTCATAAATTTTTGGAGCTTTTATTTTCTGTTTTCTGGAATAGTTTTTAATAAGAATGGAATTATTTCTTTCATTTAATTCATACTAGAATTCACCAATAAGACCATTTTGGCCTGAAATATTTTTGGTGAATTTTTGACTGCCAATTCAATATTTTAGTGGTTATAGAATTATTCATATTTCTTCTCAAGTTTTAGAAAGTTTTGTTCTTCACATTTACTTACAATTCAGTGGGTCTATAATTTGGGAAGACCTCAGCAGGAGTCTTATTTCTGCTCCACATAGTGTTGTCTGGGATTGACTTGGAGAATCTAAAATGACACAATTGGGAACTTGGTACTGGGTGTCTTAATGCTCCTCTACATGGCCATTATATGGAAAGCCTGGGCTTCTTTACTTTGTGACTCAGGGTTCCTAAAAGAGCAAAATTAGAAGCCACAAGGCTATTTAATGCTTAGGCCCAAGAATAATTTCTGCTGCTTCTGTTGGTCAATGCAAGTCTCAAGGCCAGTCTAGTGTCAAGGGGAAGGAAATAGACTTCATCTCTTGAGGTGGGGGAAGGGGGGAGAGGCCAAAGTCATATCACATGCAGGATGGAAGGAAATGCCATCTTTGGAAAAATATACAGCCTGTGTTTGTGTGTTTCTTAGTTCATTCATTTTCATGAATGAATCTTGCTCAGCATGTGTAGTATATCGTCAATCTGTGATTTAATATTTCTATCAATTTAAAAAATTTCCCAGGTAACATCTTTTGAAATATTGCTTCTACTCCATTATTCCTGTCTTTTCCTTCTGGAGTGTCAATTAAATATTTGCTTGGTTTTCTTACTTTATGTTCCATGTCTTCTAGCCTCTCTTCAAACTTTACCATCTTGTTGTCTTGCTATACAGCATCCTAAGTAATTCATTATGACACATTATGACACATTTATTCATTCTTTCAGTTGTGTCTAATTTGCTGCTAAACCTGATCATTGAAGATTTTGAGAATTGGCTTTATTTTTGAAATTTACTTTACCCTTAGTTATTTACCAAATTTACAGTGTTACTTTTAAAAATAATTTTGTGTTCCTATAAATATCTCAAGTTTGTCTTTTATTTTTTTAAAACATAGTAGTTTTATAATTTTTGTCTGATAATTTCGATATCCAAAGTCTTTGATCTATTTCTGCTCTGCTTTTTTTCTGTTAGTCCTTGTTCCTAGATACCTTGTTTATTCATGTGCTTGGTTATTTTTTAATGTGTGATGTTGTGACTCCTTGAAAAATTATTTGTGAGATCCATTGAGGCCTAGGATGAAGATGCCTGTCTTCAGAGACTATGTAAACATCTGTCAGGCACTTGGGACTTACCATTCAAGGGTCACTTTAAATTCATAGTATGAGATTCCCTAGAATAGCTAAGTCCCATCCATGTATAACAGCTTCCCTTTAAGAGGGATGTGCTATTCTCCCCTTTTACGGATGCAAAAACTGGGACTCAGAAGTTAGATAACTTGCCCAAGTTCATGCAGCTAATAAGCACAGGAGCCAGAATTCAGTCCTGAGTCTGAGTCCAGAGCCGTGACTGTTCACCACTTCCCTGCATTAGAATTGGGCCCAAGGAAGGAAAGACATAAAATGGGCTCAATGAAACCCATATAAAAACAGCTTTCTGCTCTGAAAGTTTAGAAAACTGAAACAGAATTCTCTCAAAACTGCAAGGGGCTAAAGCAAGCTGGCAAGGAATCTGTGTATCTAATAAAACTCAGTTTTTGTTAGAATTCATTTTCCTGGCATGGGTCTGAAGTTACTCAGGAGATGATCATGCTTGTGAATGAAAACTCTTGCCTTGGTAGCACACCCAGGCCAGACTTGTCACTGCAAAGCCAAAGGTGAGAACTGGGTGAACTCATTGTGCAGGGAAAGAAATGCCCCTTTCATCATCAGAACAAGAAAGCCAGTTAACATTTGTTTCCCAAAAGCCTAGAGTCCTTCCTGGAGATTGGCAACTAAGCCTTCCTAGAAATGCAATTTCCAAATAGGAGTAGAGAGCAAGCTTGGAGGACTTCAGGTGGCCCCAGCTCTTCCAATTATGGAGGTGAGGGGGTAGGGGGACTTGCTTGGAGTCCCCTAAATAGGTGGTAACAGAGCCATCCCTGGACCTCTGGTTTCAGACTCTCCTCTGCACCACATGCCTGAATCCCCATCCCCACCCCCGCTTCACCTCACACACTTGCCTCCAAATTCCTGCCCTGAGCAGCAAGCACAGGTATGGGATTTTCTCTGGGTGCTCAGGAGTCCTACTTTCCTGGGATGTCATCTGCACCTTGTAGATTTTAAGGACTTGATTGTCAATCTTCATTTTCATCAAGTTGCCTTTTTGCTCCTGTCAGTTAACTGTCGGAGCACCCTTCTAAGAACCTGAGCTGGGCTGAGCCTGGCTGGGAGATAATAAACCAAATGTAAGGAACCCCCTGGGGAGAGAGAACTGATCTGCATAAAATCACTGGGGAAGAATTAAGTACCAAAATAGGTGCAAGTAGCTGTAATAAAAGCAACAGGATTGAGAGACCTGAGAGGTGAGTGTGGGCTGGAGAAGTTTCACGTGGGAGGTGCAGCTCAGTTGAGCAATGGGGGACGGGTGGGATTAAGATAAAGGCAGAGGAACAGGGAGGCACCCAAAAGTGAAGTCAGGGCTCAACATGATGGGTCTGAGGAGCAAGATGCAGGCCTGCTGAGTTGGAGTGCAGGCTTGGTGTTGGCAGAGGTGACCCGTTAGGTGAAGTGGGGTTTTGAAATCCCCAGAGAAGAACAGTAGAGGGTATCACAGTGACTCTTTACTTAAAAAAACTTCTTAAATGATTTAAGCCAAATCTATTATTTTACATTACAAAAATAAGCCCTATATATAAAATAGATAACAGCAAAGTCTTCCTGTATAGCACAGGGAATGACATACAATATCCTGGAATAAACCATAATGGAAAAGAATATGAAAAAGGAATACATATATATAATGTATAACTGAATCATTTTGCTGCATGCCAGAAGCTAATACAACATATTGGAACTCAACTATACATCAATTAAAAAAATTTTTTTTAAAACAAAAACATGAAGGCCTACAAAGGTTAAGTGATGGCTCAAGTTCATGAAGCAAGTCTAGAATTTGGAATTGCTATAGTGGGAAGTGGGAACTCTTAAAGGTTCTTCAGCAGGGGAGTGGCCTAATGAAAGTGGTGTTTGGGGGCAGAATGAGTCTGCTGGCTTGACATCAAAGGTCATGTGTTGAAGAAGGCACCACATAGGTGAATTACTGGGCCTGGCTCCTAGAAAGAGGCCGGGCAGCGAGCTTGCCGGGCTCTGGGAGGGCCAAGGGCTTTTCTCCTGAGTTAGGCAAGCACTACCTCTTGCATTCTTGTATCTCAGGAGAAGCAGTGGGTCCTCGATTTATGGTCCTTCTTCATCCCAGAGCCTCCCAGTTGTCTCAGGGAGGAGACTTTCCTGGTGGGGGAGACATGAGCCCCCCACAGTTCCCTGTTGGAGCTCACTAATCATGGCCTCTGCCTCCATCCAGCTTCGGGGGTCTCTGGTCCGCTTTCAATTCTGGCCCATGTGGAGAAAGGGATAGGGCTTTGAACTGCTGCTGCCCAGGACTCCTTGTTCACTTTCACTAAGGGACTCTCTTCTTTGGGTTGTTCCTGGTTCTGGGTCTGCATCAATTGTTCCCACGAGGAGGGTAAGCAGAATGCAAGCTAAAATGGTAGTGTTCCTTGTCCAAGGTCGTACAATGAGCCAAGGACCAAATATCAAGTCAACTCTGAATGTGTTCTCTCCATTAAGACTGCTCCCTAGACCCTTCTTCCCTCTCTTGGGGCATATGACGCATGGTGCTGGGTGTTGGGGGGGGCATCAGAGATGAAGACAGGAGGGTGCATTGGTCTCTGCCTGGAATGGAATCAGTAATAGGTGTCTCCTGGGTGTCATCAGCACAGGACACGGAGTATTAAAGAATGGTGGTTTGGGGGAGTTCCCCTCGTGGCTCAGTGGTTAACGAACTCAACTAGGAACCATGAGGTTGTGGGTTCGATCCCTGGCCTCACTCAGTGGGTTCAGGATCTGGCATTGCTGGGAGCTGTGGTGTAGGCTGGCAGCTGCAGCTCTGATTAGACCCCTAGCCTGGAAACCTCCATATGCCTCAGGTGCAGCCCTAGGAAAAAAAAAAATGGTGGTTTGGGACTTCTCAAATAATGTCTAGTTTTTTTTTTATAATCTCATCACACTAGAGGTTGCATCTACCCAAAGTCTGAAGAGTATTAATCCTATCATTCTTTGGCATCCTGGTGATATATCTAGATTGATGGGTAAGGGCAGCTGAAAATACTATTCTTGTAAACATGGCAAAAGAATAAATTTCTACATGTTGGGAACTCCGGCTATAGAACAACACACATAACAAGCCTTTTTTATAACTGTTGTTTAAAGAAACTTTGGTCCCAAGGAAAGCATGCCAGACTAGGTTAAGGGGGACCGAGTCCCTCACATGGCCTTTAATAACTTGCTGAGTGGTAAGTTTCCTAATCCCTCTGGGTCTTAGTTTGCTGAGGTATTAAAACAAGATGATTTCAAAGATCTGCCCACTTCGGCCATTCTAGAATTCTAAGACAGAGGTCAGTTTAGTGACCCCAGAAAAGTTCTGGCCCTCGAGTCACCTTCACTGACGGTGGCATGTAACTTCCCGAGTACCACGCTGACGGAAGATGCTAACATCCTGTGGTCCCCAGAGCACATCAGCGTAGGAGGAGGAGTGGGCATGACCTGTGCTGTGCCCGCTCACCTGTTGACAGCAGCACCACAAGCCCTAGGTGTGCATGCGGCCGAAAAACTGAACAGGGTGACAGATAAAGCCCAGCAAACATTGGCTGGCTTGGACCCTCCCCTTCCTGGCTCACCAGGATGGCTCCCTGGTTAGTAGATGGCAGTGCTGTGTGGAGGTCACCTAGCTTCTCAGCACGTAAAAATGCCAACAGGCTCATAAATCCTGCGTCTACTTATCCTTTAGAGCTGCTGTGAGAACAATGCGTGCTTCTGGGAGCCCCCAGATTTATTATACGATGAAGAGTGGCCTCAATTCCACATGTGTTGGCCTTGACCGTCCTCCCCATCGCCCAGGGCATTGCCTCCCCTTCCCCCTCGCATGGGTAAGGCCTCTCCTATTCACACAGCTCTTTCCTGTTCTCACAACAGGTCCATGAAGAAGGCAGGGAAGCCAGTCTTATCCCCATTTTATAGATGGGGAGGGTCTAGAGAGACTGATGCTTGGTCAAGGTCACACCATGGCCATCTTTCCTCATGGCAGGTGCAGGGGTGGAAAATTGTGCTCCAGACAAAGAATAAGTAAAAATACAGACAGGGAAACCTGCTCATTAGGAGTGCTTGAGCTGTTTCAGCTTTGCTTTGGAAATCTTCTCACCCTGGCCTGCTGTTGGGCTGCCATGCTTTGGGTTTCCTGGAAGCGTCGGGGCTGTCAACCTCAGAAGCACACAAGCATCACTCAAAGGGCTGTGAAAAGCTGCTGGTGCCCAGAGCACCCCGCCCCCAGGCCAATCCAATCTGAAGCTCTGTGTTGGGGACTGGGGAGCAGGCAGTGGGTTGAGAACCAGCACTTTAGAAGGGCCTCCTGGAGGAGAACCGTGTGTGACTTTGCCTCGCCAAAGTCTGATGCTCTAGTGGGTTTTTGTCAGCTCCAGGACAGTGGTCAGAGCTCTGCCAGCCTGGATGGCTGATCTCAGCCGAGCCTGTTCCTCAGAGCTCTTCCCTTTTGTGCTGAGCATGATGGAAAAGTACTTGTGTCTCTCCCTCATTGACCTTTTTGAGGGGATCATTTTTCAGGAAGCTCTAAGCCTCTCACATCCATGAGCTTGAGGCTAAAACAACCTTCCAAATGGGAAAATTTCCTTGGGAGTCCATGGTTGGGGTTCCGTCAGGCCACAAGTGCTTTGCTGATTTCTCCCACCACACCTCCGGGTGCCATGGGGAGGGTGAGCATCTTTAATCACATTTACCTGGTGGAAGCAGAGAGCTGGAATGAGGACCCAGGAGTCAGTGTGGACAGGAGCAAGTGGTCTTCAGTTTCTTCTTCAGCTCCGGACCCTCTGATTCTAGGCACAACCTTTTTGTGATGCCATCAGGGCATTTATCATGGATGATTTGAATCATCAAGTTAAGCACACAAACTCTGTAGATACATGAGGACATCCCAGGATGTCAGGCTGGAAGGGTCTGAAAAATGGTCTCAGCTTAGTCATCTCTCTGATACTGCAATGATCAGGATCAATTAGGATTAAAACTATCAGTTACTGAAACTCTACCATGTGTCAGATACGGTGCTTCATGTTTACATGCATTTAATCCTTACCTGACTCTATGAGGCAGGTGTTATCAAGCTCACCTTATAGGTGGGGAGATGGAAGCACGGGGAGACTGACCAGACCAAGGATATCTGAGTTCCGACCGCCTGCTTCATGTGCTCAGCCTCCACTTGGACCAAGTTCCGAGGGTGGCCCATTATTGTTCAAGTAGCTTGAGCTATTCTACTAAAGGGCCACCTGTCTCTGCTGGTCCAGTCCTGGTTTGGGAGTCACAGGGAACAAGGCCAGCCCCCTGGACCTCCAGTCCTTTCAGATATTGAAAGAATTTCTCATATATCCCTCTAAGCTTCTCTTTTCTGGTCTTCTCAAGTGTGTTTAAAAATGAAGCCTAGGAGTTCCCATCGTGGCTCAGTGATTAACGAGTCTGACTGGGAACCATGAAGTTGCAGGTTCTATCCCTGGCCTTGCTCAGTGGGCTAAGGATCCAGCGTCGCCGTGAGCTGTGGTGTAGGTTGCAGATGCGGCTCGGATCCTGCGTTGCTGTGGCTGTGGCATAGGCCAGCAGCTATAGCTCCTATTCGACCCCTAGCCTGGGAACCTCCATATGCCACAGGAGCGGCCCAAGAAATGGCAAAAAGACAAAAAAAAAAAAAAGTCTAATTATGCTTCAGTATGTCCTACCTGTTCCATGATCTTTTCTCCTTTTTTGCCTTATTTGATTAAAATTTTTTTTTTGGTCTTTTTTTCTTTTTAGGGCCGTACCCACAGCATATGGAGGTTCCCAGGCTAGGGGTCTAATCGGAGCTACAGCTGCTGGCCTATGCCAGAGCCACAGAAACACCAGATCGGAGCCACATCTACGATCTACACCATAGCTCATGGCACCACCGGATCCTTAACCCACTGAGTGAGGCCAGGGATCGAACCCGCAACCTCGCGTGGTTCCTAGTCGGATTTGTTTCCGCTGTGACACAATGAGAATTCCTGATTAAATATTTTTATTGTTTCAGTTTCACCTCCCTGTCCTGCCCAATATTAGCTTGCTGATTATACATGTTTTTGTTACTTTGACATTTGATTACAACATGCATCCTCATTGTATTAAAGTCTAATATAAATTAGACGCAAGTCTAATATAAAATTTTATCACTTCCCAGATAAAGGAAAAACCTTATAACAGTGTCACTCCATTTATTCCATTCAAATCTGCCTGCATGGCAATACACTACATATATTCTAAACTCCATACTATATTATTTTTTATCGTTTATATTGAGGTTGGCAAACTTTTTCTATAAAGAAACAAATGGTAAATAATTGGTTTTGTGGGTCAGGTATGGTCTCTACCACATATTCTTCTGTGTTTTATAACCCTTTAAAAGTGTAATTCTTATCTAGTGAGCCATACATAAATAGGCTGTGGACAGATTTGACTTTTGGGCCATAGTTTGCTGGCTTCTAGCTTTATACGGGCAATGTTACTTTGAATTTACCTATTTATTCTTTCTACACGTCATTTCTTCTTACACTTCCATGCTTCCATCTGGAGCATTTTGAATATGTCATTCCACTCACTGCTTTCTGGCCTCCATCATTTCCGATAAGTCAACTCTTAATCATGAGACTGGTCTCCTAGACATGAAAAGCTGTGCTCTGCTGTTTGAGATTTCTGCCCCCTTGGCTTTAAACTACACTTGGACACATCAGTCGTTATAGTTGATGTGTCTAGGTAAAATTCTTTGTATTTTTTCCTCACCTAAAGTGGTTTCTGGTTGTTTTTTGTTTGTTTCCCGGCTTCTTTGATCTGTGGCTCAAAAGTTTTCATCAAATGTGGGAAATTTTCAGCCAGTATCTCTTCCTATCTTTTTCTGCCTTCTTTTTCTTCTGGGACTCATTACCCATATGTTTTTATGCTTGATAGTATCCACAGACCCATGAGGCTCTATTTTTCTTCAATCTCTTTTCCTCTGTGTTTTTCAGAAATGTACCTTATATGGATCTATCTTTACCTTTACAACTTCTTTTTTCTACCATCTCAAGAGTGCTACTGAGCCCATTTGTAAATCTTTCAGTTACTTTCTTTTTCTTTTTTAAAATTTCTTAATGAATTTTATTACATTTATAGGTGTACAACAATTATCACAACCATTTTTTTTCTTTTTTTATATAATGATTTTTATTTTTATTCCATTATAGCTGGTTTACAGTGTTCTGTCCATTTTCTTCTGTACAGCATGGTGCCCCACAACCAAATTTTACAGCATTTCCATCCCAAACTCTCATTGCATCCCCCCACTCCCCAACCTGTCTCATTTGGAAACCATAAGTTTTTCAAAGTCTGTGAGTCAATATCTGTTCTGCAAAGAAGTTCATTGTGTCCTTTTTTTAATTTTTTATTTATTTTTTATTTTTTTTGTCTTTTTGCTATTTCTTTGGGCCGCTCCCGCGGCATATGGAAGTTCCCAGGCTAGGGGTCGAATCGGAGCTGTAGCCACCGGCCTACGCCAGAGCCACGGCAACTCGGGATCCGAGCCTCGTCTGCAACCTACACCACAGCTCACGGCAACACCGGATCATTAACCCACTGAGCAAGGGCAGGGACCGAACCCACAACCTCATGGTTCCTAGTCGGATTCGTTAACCACTGTGCCACGACAGGAACTCCGTGTCCTTTTTTTTTAGATTCCACATGTAAGTGACAGCATTTGATGTTGGTGTCTTGTTGTCTGATTTTACTTAGCATGATAATTTCTAGGTCCATCCATGTTGCTAAAAATGCCTTTCTTTCTTTCCTTTTAATGGCTGAGTAATATTCCATTGTGTATATGTATCACATCTTCTTGATCCACTCCTCTGTCAATGGACTATATTTAGGTTGTTTCCATGTCTTGGCTATTGTATGTACTGCCACAGTGAACACTGGAGAACATGTGTCTTTTCAAGTCATGGTTTTCTCTGGATAGATGCCCAGGAGTGTGATTGCTGGATCAAATGGTAGTTCTATTTTTAGTTTTCTGAGGAATCTCCATACTATTTTCCACAGTGGTTGCACCAGTTTGCATTCCCACCAACAGTGTAATAGGATTCCCTTTTCTTCACACCCTCTCCAGCATTTATTGTTTGTAGACTTTTTGATGATGGCCATTCTGGCTAGTGGAAGGAGGTATCTCATAGCAGTTTTGATTTGCATTTCTCTGATAATTAGTGATGTTGAACATCTTTTCATGTGTTTTTTGGCCACCCATAAGTCTCCTTTGGAGAATTGTCTGGTTAGATATTCTGCCCATTTTTTGATGGGGTTGTTCATTTTTTTGGTATTGAGCTGTAGGGGGTGTTTATAAATTTTGGAGATGAATCCCTTGTCAGTTGTTTCATTTGCAAATATTTTCTCCCAATCTGTGGGTTGTCTTTTCGTTTTGTTTAGGGTTTCTTTTGCTGTGCAGACACTTTTAAGTTTAATTAGGTCGCATTTGTTTATTTTTGTTTTTACTGTCATGACTCTAAGAGGTGGACCTGAGAAGATGTTGCCATCGTTTATGTCAAAGAGTGTTTGGCCTATGTTTTCCTCCAAGAGTTTTATAGTGTCTGGTCTTATATCTAGGTCTTTAATCCATTTTGAATTTATTTTTGTGTATGGTGTTAGGGAGTGTTCTAATTTCATTCTTTTCCATGTGGCTGTCAGGTTTTCCCAGCACCATTTATTGAGCAGGCTGTCTTTTCTCCATCGTATATTCTTGCTTCCTTTGTCATAGATTAGTTGCCTGTAGGTGCATGGGTTTAATTCTGGGCATTCTATCCTGTTTCACTGATCTATATGTCTGTCTTTGTGCCAGTACTATATGGTTCTGATGACTAGAGCTTTGTAGTATAGTCTGAAGTCAGGGAACCTGATTCCTCCAGCTCCATTTTTCTTTTTCAGGATGTCTTTGGCTATTCTGGGTCTTTTGTGCTTCCAAACAAACTTTAAAATATTTTGTTCGAGTTCTGTGAAAAATGTCCTTGGTAATTTGATAGGGATTGCATTGAATCTGTAGATTGCCTTGGGTAGTAGTTATTTTGATAATATTGACTCTTCCAATCCAAGAGCATGGTATGTCTTTCCATCTCTTTGTGATGTCTTTGATTTCTTTCATCAGTGGCTTATAGTTTTCAGAATACAGGTCTTTTGTCTCTTTAGGTATATTTTATTCTTTTGGATGCGATGGTAAATGGGATTGCTTGCCTAATTTCTCTTTCTGATCTTTCATTGTTAGTATATAGAAATGCCATCAATTTTTGTGTATTAATTTTGTATCCTGTGACTTTGCCAAATCCATGGATGAGCTCTAACAGTTTTCTGGTAGCGTCTTTAGGATTCTCTGGGTATAGTATCATGTCATCTGCAAATAGTGATGGTTTTACTTCTTCCTTTCCAATTTGGATTCCTTTTATCTCTTTTACTTCTCTGATTGCTGTGGCTAGGACTTCCAAAACTATGTTGAAGAGTAGTGGCGAGAGCAGACATCCTTTTATTGTTCCTGATCTCAGCGGGAATTCTTTCAGCTTTTCACCATTGAGAATGATGTTAGCTGTGGGTTTGTCATATATGGCCTTTATTATGTTGAGGTAGGTTCCCTCTGCCCACTTTCTGAAGGTTTTTTTTATCAGAAATGGGTGTTGGATTATGTCAAAGGCTTTTTCTGCATCTATTGAGAGGACCATATGATTTTTATTCTTCAGTTTGTTAACGTGGTGTATCACACTGATTGAGGTGCAGATATTGAAGAACCTTTGCATCCCTGGGATAAATCCCACTTGATCATGGTGTACAGTCCTTTGAATATATTGTTAGATTCAGTTTGCTAGTATTTTGTTGAGGATTTTTGCATCCACGTTCATCAGTGAAATTGGCCTGTAGTTTTCTTTTTTTGTGGTATGTTTGTCTGGTTTTGGTATCAGGGTGCTGGTGGCCTCATAGAATGAATTTGGGAGTATCCCTTCCTCTGTAATTTTTTGAAATAGTTTCAGAGGATAGGTATTAAATCTTCTCTAAATTTTTGATAGAATTCACCTGTGAAGCCATCTGGTCCTGGACTTTTGTTTGCTGGAAGTTTTTTAATCACAGTTTCAATTTCAGTTCTTGTGCTTGGTCTGTTCATCTTTTCTACTTCATCTTGGTTTAGTCTTGGAAGATTGTACCTTTCTAAGAATTTGTCCATTTCTTCTAGGTTTTCCATTTTATTGGCATATAGTTGCATATAGTAGTCTCTTATCCTTTGTATTTCTGTGATGTCCATTGTTACTTCTCCTTTTTCATTTCTAATTTTATTGATTTGAGTCCTCTCTCTTTTTTGCTTGCTAAGTCTGGCTAAGGGTTTATCAATTTTGCTGATCTTTTCAAAGAACCAACTTTTTGTTTCATTGATTGTTTCTATGGTTTTCTTTGTTTCTATTTCATTGATTTTTGCTCTGATCTTTATGATTTCTTTCCTTCTACTAACTTTAGGTCTCATCTGTTCTTTTCTCTCCAGCTGCTTTAGATGTAAAGTTAGCTTGTTTATTTGAGCTTTTTCTTGTTTCCTGAGGTGGGCTTGTATTGCTATAAACTTTCCTCTTATAACGGCTTTTGCTGCATCCCATAGGTTTTGGAGTGTCGTACATTTGTTGTCATTTGCTTCTAGGTATTTTTTAATTTCCTCTTTGATTTCTTCAGTGACCCATTGGTTGTTTAGTAGCATGTTGTTGAGTCTCCACGTGTTTGTGTATTTTGCAGTTTTTTTTCTTGTTGTTGATTTCCAGTCATATAGCATTGTGGTTGGAAAAGATGCTTGATATTTCAATATTCTTAAAGTTACCCAGGTTGGATTTGTAGCCCAGGATGTGATCAGTGTTAGAGAATGTCCCAAGTGCACTTGAGAAGAATGTGTATTATGTTGCTTTTGGATGGAATGTCCTATAAATATCTATTAAGTCCATCTGGTTTAATGCTTCATTCAGGGCCTTTGTTTCCTTATTGATTTTCTGTCTGGTTGATCTGTCCATTGCTGTAGTGGGGTGTTAAAGTTCCCCATTATAATTGTCTTACCATTAATTTGTCCTTTTAAGGTTGTTAGCAGTTGCCTTATATATTGTGGTGAACCTATGTTGGGTGCGTAGGTATTTAAAATTGTTATATCTTCTTCTTGGATTGATCTTTGATCATTATGTAGTGACCTTCCTTGTCCCTTAAAATGTTCTTCATTTTAAAGTCTATCTTGTCTGATATGAGTATTGCTACTCCAGCTTTCTTTTGATTCCCGTTTGCATGGAATATTTTCTTCCATCCTCTCAATTTCAATTTGTATGTGTCCCTAGAAGGGAAGTGGGTCTCTTGAAGATAGCATATATACGGATCTTGTTTTTCCATTCAGCCAGCCTATGTCTTTTGGTTGGGGCATTTAGTCCATTAACATTTCAGGTAATTATTGATATGTATATTCTTATTGCCATTTTATTAACTGCTTTGGATTTGTTTTTGTTGCTCTTTTTTCTTCCCTTCTTCTCTTGTTCTCTCCTCTTCTGGTTTGATGACTATCTTTAGTGTTGTGTTTGAGTTGATTTTTCTTATTTGTGTGTGTATCAGTTGTAGATTTTTGGTTTGCAGTTATTCTGAAGTTTTGATATGAGTCTATATATATACACGAGATTGTTTTAAGTTGTTGATCTCTTAATTGCAAGTTCATCTCCAGTGTCCTGCATTTGTACTCTCCTCATGATTTCTCATTTTGGTGGCATAATTGTACATGGATGATTTGGTATCTTTACTGTATATATACCTTTACTGGTGAGCCTTGTCATTTGTGGTATTTTTGTTTCCTGTTGCAGCCTTTTCTTTTCTGCCTAGAGAATTTCTTTTAGTATTTGTTGTAAAGCTGGTTTAGTGTTGCCGAGTTCTCTTAGCTTTTGCTTATCTGGGAAGCTTTTGATTTCTCCATCAAATCTGAATGAGAGCCTTGCTGGGTAAAATAATCTTGGTTGGAGGTTTCTTCCTTTCATCACGTTAAGTATATCATGCCACTCCCTTCTGGCCTGCAGAGTTTCTGCTGAAAAATATGCCAATAAACTTATCAGGGTTCCCTGGTATGTTATTTCTTTCTTTTCCCTAGCTGCTTTCAAGATTTTCTCTTTGTCTTTAATTTTGGTCAGTTTGATTAATATGTGTCTCAGAGTGTTCCTCCTTGGGTTTATTTTATATGGTACTCATTGTGCTTCCTGGATTTGAGTGAGTGGTTCCTTTCCCATGTTAGGGAAGTTTTCAGCTATCATCTCTTTGAATATTTTTTCTGTCCCCTTCTCTCTCTCTTCTCCTTCTAGCACCCCTATAATACGGACGTTGGTGCGTTTAACATTGTCTCAGTGTTCTATGAGACTCTCTTCATTTGTTTTCAATCTTTTTTCTCTTTTCTGTTCCACATCTGTAATTTCCACTAATCTGTCCTCCAAGTTGCTTATTCATTCTTCTGCCTCCTGTATTTTGCTGTTAGCTGCCTCTAGTGAATTTTTTATTTCAGTTATTGTATTTTGCATCTCTGCTTATTTAAGTTTTCTATCTTGTATATCTTTGCTCAATGTTTCCTGTAAGTTATCCATCTTTGCCTGCAGTTTATTTCCAATGTCTTGCATCATCTTCAGCATCAACAGTCTAAAGGCTTTTTCCTGGAGACTGAGAATCTCCAGATCACTTAGCTGATTTTCTGGGGTTTTTTCTTTCTCCCTTATCTGAGTTATAGTTCTCTGTCATTTCATTTTTATAGGTTTTTGGTGTGGTGACCTTTTTACAGATAATAGGGTTGTAGCCTCTCTTACTTCTGATGTCTGCCCCCCTTGTGGCTGAAGTTGGTAGAGGGGCTTGCTGTAGGCTTCCTAATGGGAGGGACTGATACCTGCCCACTGGTATCTGGTGGGTGGAGCTTAGTCTCTGGATGGGATTAGAGGTGGCTGTGTGCCTGGGGGGGCTTTAGGCAGCCTATTTACTGATGGGCGGGGCTGTGATCCCACTTGGATTGTTGCTTGGCCTGGGGTTTCTCAGAGCTGATGGGTGGGGACAGATTTTCCTAAAATGGCCACCTCCAGAGAAAGGCAGCTGCTAAATACTCCCAAGAGCTTTGCTTCCAACGTCCTTCCTCCACAGCAAGCCACATTCACCTCTGTTTTCCCAGGATGTCCTCCAAGAACTGCAGTGAGGTTTGGCCCAGATTCTTATGGAGACTTTGCTTTGCCCTGGGACCCAGTGCACATGAAAGTCTGTGTGCACCTTTTAAGAATGGGGTCTCTGTTTCCTCCAGTCCTGTGGAGCTCCTGCACACAAGCCCCACTGACCTTCAATGCCAGATGCTCCGGGGGCTCTTTCTCCCAGTGCCAGATCCCCGCAAGTGGGAGTTTGATGTGGGGCTCAGAACTCTCACTCCTGTAGGTGAGTCTCTGTGAACCAGTTACTTTCCAGTCTGTGGGGCTTCCCACCCTGGAGGTATGGGGTTGCTTATGTCACATAATAGCCCCTCTTACCTCTTGTCTTCTGGAGTAGGACATCTTTTTGAGGATTTTTGGTCCATTTGGTTGAAGATTGCTCGGCATGTAGTTGTAAATTTTGTTGTTTTTAGGAGAGAAGTTGAGCTCCACTCCTATTCTGCCGTCTTAATCCCCCCAAGCACCACTTCTCTGATTTCTTTCATTGGTGTCTTATAGTTTTCAGAGTACAGGTCTTTTGTTTCTTTAGGTAGGTTTATTCCTAAGTATTTTATTCCTTTTGATGCATCAGTTACTTTATTTTTCAACTCTGGGATTTTCTTTTAATAACTTTCATTTTTTCAGTCTTTAGTCTTCACATTTTTCTTTAACTCTTTGAATATATATATAATAGCTGCTTTGAAGACCTTTCCTGCTGAACCCAGTGTCTAGACCCACTCAGAACCTGTTTCCATTGACCACCTTTTCCCTTGAGTGTGGAACTCACTTTTCAATTTCATGGCATATCTAGTAACTTCTGGTTGAAAATTGGACATGTTTGATTTAGCAATTTTAGATTCTGTTTTATTTTTCTGAGTGTTGATGGTTTGCTTTTTAAGTTTATTTTTATTTTTATTTATTTTATTTTTGTCTTTTTAGGGCCACACCCATGGTATGTGGAAGTTCCCAGGCTAGGGGTCCAATCAGAGCTGTAGTCGCCAGCCTATACCACAGCCACGGCAATGTGGGACCCTAGCCGAGTCTGTGACCTACACCACAGCTCACAGCAATGCCAGATCCTTAACCCACTGAGTGAGGCCAGGGATCAAACCTGCATCCTCATGGATGCTAGTTGGGATCATTAACCACTGAGCCATGACAGGAACTCTATGGTTTGCTTTTTTTCGTAATTTGCCTGGACTTAAACTATGGAATATGTTTCCCTCACTGTGGATAGCCTCTGACGTCTTTGCTCAGTGTTTTATTTCTTATTTTAATTTTTTTAACCTGGCATCCTGGGAGTCACCCCTGGGTCTGTACAGTGATCAGTGATTTGGACAGAGGTTATGCCCAAACACCTTGCATTTGTAAGGCTCTGTTTATTGGTTTATGCGTAGGTGAGGAAAGTTGCAGCCAGTTCTCAAGTTTCTCTTCACTTGGATTTTACGTGGGGCCCTTTCAGGTCTTCCCAGCACACACATAGATCTCCAGCCAGCCAGGAACATGTGAAGAGCATATCTCAGCCCTGCTCACTTCCTCCTCCTCATTCCTGAATCGGCCCACTGAGTATCCCATTGCTTCACTCTTTACCCCAAGTGGGAACAAAACATCAGCTTAACAAAGCTGCCAGTGTTATCCCTTTGTTCCCACATTAGTCCAATACTTTTCACTATTGTCTGTTTGAGTTTCTCTCTTTTTCTCTGTTTCTGTTTATTTGGTATTTTCTCTTGGTAATTTTTTAAAATCAAAAGCCAGGCATTGTATGTGAGAAATTAGATAATTTAATGTTCCAGGTGGTGTTACCTCCCTCCAGAAAGGCTTTACTTTTGTCAAGCAGTTAGGTAGGAGCACATTACCCAAATGTAATGTCAGGAATTGAACTGACTCAAGCGGGGCTTCAGTCTTTTGGGAAGCTGGTCTATTTCCACTTTATCCCTCTTCCAAGGGTCTAGCTCTTTGAAGTTCCAACTAAAAGCCTAGGACATTCACCAAGGCCCCTCCTCTGTGATGGGCACTGGACTCCAATTTTCCCGCCAGATGCATGGAACAGCCTAAAGCTCTGCCCAGCATGTTAGCCTCTTACCTATTGAACTCTTTGCCCATGAATTGGCAAGTGTTTCAAGGGTGAAAATGGCAACAAATGTTGGCCTCACTCTCTTTACTTTCCTTTTCTGTGGTTCTTGACTCCTCAAGTTCTTGCTGCCTTTATGACTCTCAATAGATGGGCACACATATGTAAGAACACACACATACACACACACATACAGGATGTGGAAATGCATGATAGAATGTCTGCAGAGGAAGAAGATCAGGCTAGAAGACTCCATAAGGGTTAGAGAGAAAGATGTAGGGATCTATTTCTTGTCTTCATAAACAACTTCTTTTGAGTCCCTTCAAAATCTTTTAGATTTTGAGTCAGTAGATAGGATTTCTCAACCCCGTCCCACTGCTTTACAGAAAAATTTTAACTTTTATTGTTGTAAAATTATGCTAATAAAGATCTCTATCTCTCTGGATTGTTTTAATGGTGAAATTACAGCACCTTTCATCAAAATTAATATATTCAATATATACTTGTGCAGGCACTGGGTTTGATCTTCTGCTTGTATTATTCAATATTTAAAAATTTATAGAGTATGAGCATATCCATGGTCATAAAAATCTTTTTTTTTTTAAGAAAAATGCTATTTGTAGCAAGAGACCAAAGTCTTTCTTTGAGGAGCAATGTTTTAATCTCTCAAGCTTGGAGCCTGAAGGAGCAGGAGCTGTGCTGAGTGAGACATTTCTCAAAGTTGTTCCAACACCTGAATTCCTCTGCTTGGGAGGGTCCTGGCAAAGCTCAGTGAGGTGTTGTAGCAGCAGGAACCAGCCTGGTAATCTAGACGTATATCCTATATCCGGGCTGTCTGAGGCTCAGGGCTATTGCTGATGAGACATGCCTTCTTCCCACTTCACCTAGATGGCCTCTTTTCAGTAGTGTCCAGATCAGGCTTGGTTGGCAAACAGTGGCCCATGGACCTAATTCAGCCTTCTGCCTCTTTATGTGTGACCTGTGTACTAAGAATGATTTTTACATTTTCAGATTGATTTTTTTTCTTGCGGACATCTAGTTGTCCAGCACCATTCATCAAAGAGATTTTCTTTTCTCCGTTGTGTTGCCTTTACACTCTTGTCAAAGAGCAGTTGAGTCTAGTTATGTGGGTCTATTCTGGGTGCTCTCTCCCGTTCCATTGGTTTGTCTGTTCTTCTGCCATTGTCACCTGGGAGCTTCATTGTAGCTTTTTTCCTTGAACATTTTTATTTTATTTTTGTTATTATTTATTTATTTAAAGTATAGTTGATTTACAGTGTTGTGCCAGTTTCTGCTGTACAGCAAAGTGATCCAGTCATACATTCCCTTTCTTATATTATCTTCCATCATAGTCTGTCTCAAGAGACTGGATATAGTTCCCTGTGCTGTACAGTAGGACCTCATTGCTTATCCATTCTAACTGTAATAGGTTGCATCTATTAACCCCAAACTCCTAGTCCCTCCCACTCCCTCCCCCTCCCCCCTGAACAACCACAAGTCTGTTCTGTGTGTCTGTGAGTCGTTCTGTTCTGTAGAAAAGTTCATTTGTGCCATATTTTAGATAACACATATAAGTGATATCACATGGTATTTGTCCTCTGACTCACTTCACTTAGTATGATAATCTCTAGTTGTATCTGTATTTCTGCAAATGACATTATTGCATTCTTTTTTTTGGCTGAGTAGTATTCCATTGCATATATGTCCCACATCTTCTTAATCCATTCATCTGTTGATGGACATTTAGGTTGCTTCCATGTCTTGGCTATTGTGAATAGTGCTGCTATGAACTTGCAGGTGCATGTATCTTTTTGGTAATTTGAAGTTTGGTAGCATCAGTCTTCTGACTCTGTTCTTCTCCTTTGATATTCCATTGACTACTCTGGGTCTTTTGCTTCTCCATATAAACTTTAAAATCCAAGGTGTTGATATACATAAAGGTTTTTACGTTTTTAAATGGTTGAGA
This sequence comes from Phacochoerus africanus, assembly GCF_016906955.1. Lineage (NCBI taxonomy): Eukaryota > Metazoa > Chordata > Mammalia > Artiodactyla > Suidae > Phacochoerus > Phacochoerus africanus. The sequence continues at coordinate 115,217,655 of NC_062548.1, read as the reverse complement.
AAAATAAAAAGAAAGGTATTTCAAATGATTTCCTTTCAATTCATTTGAATTTCATGAAAATTACATGTAATTCAAATTTGTCTCCATAAAGTTAATTTGTTTACCTATTAAGTATGGTGGCTTTCACAGTACAACAGCAGAGCTGAGTAGTTGTGACAGAGACCATATGGCCTGTGAAATCTAAAATATTGACTATCTGGCCATTTACAGAAGAAGTTTGCCAAGCTCTGGTCTAGATCTTGGGCCGTGACTTAGGCTTAGCTTGGTTCTAAGCATGGCCCCTGTAGCCAGAGAGCCCATTTTCAAATCCTCCCATCACCATTTACTCACTTTGTCATCTTTAAGATGCCACTTACCCTCTCTGGGCTTGTTTCTTAACTGTAAAGTTGGGGATAATGGCATTTATCGTGTAAAATTATTCTGAGGAATAAATATTTCATGTAAGTCCTTGGCACAGTGCCTGGCATATAGAAGCTGCATATGACTACCATGTACATTTTCATCCTGGCTTAGAAAGAATATTACCAAAATGGTCTCAAATCTCTGCCCCACTAATTTGTCTACCCTCCCCGCCCCCGAGTCCCAGAGTGATGATCATCTTAAAACTCAACATGTTTCTTCAAAAACCAGTCACATCTTCCTCTTGCCCATGAGTAGCCTGGCATTGACAGCTTCCCCATCTGTGCAACCTCACCCACCGTGCCCTCCCCTCCCCTGATTCCCAGTGCTCTCTGCTTGTCCACACCTCTGTGCCTTCCCATCACGTGGTTCTTTCTGCCCAGAGACCTTTCTTCTGGGAAGTTCTAAAGAGTCGCTGGGATTTGGGGGCAGGTGACAGCCAACATTCCTATTACTGGCCCCAACGTGGAAATCAGTGCCTGATCTTACGTGGGTGTGAGATGGAAACATACCCATATTCCTCATGAAACTCCAGATAAATTCTTTTCAGGGTCAAGAGTTAAAGCTGAAGGGAATTTCCTGGTGGCCTAGAGGTTAAGGAGTCAGCATTGTCACTGCCATGACTTGGGTTTGATTCCTGGCCGGGGAACTTCTGCATGCCCTGGCAAGACCCATTTCCCGCCCCCCACCGCCCCGCCAAAAAAAGAAAAAGCTTTAGAAGGTGAGTGGGGTGGAAAGGAAATCAAGCCCTCTCCTCCAGGTCAGGCCTCCCTTTGGCCTTATCTGATGCCATCTGGGGATTCTCGCATGGTACAAAGAGCATGTACCCTGGACACAGAACTGGGTGAGGGGAAGCCAGGGAGCCAGACTTCTGATTACATGTCAGTATAATAAAGGTCTCGTGAAGCTGTTTGAGTGAGGTCAAGATTACATAACAAGGTGAAAAAAGCTCATGATGCGCCATTAAAGGGAGCTGGTAGGATACACAACTGCATCCACACTGATTGCAACTGAATGAAAAGTGTGACTGATCTGGAGCCTGAGTGATGGCAGACACAAGAACATGAACACACGAGCGTCTCCTGGTGGCAGGGATAGCAGCTCCACGGGTTCCTTAGCTGTTTTTTGTACTGTACTATTATTTGTGCATTTAAAAAACTTAAATGTTTTATGGGAAAACTCATTGGCTTATAAAGTGAGTCATTGGACATAAATTATATATTTTTTTAAAGTAAAAACAAGTAAATGTTTTAATAGAGTGGCCTAAGGGAGTTCCCGTCATGGCTTAGAGGGCCAAGGACACGATGTTGCCTCTGTATGGATGTGGGTTCCATCTTGGCCTCGCTCAGTGGCTTAAGGATCTCGTGTTGCCACAAGCTGTGGCATAGGTCGCAGATGCAGTTTAATGGCTGTGGCTGTGGCGTAGGTTGGCAGCTGCAGCTCCAATTCGACCCCTAGCCTGGGAACTTCCATATGCGGTGGGTGTGGCCCTAAAAAGAAAGGAAAAAGAAAAGAAGAGGCTCTGAAGTAAGTTGGGACAAGGACGGTGTCTTTGCAGTCTCCCCTCCTGCCTTTTCTTCCCCTTCAGTAAGACCCCTCGAGATGACCCCTGTCCAGTCATTATGTGCAGTCCTGGCTGCTGGGAATGCTGTGAGGAGCTCTTCTCCCAAGCTCCCGTCACCCTTCAGACTGTTCTCGAACGTCCTCTACCTTCCTTGATATGTCCAAACAGCAGCAGCAATTTGTCCACCATTGCTCTCCTCAAGAGTTCTGCCCTTTGCTAAGGAAGCCATAAAGAAATCTGTGATACGGTCCACACTCATTATATAGGGCTATTGCTGACCCCTCCCAGATGGCACTTTTGCTTTTCAGCCTGGGGATTCTGCTTTAATAGGTTGCATTAATGGAAGCACGATTCCCCAAACAGTGGAGGTGCTAGTTGGAGGAACAGAACCTGGTGGGGACGAAGGGCATGAAATCTGAAAATCTGGGTGGGAGTTAACTCCAATGAAATAACCTGAACTACTTTTACTTTCTTCTAGGAACCATACAGGCCCATACCTCTCCTGGAGAGAAGGCACTGGAAGAGCAGCTATGGCCAGAGGTCAGGGCCCTGACCTCTTGGGAGGGAGTGCGTGTTCCCTGCTAGAGGGGGGATCTAAGTCTTGCTGCAGGTTGGCAGGTCCCTCCCTGAGGCCTTGAGGGAATGGGCTGGTCCAGCTGCTACCCCAGGGACAGTTGGGCTGCCTGGCAGAGCGGAGGCAACAGAACTGTGTCTCCTGGAATTGGAGGCTCATCATCCCCCCAGATTGAGCAGGTGGTTCCCAGAAGTGTCCAGCAAGACTTATAAATGGGCTGGTTATCTCTGTGAACCTTGAAGCCGATGCTGTGAATTATCTGGAGGCATCTGGGTGAGGTTTTCCCAGAACATCCACAAGATAAGCGTTGAGAGTAAATGCTTTATCTCTTACTGAAATCAGTAATTCTCAAGAAATTCACTTGTGTCTCCTGGTGACAGAGAGAGGTGGTCAAGCCACTCATTTGTCCCCCCCCCCCCTTTGGAGTATTTCCCCTTCCAATCTCAATTCTGGGGAGAAAACACATGGTCTCTGTTCCCCAAGCCCTCCACGTGATTCACAGACGCAGAGGATGCTCTGGCTTGGCATGGGCATCTGAGGAGGCCATGTGGTCTTAAGGACCCCAACACTGGTCATCTAGTCCCTCCTCTGCTCTCAGCAGCCCCTTTGGGCTTAGGACACGGGCCAATCTGGGGAGGATGTGAGAATCCCCAGTCTCTGCTTTATCCAGTTACTAGCAGCAAATGAACATAATGCCTCATATACCTGCTTATGTGTAAAGATGAAAGTAGATAACACTAAAAATATAATATCGCAGGATGGATTTTTTAAAACTTTTTAGTCTAGATATATTGAGTCTCTTCCTAATAATTTTTGTTGTGGTAAAATATGCTTAACATAAAATTGACTGTTTTTGTGTATACAGGTCAATGGCATTAAGTACATTCATGTTGTTTTGCACCTGTTACCACTATCTGTCTCCAGAATTTTCTCATTCTCTCAAGAATTGGTTTTTGTTCTTTATCATTCTCCCTTCCTCTTCACCCTACTGTTCTGAGGCATCCCTACCTGCCATGTGCTAAAAATCATCATCAGTAGGCACATGTCCCCTTTTACTAGACAAGCTGGGTCTGGGGTTGGAAAATCACAACCATGGACAATTGTTGCTTCTGGGTTTTGAGCCTGGGAGAAATCTTTCTACACCAAGATTTCAGACATGCAATATTTCGGGTAGCTGATGTTTCTGATGTTTGTTTGCAGTGGCAGACCCTGAAGAGTTTCCTATTTTCATGCACCTCGAAGAAGTCAGGACCCCGTGTGCCTTCGAAGTCAGGTACCTGACCCTGAGCCGTGAGCCAGGAAGGCCCGTGTTTTCTCCCTGGAGTGGCCGGCAGAAGCTCCAACCATATTCCTCTTGGATCATTTGGCCAGTCAAGTCCTCCCTCTTCTCCATGCTTAATCCTTCGTATCTCCTCTTTACCCCCTTCTGTCATTTCTGTGGAGGGACACAGCCCAACACACCACTCAGGGATAAAACTAACATGGCCCCATGGTGGTTGCCCTGGGCGCTCACCTCCCGGAACTCGCCTCTAGGTAGGTTGGAGCTTGGTCCCTCATGGGCCTTCCCCAACCCTGTAATGTAGCCACCGTAACAGGAGCTGCTCCAGACATATTTTTCCTGTAATTGCCTAGTCCATCTAATGCCCTGATGCTATGAATGTTGCTCCTGAGCTGGCCCTCTTCTGCAGCTTCATCCTATCACGTGGCTGCATCAGAGACGGTACTTAATGGCTTTATGTTTGTACTGACTTATCAGGGTTTCCGGTGAAACATGCTGTTCTTACAACTCTGTTATGTAAGGAGTGTGTGGAGAAAACAAAGTTGACATAGTTCTTAAGAAGTGGCTTCTTCAGGAGGCTTGCCTCTAATGCCCTGGTAGCATGCCCTAGGAGTATGACATTGGTTTCTAGGGAGACTTAATTCTAAGAATGCTGGTGGTTCTGGCAGGTCCCAGGGCTTCCTGGTGTACCATCTGCATACAGCTTGCATCTGATGTTTATCTGATGTTTATGTGTGTTCACAGGCTCTAAATGCCGTTCTCTGGAAAATCTTCAAACTAACATGACCCCCTTTTGAACCCAGATGGTTTTCATTTTAATTTGTTGCACCCTTACTTATTAATGATGGCCCAGAAATGCAGAGCCAAGGGAAGGAGAGAAGCTAGAGGCAGAAAGAGGGCAGAGTGAGAGGGAAGCGAGGGCCGTGGAAGGCTTTCCATGGGACACCTGTTTGGAGATCTGAGTCCCATTCACAGTGTGACCTCCAGAGAGGAGGGAGCCCCTTTCAGGAAGAGTTTCCAGGGCTCCCAGCGACTGCCTGGTCTTCAGCCTTCCATTTCTATGGCCAGCAGACCCAACCCTGGCTGCCATCCTTGGGCTGGGGGACCTGAGTCTGCTTCTCCCATTTGGTGTGGGTGCCCATCTTGGGAAACCAGATCTGACCTTCTTACAGGAGTTCTTCTCTTTGCAGTCCACTCTCTGAGGCCTTCTGACATTAGATTTGTGGCAGCCATTGGCCATATGGAAACTGTGAGTGTTTCAAGGAGATGGAGGTGGGAGGTGGGGTTTTGGGACGCGTGACCCTCTGAATGAGCTCCTGGTAAGAAGGCAGAATGTTTCATCGTGTTTCATCTGCGGAGAGAACATCAGAGAAGTCAGATGAAATCCCCAAATCTCGGGTTCTGAGTTCTGGTGCTTGTTTTTTTTTTTTCTAAATCAAGTGACTGCCTCCCTTTACCTTAGGATGAAGAAATGTTTGGAGTTTCTCATTCGTAAATTGATCCTCTAGACAAATTAAGTCACAGGTCACACAGAATTTTAAAAAGAAGCGTTTAGGAGTTCCTGTCGTGGCTCAGCAGTAACAAACCCGACTAGGAGCCATGAGGACACAGGTTGGATTCCTGGCCTCCTTCAGCGGGTTAAGGATCTGGTGATACTCTGAATGTGTGGCTGTAGTGTAGGCCGGTGGCTATAGCTCCAGGTCGACCCCTAGCCTGGGAACCTCCATATGCCGTAGGTATGACCCTAAAAAGCAAAAGGCAAATAATAATGTTTTAAACTTTCTATTCATGAGATAAAGAACAGAGATGGCCTTACCTGTTTGATAAATGTTTACAAATACATTCATCTTTGCCAATGAGTTTTAAGTGGTATTATTTTATACAGTCAAGTAACAGAGAAAGAAAGCGCTAAGGAGGGGAAGATGGACAGACAGGAGAGAGAAGGGTGAGCGGAAGGAGAAGAGGGTTGGAGAGCCAGGCAGAAGCCCGGTGTGAGCCCCTAGTCAGTCCTGGCTTCCACCATCCCGCCTGCCCTGGTCTCAGCAGAGCTCGGCAGCCCGGCTGCCCCCCAAGTCCTAGCAGCCCCCAGCTGAACAGACCACTCATGATGTCCTGAGCTCTGCCCCAGCTGCTGCTCCCCCACCTGAGCCAGGACGCCCCCTCCTCTCCCCTCCAGTGTCCCCCTCCACCCCTGCCTGCCACGTCTCCTTCCCAAGGTCCTCCCTGCAGCCCCTGCCCCTGAGCCCAGCCTGCCTCCTCGCAGCAAGCTCCCTCCTGCCACTCCGCACCCAGTGCTGGTCTTAGGTAAAGGATGACTTTGCGTTAGGAAACTGACCAGGGCCCCATGAAATCTGACAGCCAGGCTCCCCACCTTGGTTCTAGTCTACCTGTGATGGGGGTGTTCAAACTGCACGTGTGACTCTGTGTGTGTGTGTGTGTGTGCACATGTGGATGAGGGTGCAGGTGGCGCTTTCCCAGTGGGAGAGATGCAGAGATGGGAAACGGGAAACGGGAATAATGAGAATGGAGGTTCCCTGTCACTCACAGCACAGGGACCCTGCTGAGCCTGTGCGTCCCTGCGTGCTGATGGTTCCATTGTGGAGCCAGGAATGGGTGACACTCGCTGGAGGACTCAGGCAGGGAAACTCACTGCCAGGAAGCCTCCATCCCAATCAGCTTTCTAAACTTAAACCAATCAATGACTTTTGGTCCCAGCTCCTCCGAAAGCCTTCTTGCGCTCATGAATTATTCAGCCCCACGGCTCCTGCTGTCACTCAGCTCACCCCTTCCCCTCCAGAGCCCCAGGCCCTTCAGTCCGCGGGGGGGGGGCTCCCAGCCCCAGAATCATTATCATGACACTGACGGCACCTCTGCCTTCAGGATAAGCCCGGAAAGCACAGTTCTTCGGAGGCAGCCTTCCTCAGTCTGCCCCTGAGAGGCAGCTGTCATGAACTTAGCCTGTTTTATAAAAGACATCAGGCCAGGGAAAAATAATAGAAGATGGTGACACTAAAAAGACCCAAGTCCGGGCGATGCTTTTATTTCAAGTGCCCAGAGTTTCCTGTAACCAAGGCAGCAGTCCCTGGGACCATCGCTGGCACTTTATACTTGCTCTGGACCTGCTGTGCAAATATTCCTGAAAATTATTTGCAAACTATACTTGTGATCCGTGTTCGGGATGAGAAAAAAAATCAAAACAACCAACACACACATACGTATAAAAATTGAAGATCCAATTCGCATCTCCTCTCCTCTTTCCTCAATACACACACACTCCAAAATACAGGGGGGGTGTGTGTGTGTGTAACCTAAACAGGGTTACACCGCAGTACACCATCTATGACTTTTGCTCCCCTTAGTTAAGAGTCACGGGTGTTTTCCATGCCAGGGAGGTTATAATCCACGGCCTCAAATTCCTTGGGGCCGAGGCTTGTGTCTTAGCTGCGCATCTCTAGCGCCGCAGCCCACGTAGCCCACGAAGCGCCTGGAGGGAAAACAGCAACATGGGAGTTTGCTGGGGTGTCCCCGCTGTCCCCCGGGGACGTCTCCCTGTGCTCACCCCCACCCTCTCCATCTCGTTCTTCTCCTTCTCCCCCGTCCTTCCCCCTCACCACCCCACCCCGCTTTTCTGAGAAAACCTCTGCTGTCAATCAGGTCTCCTTTGGTTGGGCCAGGCTGTGCCCCTTGCCCCGGCCCCAGAGGCTGGCCTCCCTCAGGACTTCACTGTCTGGCTCCTTAATGATCCATGTACTTGCATTTTAGTGATTTTGGTTTTTTTGGTCTAATATGTTACCTTTCCCTGGAAATTTTGCCTCTCATGCTTCCTCTTACTGAGACCTAGAGACGACTCCATCCTGGTTGGCGGAAGGTCATGGTCGCCCTGCCTCCCAGGAGGGGTTTTAAGACTGACTGGCTGTCCTTGGGGCTGGGTCGTTCAGGACAGGCAGGCTCCTTAAAGGGAAGCCACCGCAGGCTGGGTGCAGGAAGTGTGGGTACCGTGTCACCTGCCACCACCACACCTGGAGACAAATGTCTTCTAGGCATTTTGTATCGGAAGCTGTGAAAATAATACCACTGACAACAGCTAAGGAGTCTGAGCTTTCTATGCACGGGGCACAACTCCAGGCGTCCCCAGGACCTCCCCAAAGACAAGATCCCCATGGTCTCGCCTCAGCCCTGTGACCAGGGAGCCTCTCCAGAGGGCCTTGTGCTGTCCAGCATTTACCAAGGGGACGATCAGAAATGTACCTTGTTGGTTCAAAAAAGAGTTCTGCAGCGAGGATTTATTGATGTGTCAATAATTTATTGATGCTTCAGGCTCTGCTCTAGATATGACGAATAGGATCAAGAACAAAACAAACACCAATTCCTGTCCTTGTGACGCTTACATTGAAGGCAGGGGAGGCGGATAATATACAAATACATTTTGAATTACGGGAGGTCACGATAAAACAGTCTCTTCGGTTTCTATGCAGGATGTTAATATTCCACAGAGATGCATTTACACCTCCTGTGGCTCAGTGTTAGGACCAATATGCTTTGGAAAAAGACTTTCTCCTCTCCCTGAAAAATAGACTGGGTTGGTTTGGCCTTTTTCTGGATCCTCGGGTTCCCTTTGGTCAGGGGGAGGGGTGTCTGGTAGGCAGCTGCGGTCTCCCGAGGCCCGTTCTGCCACCTGCCCTGGCCATGATGCTCACACCCTGTATCTTTTCCAGCCTCCAGACTCAGGGACGGCTGACCTGCTGAAGCAAAACTGGTAATTGTCCTGGAACCACAGAGTGATGGAGCTGAGGGGAGCCTCAGAGCTGATTGGCTCTCATCTCCTTGCTTCATTGGCAGGGAAACCTGGGGACCAGGGGGGAGACGCCTGCCCCAGGCTCCTTAGGAGCAGGTGGCAGAGCAGGGACCAGGATACAGCCTCCTGTGTCCTGCGAATCCTCCCCCCTCACCTCTGGCTCCCCTGGGTGGACCAGAGGGGAAAGTGGAAGAGGCTGAATGCCGGATTCTTGCTTCCTCCCTCCAGTGTCCTCGCTCTGCTCTGGGGGAGGCAGGCAAGGTTGGACCAGGGTCAGACTCATTCGACACAGGGCTCTGTGTCCCCTTCCAACTTTGGATCAGACTAGAGTGGGTGGGGAGGAGGGTTCAGAGCTGCTCACCCCATTACCATCTGAGAGGTATGTCTCTTCTGTCCCCAGGAAGGATTAATCCAGAGCCAGAGTGATGCTGAGCCAACGCTTGTTATGAAACAGATGCAGTGGAGGGCAGGGGTTGGTAGGCAGCCAGCGCAGTCTGATGCTTATATGTCCGCTTCTACTTGCAGGACTGAAAATAGACCCCCGCAGGCGTGCATTGGAGTGGTGACAGGTGAGTTCAGGGTTTTCTTGGCCAGAATCCAGATTGTCCCTGTCCCTCCTGACGCAGCATTTTGGTTAATGAAGAGGATATACCCTATTGGCCACTTTGTCACGGAGCCTGAGAAAAAGGGGGAGGCATTCTGAGAGGACAGATGGGGAGCCACGGTGGACAATGTCACATTCCCTCAAAGGAGGCCATGAGAAATGTGTCCCGGGGTCTCTGAGTGAAGAGACCCCAGGAGGCATTGGGTTAAGGACAGGGGACATGGGAGAGGGGTGACGCAGGGGGGTGCCGAGCCAGAGTCCTGAGGCTCCTTCTCCACCAGGACCCCAGGGCCAGCCCTACAACACTTTTGTGTGGGACACCGGCCACCCCTCACTGCCCCACCCCCGACCCCCCACCACACCCATGAGACCACTCAGCTCTCATTTGCAGTTTATTTCATTTTGTAATGACGCTCTTACTTACAAAATAAACACATCAATGGGGTTCAGGAAAATGAAATGAAAAGAATAAAAACCAATTGTAATCCCACCATCTGGAGATAATCATTGTTAGCATCTTGGCCTTACTCCCACATCTTGGCCTTTTTTTATATGAATATGCTTAGGAATATGCTATCTGTCACCTGCTTTTTTTTCTTCACTTCGTCTCAGAAGTCTCTTGCAGCTCGATTAAGTCATCCCAAAACCTCCACGTCCCTTACTGCCAGCTCAATTAGGCTGGTGGATAGAGTCCCTTATGCTCAAAAGTCAAGAGCAAGGAAATCACCTTTCACTCCATAATTAGAGCGAGGAGACACGGGCCGCGGTGCGAGTGCTCTGCTGGGCTGACACTTGAGCATAATGACAAGTGAGGTAGCTGGTGCCTGTCAGTTCAGCTGGTGAGTTCCACCAAGGGCTGGGGAATTAGGAGGCTCCCTGCAAGGCCAGGGATAAATAACATACACGGGTCCTGCCTTCAGCCCTCGCCATCCGGCAGGGGCTGCTGAGGCCTGGTACCCAGCCCTCCAGGATCTGATTGATGGGTGAAGGGATATTGATGACCAAAGGGGTGGGAGTGTCCCCTTGCAAAGGGTCAAAGAGTTCTGAGAGAGGAGGCCCCTATGATTTGGTGACTGTCCCAGCTCAGGCTAGGTTCGGCCCTGTTTCCCTTTAGACAGTAGGAAAAAAGAGATGAGATGGTGGTGTCTAGGAAGATAGGTGAGGTTTAGACCCTGAAACCACAAGCACAGCTATTGCTTTGCCTGCTTTCTCAATGTGTCTCCATTTTTTTTTTTTTTTTGTTATTTCCATACCTACCCAGTCACAAGTCCTGATGCTCCCCAGTTGAGAACAGGAGTCCCACTTGGCTAGTGGTGTAGCAGAAGGTAGCGCAGTGAGGGCAGCTCGGACCATGCACCTGAATGCCCTCAGAGGCAGGACTCCCCTGGAGCTGCCATTGAACCAAGCCTATCTGAGGGGTGCAAGGGAGCAGCACACTGGGCAGCACGCTGGAAGCTCAGCTGGGTGGCCAAGGCCACCTGCAGGGGCTCAGCTCACATGTCCTGCAATCCCACAACCTAGAGCTCTGCAAATCTACCTGTGCCCTCGCCCCCCCATGGCCATTTTGCAGATGGGAAAACAGAGTCCCAGGGAGGGAAACGGACTCTCCCAAGGTTAAAAGGTCAGCGTGTGACAGAGTCCCTGGGAACCGAGGTGGTCCAGCCCCGTGGCCCACGCCCTTTGTCCTGATCCCACTAGCAACCCAGAGAGAGGCAGTGAGGACAGACCAGGTACACAGCAGACCTAAGACAAATGATGGGCAGCTTAAAGTAAAAACATCCAATTTGTGTGTGATGGCAAGGAAGCAATGCATTACAGATGCCTTTAATTTGGAAAGCAGGTCTCTGAAAGCTGGAACCCCAGCTCTTCCTGTTCTGCCATTCATCCTCACGGACTCTCCTGCGGGGAGGGAGAAAAAGGGTCCTCCCTGCCACCCGCCCACTCACACGTGTACACACACACACACAGAGTCGCCCACACTGTCCCTGTCGTCTGCAGCTGGTCTCAGAGCTTTCAGTTTTCCCACCACATGTGGGCACACGCTCATTCCGCACACTGGCCAGGGCTCTGAAAGGGAGCTCGATAGTTTGGGTTGAGGATGAAGAGGATGCTGTCCCACGTGGCTTGAGGGCTGCCCACGCTGACAAAGCCCAGGGACCCCCCTCCCAGCCCCACTCTCCCGCCCCCTCCCTGTCTGCTGCCTGCATGGTGTCCACTCCCTTCAAAGGCGCCCCCTCCAAAGCCACCTTCTGGACTCTGCTGCCACAGAGCCCCAGGTACTCATGGACGAGGGCTAAAAGGGGGACCGGGGAGGGGCCACCTCCCTGCTGTGACTCTCTCCGTGGCTCTGCGCTCTCCTCTCTCTCAGGAGCAAGGCACAACCTAACTGCACCTGACAGCACTATTTTTAGCAGTCCCCTGGCTGTCAGCTCTGGGGCGCGTTCTCTGTGTGTTCCCCAGAGCCTTCCCACCCTGCTGTCACTCTCAGGGGATGGGAGGGGGAGGGGGAGATAGCCTGCCTGCCCGCCTGGGTTCTTGTCCCAGCATTTTCCCTACGAGTCGATAGAGCTGGACAGTGAGAAGCTTTGGCGGCCAGGAGCTCAAGGTCAGATCCCAGCCACTTTGTGAGAACTTGGGGAGCTGGGTTAATGTCCCCCAGCCTCAGTTTCCCCTTCACACCCACCTAAGGTGCTGAACCCTTGGCCTAGCCGAGCACTTGACAGATGTTCATTTTTTCAGCTCTGTTCACTTCAAGGGGGCTGCTACGAAGTTGACCTCATAGCCCAAGGCAGGTCGTGCTATGGACCAGGGGCAATGACCCCATCCCCAAGGGGGTCAGTCTTTACAAGCAACTTCCAGCTGCCAAGACTCTGGCCTCAAACCAGCTCTCTCTTTAGTCCTTTCAGATGTCATCAGACACTTCAGTCCATCTGTTCTGAGGCCCGTGTGCACCCCTGGAAAGGGAGCGGTACCCCACGATGGTGCTGAGTAAGCTGTTTTTCTGGCTCTTTCCAGGGCTGTGAACTCCTATCAGTCTTAGGCTTCTAGACAGGGTGGGGGCCTGGAAAAGTCAAGAGGCTTAAAGATAGAAATCTCTGTTAAGTCAAAGTTGAAATGTGTCTCCTGCGATGATTTTAGTGTTTTGATGGGTCAAACCTAAAAAGTTAGGTCAGCATCTGCTCTCCAGAACCCAGGAGGGGTGCCGTGTAGCCTTCCGCTCAGAGGCTGGCACCTGGGCTGGGGCAAGGGGCTTCCAGCCCTCCACTAAGTTGTATTTAACTGATTTTTCTCTCTGCTTCCCTCCCTCCTTGCAGAGACTTGTGGATGCAGGCAAAAGAACTGGTGAAGAGCATGAAAGGGAACCAGGTGAGAATCCATCTGACTCTGGAGGGGCAGGGGGTTGTCCGGATCTTCTGTGAGGCAATCAGACCAAACAAACCAACCAGCAGAGGCCCAGGTCCATGGGCCCTGACCTTGGCAACCAGTGTGGCCCGAGCCTTCTAAGACCACCTTCCCATGCTGATTCTCTGGAGGCCAGTAAAACACAGGGCCACTTCTTATGTTCCCAGTATGGTCCTGCCAAGAGTTACCAGATGGACTCAATAGCTTCTCACTCTGGGAGGAGGGTTGCGAGCTTGGATTCCAGAGGGAGACAAGCTTGAGTGTGAATCCAGATTTTCCACCCGTTAGCTATGTGATGTTGGGTAAGGGGCTTAACCTCTAAGCCTCAGTTTCCCCATTTATGAAGTGGGAGTAGCAAAAGCACCTGGAGCACAAGGTTTAAGGTGGATTAAATGAGATGCTGGATGTGCCTGGCAGAGTCAGCGCTTGGTGCAAGCTGATAGCCGTCGTTGTCCTTGAAGGAGCCATTGCTCTTAGGATTAATTACCATCCCCATTTTCATTCTTGGGTGGCAGCCTCTGTAACAAACAGGCTGGAACCCTGGTCCCCACTCTCCTAGCAGTTCGGATGCTCTTTGCACAGTAACTCATATGTGATTTTGTGATAAGCCTCCTCTAATCTCTTGTGCTCTCCTCGTGGGCAAGTATCGAATCAAGGCAAGCCTTGCTACTAAGCTGACTCTCCCAGGGACTGTGCCTGGACCCTGGGAGCAAGGAAGACCACTGTCTGGGCCAGCCATGCATTCATTAAGCGTTGAGGCGATCAAGCCTGGTCTTTCCAGGTTATACAAGCACAGGGACAAATGTAGAAGCGAAGCTGTAAGAGTTGGTTCCCCTTAACCAGAGACTTCCTGAATTTCTGGAATGATCACAGCATTCTGGAAAATGGCTAGGAGGGCTGGAATCCAATCCTGTCGTGCAGATGAGGAAACTGAAGCCCCAGCAAGTCGTGTGACCTGTCCCAGTTCACTCAGCCAGTTAGAGCTAAAATCTAAAGTGCCTGGTTTAAAATCCAATGCTCCTCAAGTGTACCATGCTGCCTCTTAAAAAACAGGTTTCTTTTTTATTCCCCAAGTAACACACGTTCATTAGAGAAAGATCAGGAGTTTCCATGGTGGCTCAGCAGAAGCAAATCTGACTAGCATCCATGAGGACACAAGTTCCATCCCTGGCCTTGCTCAGTGGGCTAAGGATCTGGCGTTGCTGTGAGCTGTGGTGTAGGTCGCACACGCGGCTTGGATCCCACATTGCTGTGGCTGTGGTGTAGGCTGGTGACTACAGCTCGCATTCGACCCCTGGCCTGGGAACCTCCATCGCCGCGGGTGAGGCCCTAAAAGACACACACACACACACACACACACACACACACACACACACACACACACACATATCAGAAAACACAGGTAAACAAAAGAATATGAAAACCATCCAAAACTGACCTTAAACCTGATGCCCAGAGATAATTACCATTCACAACCTGGCGTGTATTCCCTTCTATATATTTTTTAAGCACATATATCTGCAAATATTTTATCAAATAGGGATCTGTATATATTTTATAAAATACTAGATGTAGATAGTTTTCATAATCTGCTTTTCTTGCTATCATATTCCCCATGGTAATTATAACACTTTTTAAACGGCAACATGGTGTCTCATCTCGTGAGCACTCCACAGTTTCCATAACAATTCCCTGTTTCAGGCATTTGTATTGTTTGCAGTCTTTTACTCTTATGAACGTGGCTTCGTCATTGTCGCTTAGTCTTTCACACATCCTCGTTTCCTTCAAATACATTCTGGGGAAGTGGAATTGTTGGATCAAATGGTAAGCCTTGAAAAGAAAAGTTTTGGAGTTCCCTTGTGGCACAGTGGGTTAAGGACCCAGTGCGGTGACTGCAGCAGCTCAGGTCACCGCTCGGGTGCAGGTTCTATCCCTAGGCCGGGAACTTCCATATACCGCAAAGTTTTGATATAGTTTGCCAAATTGCCTTCGAGAGCAGCTATATAACTTTAAATTCCCACCATATACTTTATTTGAAAAAGAAAATCTATAAATACAGCCTTTGGGGGGTAGGTATACGAAACTGAAAGACATGAAATGAAAGAAGTTCTTCTGACACCAGTTCTCACCACCATCTCTGTCCTTTTTTCCAGCAACTTGACTTTCAAAATGACTGGAAGCTCATCAATGTGTTCTTTGCTAATACGAGCCAGTGTCACCTGTGTCCTTCTGCCCAACAGGTAAACCAGGCAGAGTGATTGCAAATGCCGGGGTGGGTGCAGAACGAACAGACCAGACCCGCCTCGTCTACACCTAGGTCAGAGTTAGGGCAGGCCGGGATGTAGCTAGACAGACAGACAGATATCTAAGGGCTCAAGGAACCCTATCGAGGGACGGGAATTTTTACTTAACCATCCTTCATATCAGGAAAAGGAAACTGAGCTATAGATGAGCTGAGTCAGTGGTCGTTCTGCAACTGAGGAAAATCCTCTTGGTAGTTAAGTCATTTTGCCTCTTTTAACTCTGATTTTATTTAAACACTGAATTTAGGAAATAAAGCAGAACATGAAGGGTTTGTTTGTTTGTTTGTTTTTGTCTTTTTGCCATTTCTTGGGCTGCTCCCGTGGCACATGGAGGTTCCCAGGCTAGGGGTCGAATCCGAGCTGTAGCCCCCGGCCTATGCCAGAGCCTCAGCAAGGCGGGATCCGAGCCGTGTCTGCAACCACAGCTCACGGCAACACCAGATCCTTAACCCACTGAGCAAGGGCAGGGATCGAACCCGCAACCTCATGGTTCCTAGTCGGATTCGTTAACCACTGTGCCATGAGGGGAACTCCCAGAACATGAGCTTTTGACTTCACCTCTTGAACTCCAGTTCACCACGAACTGTTGTTTTAATGGGAAGTTGTCCAGCTGTTCATGTGAATAGACTATATCTTTCAGGCTCTTTGGCGTTTGTAGAAACAGGGTATGAAATGTGACTTTTTAAAAATATTTGTATACGTGACTCTCTATGACTTAAGTCTTTATTGAAGAGTATCTGGGTGTGGATCAGGTGAAAAGGAGAGAGTGGCTTAGATGCCTAGACTATGGTGATATAATGGCTCCCAGATGACTCTTCAAGAGCCTGAAGCCTGATGGCCACCAAGCTGGCTCTGCCACGTAGGGCGGTTCCATTACCTGTCCCCCTGTCCTTTCAGCCATATTCTTGCCTTTCTCCATCGCCCCATGACCCCTGGTCCACCACCAGCACCCCCTTTTCATTAGTGATGCTGGGCCCTGGGAGAATGCTGCCGAAGCCCACCTTCCCTGACTAGCTCTTGTTAAACAATATTCCCTGGATCACCAGGTTTGTGGCATAGAGGGCTTGAAGCCTGTTCTATTTCACCTCCATTTGTTCCCAAGCTAAGTGACACGTGCATGCCCTGTTTGTTCTCTGCCCCACTCCCTCCACTTTGGTCATCATGCACCCCAGCAGTTCCTCGTGAATTTACACATTCAGGCCCTGAAGTTTGGAGGCGCATCTGGACCCTTCATCCCAAGTGTAGTGGTGTCGCTCTTAGGACCTGGCTTTCTTTCTTCAGATCAAAGTGATTCCACCAGCCTTTGGGAGTAAGGCCCATCTCCCGTCCTTTGTGTGAGCTTTAGAATTGCCTTGACCTTGGGTTGGCCCTTCCCTGACATGGAACTTCTCCCTTGGAGGAGTTTACTTTTTTCCTGGTGCATGGCGGGTTGAGGAAGTCAGAGAAAGGACGAAACACCTAGGAAGCTCGGGGAACTCAACACTCGTTTGTGGGAAGCTGGGGTCTAGATGGGGCCTTTGTCACTCTTATCTCTGCCAGGAGAGGGGGGTTGGGGAGGGGAGGAGACAGGCTGCCATGAGCCTGGGTATCCTCAGCCCCATGTCCCCCATCCCCTTGTCCCCTGTCCCGACCTTGCTCAGCACATTTCTCCTTCCACAGCAAAGACATGTGACGAGCAGCTTGGACAAGCTGACAAGAGTGCTGGACCACCTGCACCAGGAGGTGAGGCTGGCGGTCCCCCAGCTCCATGGGGTCACACACTGGGGCACTGGAAGGAGCTGCCCTTTGGTGGGTTGGTGGGGCAGGCCCTGGTTTCTTTCCAATGGTCTCCACCGGGATGGGGGAATGGACCCAGGAGAGAGACCAAGACCCCAGGGAAGGCTATGGAGGGGCCAGTCTCCTCACCCTTGCAATGAAAACCCAGGTCAGGTATTGAGCTCTTTGCTCTTGCAAAAGCTATTCCTGCGAGGGATGCCTGGGGAGGAAGAAGGATACAGCCCCATTCCTCCCTGGGGTCTCGGGTCCCGCTCTTTCCTGAGGCCTGTCTCTGACTGTGTCTGCCATGGCCTGGAGGGGCCTTGAGCTTCCCGAGAGAATCCTCCAGGCTTCCCTAGAGAATCCAGGATGAGCACGGCAGGTCCTGGGACCCCCAGGGCGCTCCGAGTTCTCACCTTCCCAGGCACTTGCTGGGGAAGAGGGTGCACCGTCCCATACCACCTGGCCTCACCACCCTGTCCATGCTGTGGTGGGGAGATGCCCTGCCTACCATGAGGGATAGCAAATGACACATTTGTGGCATGGCACACTGGGCCAGTCTGACAACTTTGAACTGACTCCAGTCAACCCCCGCTCAGAGGGACTGCCTGTTTGAGACCCAAGGAGAGACCCATCAGGCGCAACCAAGACCTCAAACCAGGGGGTCCAGAGAAGCTGCCGGGCAGTGATGGTGACTTTGCAAATGCTTATCTCGTCCCTGTATCTCCTAGGTCCCCAAGGCATTTGTGAACCTGGTGGATCTCTCTGAGGCTCTGGGGAGCTTGCACTGGCAGCCAGGCACTCCGATCAGGTAAAAGGAAGCAGAAGGGGACCAGTATTTGATTGGTGCTATGTGCCAGGCACGGCGTGGGGCACTTCCCATGCAGTAATTGATCTAAGGAGTGAAGGCCGAGAGAGAGTAAGTGACAGTGTGAGACCACACAGCCCAAGAGGGCAGCCTCAGGCTGCGGGAGGGGCTCTCGGCTGCAAATTATTTTGGTGACCAAGTTAAAGGATGAGATGTTCAGTCTGGTTGATGGAGTGCTAGGCGCCCTACCCCCACCAGAAGGACGCGAGCTTTTAAAAAACAGCTTGGGCAAAACACCCAGAAGCCAAGAAGCGCCACCTCTGGAAACTGAAGAGACAATTGAGGGAGTTCCCGTCTTGGCTCAATGGTTAGCAAACTCAACTAGCATCCGTGAGGACGCGGGTTCGATTCCTGGCCTTGTTCAGTGGGTTAAGGATCTGGCGTTTCCGTGAGCTATGGTGGGGGTCACAGATGCAGCTCGGATCCCACGTTGCTGTGACTGTGGCGTAGGCTGGCAGCTACAGCTCTGATTCGACCCCTAGCCTGGGAACCTCCATATGCCGCAGGTGCGGCCCTAAAGGAAAAAGAAAAAAAAAAAAAGAAAGAAAGAAAGAAAAGAAAAGACAATTGAGCCTGAGTATACTTTATTTTCACAAAACTTGATTCCCATGTATTTTTGAGATTTTTTGTTCATAGAATTTAAACTTGGTGAACCCAAACCCTGAGATTTCTGGCTTTGCACCTGGCAAAGAAGATAAAGGGAGGATAAAGTCAGGGCAGAGATGGCTGGAGGCGGTGGCAGCAGGGAGGAGAGGGCTGTGCTGAGACTAAAGGGGGGGTTTGAAGAGGAAGGCAGGCGCAGGTGCTCAGAGCTGGGGAGGAAGAATGGCAGGTGGGTTTCTGGTTGTGAGCAGCAGTGAGGGTGGCGCTGTGAGACGGAGCATCTCCATAACGAGCCCTTTATTCCCCCCAAAGTGTGCATCCTTCTTGCCTTCAAAGACCTTGGCCTCTAAGACGTCCACCTTCGCCTCCCCACTCCCTAAGCAGCTCCCAGTCCCCAGCTCCTTTCTTCCCCCAAGGGGCAGCCTGCATGATCTCACTTCTGGCTTGTTGTACCTGCAGCCCAGCGGCGGAGCCCTGCAGGTGCTCAGGGGAGACCTCGCAGCTGTCCAAGGTTGTGACCCAATGGTCCTATCAGGTGAGTCCACTGGGACACTGGCTGCTGGCTCACAGGGGCGGGTGGGTATGAGAGCAGGGGTGGAAAGAACAATAAGAGGGCCAGTTTGCTCAAATAGAACTCCTCCAAGTGAATTCAGGGCTGAGAGTCAGCAACCAAAGAGAGCAGCTGCTCTTGGGGTCCCTTGCAGGTGTGACTCTATGTTCCTGTATATAAAGTGGGGGCTACAGTACTGGTGGGGGTGAGAGTGGCTGGAGGTGTAGGGGGAGGTGGTGGTACCTAAGGTTAAAGATGCTGAAGAAGTTCGCAGGTCATTCTGGGATGCTTTCAGTCATCATCACCCCCTGGACCACTGCATCTGTGGCTGGGGATCTGGTTTGCCCAGACTGGGCTGATGCCGCAGACTCCAGGCAGGGGCTCCTAAAGATGTGAGTCTAGTCTATAGAAGAGACCCCAAGACACTGCAGATGGCTTCGTCCCCCCGGCCAACTACCCAAAGCACAGTTCCTACCAGCAGGTGTTGACATGATGACTTTTATTTAAGAGGGAAGTTTCATATGTGAAACTGTAGGGCACTTCTCTGCAGAAATGACAGCTTCTGAGTGGTTAATAGCACATCCCTGTTCAGA
This sequence comes from Phacochoerus africanus, assembly GCF_016906955.1. Taxonomy (NCBI): domain Eukaryota; kingdom Metazoa; phylum Chordata; class Mammalia; order Artiodactyla; family Suidae; genus Phacochoerus; species Phacochoerus africanus. Next base: position 115,198,366 of record NC_062548.1, on the reverse strand, counting down.
ATGCAGCCCTCGAAGAGCCTAGGGGGCTCTAGCAGTGTGCTGGGCTGGCATACGCTTCTTGTGCTCCCTGGCAGTATTATCTCAGGTCTCTCTCCACCCGGTATTGCCTAACGCTGGGGCTTCAGAGGAAAACACAAATTTGATTTAGTTCAGCAAAGGGCCCCAAAGAGTGGGAGCTTCCAGCTAGCATTTAATTCAGAAGAGCCCGGGGTGGGCGACCCTGGCCAAGGGACTACGACCCCCTGGTGGGAGGATGAGGGGGGGGACGAGCCTCGCTGGAGCTCCTGGTGCCCATCTCTGCTCCTTCCTTTAGGAAACCTGGGAACGACTCCTGGCCTCCAGCAAGTACAATGAGCAGGAGTCCTTCGCCGTGGTTTTCCAGCCTTTCTTCTATGAGAGAGCCCTGCCTCCACCCTCGGTGAGTAGGGCCTGGACCACACCCTCCCCTTCCCCCTTCCTCTCCCCGACTCCTGCCCTCTCCTCCACAGAAGCCCCAGCCCACTTGGGCTTTGCGGAGCCCAGGATGTGTAGTCTCAGGGGCAGATGCTGCTGTATTCGCTCTATAATTTGCTGACGATTTCCCTGTGGGGTTGGAGAGCCTGTGAAGTAGGTTCCTGGAGGCAGAGCAGCCCAGAGATTAAAAAGTGTGGACTCCATCCAGACAGCTCCCGGCTCTGGAACGGTCTGGCTGTGTGACTTTGGGCAAGTTGTTTGGACTCTCTGTGCTCTAGTTTCTCACCAGTGACATCAGCGTCGTTATTAATATTCCCTCCCCTCGTGTGGTTGTTGATGCGAATAAGTCCACATTGAGGAGCTTAGCGTGGGTGCCTGGTGCTTAGGAAGCTCTCAGTATCTCTTAGCTGCTGTGGCTACTCAGGGTGGCGTCTCCAGGTACCACCCACACTCCTCCGCCTGCAGGTTCCTCCCTGTCACACTGGAAGGGAGGATCATTTGAGTTGCTTCCTCACCCAGGTTGCTGGGCAAATGCCCCTCACTCCGGGGAGACCACAAGTACTGTGGTGGGTCCACATGCACTCAGCTCAGGGAGGTCTCTCTGATGCCTCTGGGGCTTCGCCTCTGTGCACCTGAGAGGGTCCCTCCCTCCAGGCTCCTGGCTCCTACTTTGGACATTACTGCATCCCTCCAGGACTTGAGCGATGTTTAAAGAGTGATGTAAAAGAAAGAGGAAGGGAGTTCCCGTCATGGCTCAGTGGTTAACGAATCTGACCAGTATCTATGAGGACGCAGGTTCAATCCCTGGCCTCGCTCAATGGGTTAAGAATCCAGTGTTGCTGTGAGCTGTGGTGTAGGTCGCAGACACGGCTCGGATCCCGTGTTGCTATGGCTGTGGCGTAGGCCAGCAGCTGCAGCTCCTGTTGGACCCCTAGCCTGGGAACCTCCAAATGCCACGGGTATGGCCCTGGGGAAAAAAAAAAAAGTGAAAGGAAGAGGAGGAATATTAGTTCTCTCCCTCCTACTCAGACCACACCTGGATCACTCCCCTGCTCCTTCTGCTGCTTGGTCCAGCATGGACACCCCCATGGTGACAGGAGCAGCCAGACGTGTGCGCTGCACCTACAGGCACCCCCCTCTGAGCCCTGACCCCAGACAGCTGTTCTCTTAAGTTCCCGCCATGAGAATGGGGAGCAGTTGAGGGAGTGGGAGTGCATCACACCCCATCTCTGGCGGGAATGCTTCAGGGTGCGCAGCGGGACCGTCCTATCCCTGCAGTACACGGGCCTTCTCATCTGGATCTCTTTCAGGGGAAGCGGCCACTCCAGGATCCCATTGCACTCGCCCTGACTCTCTGGAACAGCATGGTGAGTGGCCAGGAGGGCTGCCCTGCCAGCCCGGGGTTCGGTCTCCAGACGGAGGAGCAGGACCTCCATGCTGTGCCCGATCTGCCCGCTGCTCTGATGGGCGGACTGCAGGACCCCCCCAGGACGATGATTCTAGGCCACCAGGGGTCCCTCCCACACCCAGTGCCGGCCCAATGGGGACCGCCTGGGAGTTTCGCCTCCTCGTCCAGAGGCAGGGCTGCAGCCCTGACGGTGAGCAGGGTTCCCCGGGCAGCCTCCTCCGTCCTGCTCCTCCTGGGGCAGGGACCCTTCCTCTGTGTCTGGCTGGGGGACTTCACCTGGAGTGGGGCACAAGGGGACAGGCTCAGAGGGCAACCCGGGTCAGCTTTCCTCTCGCTTTACACTTAATGTGCCGTCGTGTTGTTTCAGACGCCCAGGGTGGAGTCTGGGATGAGTGTGGCCTCTAGAGTGACAAAGACCTGGGTTTGAGGCTCCTTTCTGTGAAACCCCTGCTCTAACACATGGCGAGTGTATAGCTCCCTCCCAGCCCTCAGCAGCCCTTACCCTGGGGGCCCTTCTAGTTCTGTGACAGGCCTTTCCCCAGACTCTGGAGGTCCCCCAGGGCCATCTGGGACCAGTCAGTGGATGGAATATTACGTCAAAACTTTGAACCTCTCCAGGGCACCAGACAGAATCTTGATTTTGTCATTTCTTTATTTTTTTTTCCCATCCGAGCTGCCCTATTTTTAGAATTCCGATGGCAGAAGCTTGGTTTTCTTCTTCCTTGAATTAGAAAAATTTCTCTCCATCTCCTCAACTGACGCGCTCTGCCGTGTCCCCTGGGCAGCTGTATTTGGGCGCATGTCAGCCAGGGAGACGGCAGCGGGGACAGGCACTGGCCCCAGACGGCCCGCATCAGATCTTCGGAGGAGGCGTTTGTTTTTCTTTACACAAGGACCCTTGTTAGCAGGCCTGACCCCCGGTGAGAGAGTCGCCCAGAAAGCTCCTTTTCCCATCTCCTGAGAAGGGCCGAGAAAAGGAACGTGTTCCATCCTGCACCGGCTGCCTCCCTCCACCTGCTCTTTGGGGGAGGAGGGCTGATGATTGCAGCTCAGGCAATGCTCCCTCCTCCTCTGTCACCTTTCTCCCAAGCAACACAATGGCGCCAGCCAGGTGCCTGCCCCATGCTGGGTGCAAGGAAATACACGGCAGACACACCCAACGGCCGCTGCCTTTATCGAGCTGAGGGTACAGCTGGAAGAGAAGAGCAGGAGCAAAGGCATGGGCTGCACAGATTCAGGCAGGAGGTCAGGTAGCCCCATGTGGGTGGGGTTGGACCTGGCTTCGGCGGGGACGTGGCGGAAGTGGGGTTCATCGGAGGAGGTCAGGGCTGGCATTCCGTGTGGACAGAATGAGAAAGGAGTGTGCAAATGCATGAGCAAAGGGACATTAGGAGGCTGGCCTTATGAGAGAGCAAACGGGCTAAGGAGGCCCCGAGAATGAATGAAGCACCCGTGCATTCAAACAGGTGCAGCATCCTGTAGCCTATGTGAGGGTGAGGATGGGTAGGTGTCCCGAGGAGACCAGAAGGTCTCACACTCAAGGCCGAAGGATGGGGACCCAGTTGGTATCCTGGGCTGCGAGGAGGAGGCAGCTTTCCTAGGTGGGCAGATAACCGCCCAACCAGCCCAAAGTCATTTCCCGGAGAGAGGCCTCAAAGTTCCTGCAGCCAAGCCAGCAAAGAGGGAGGTGTGTCCCCGGGCGTGTCTGTCCCTGGCTTCCTCTCCGGCGACATGCCATCCCCTGGCTTCCGGAGCATGTGCAGCTGCAGAGCATGTGGACAGCCCCTGCAGGCGCAGGTTAATTTATGAGAAATTGGGGATGTGAGAGGTTAGGGCAAAGGGTGCTGGGTAAGGAGCCAGAAAACCTGGGTTCTGGGTCCAGCGGTGGTTTTGCTTGTTTCTTGGGATGAGTCTCGTGGTCTCTCGGGACCCCAGTTTCTCCATCGGTGAGCCTCAGAGGGCCTGGGAAGATATAGGAGGGGATCACCCTCAGGGTCCCTGCTGTGTCCTCCCGGGAACTGGGGGAGCCAGGAGCCTCCCTGCCTCCACCTCTGTGTCTCTGCTGCGTTGGGCTAAGGTGAAAGCCAGCTGTGCCCATCACGCCTGCATCTGCTGCAGACACACAGGGCCCCAAGTGAGGGGGCCATCCTTAGGCTGGGGAGCGGAGAGGGGCCACCAGAATCGCTGTGACTGCTGGGGCCCAGGTAGCACCCCTTCTATCCTTGACCTCACCCCAGGACACAGAGGTGGGGGTGGCTTAGGGGGCTCTGGGGGCCAGTAGAAGAAAACTCCCTTACACCCCTCATCATGAGCAGCCCTGATTCAGAAACACACCCAGCACTGCCCCAGCCGAAGGAACCACCCAGAAGCTGAGCTCCTGGCACAACGCAGGGGGGGATTCGGTGTTTGGGACGGAACTCGTTCCCTAGACCCTTGATGCCTCCTCAACAACGTCTGGGGATTCTTGTACAAAGTCGTGTTGACCAGACCCGCCTTTAGGGAATGCGATTGTCAGATCCAGTGCCAGTGCTGGGCCGCAGGGCACCACGAGAACAGTCTCTGGGGAATGGTTCACGGTCGGTTGGTGGGAATCTCAGAGCAGGGCAGAGGTCACCCCTCCCACCCTCCAGTTCATTTTGGGGTCCGGAGGCTGGGGAGGGGAGGGGAGCAGGTAAAGGACTGAGAAGGGGAGCAAGAACTCCAGACCAGCGCCAGCAGCATCCCCGGAGTGTGTGGAGGGAGAGACAGTGGGGATCGCTAGACAGAGCCGTGTCTTTTTCCACCCTGAGGATGCCGCTCAGAGCAGGTGTAAAGGGGATGAGTGGCAGCGGGAAAGACATAGGTGACGAATAAAGAGACATTTAGGACAAGATTCTTGATGCAAATGGGTTTCTCGGGAAAACCTAAGAATTTCCCTTTGAGTCCTTAAAAAAATTAGGCTCTGTTTTATCTATTTGGCCAGAATCATTAAAGTGTAGTTTCTCAGGAGTTCCTGCTGTGGCTCAGTGGTAATGAACTCGACTGGTACTAATATCCATGAGGACACAGGTTGGATCCCTGGCTTTGCTCAGTGGGTTAAGGATCTGGCATTGCATGAGCTGTGGTGTAGGTCACAGATGTGACTCAGATCTCACGTTACTGTGGCTGTGGTGTAGACAGGCAGCTACAGCTCTGGGAACATCTATATGCCGCAAGTGCAGCCCTAAAAAGCAAAAAAAAAAAAAAAAAAGAAGATGCTTCTTTCTCAAGATCTCTTTCCAGATTCTAGCAGTGATTTAATTCTTGAAAGACTGGAGAAGTCAGACAAGCTTGGCACCAGGCCACCAACCCAGGCGCACTGAACACTCCCCTTCAGGTGGCCCTGAACCTTCCAGGAGGAACTCTCACTCTTAGGAGTGTCCACCATCAGAATAAAACTGAAAGGAGCTGGGGAGCCCAGTTCCTCCTCCAGCCCCGGGGCTAAAGGTTGCCACGCCTTTTCCAAAAGGTCAATTACACCCTCTTTATCTGACTCCATCCATTTGGTGAAAAGCCAGCCCAAGCAGGGTAAAGTTTTCTCCCTGCTTCTGGTTCACTGGGCTCAGATGCTGGGATAAGATATTGCTGAAGAATCTAAAATGCTTGTGGGTATAATGAAAAAAAAATCATTATATATAAAGAAAGGTTAAAATTAAAACAAAATGTTCGTGGACAATGGCAGAGCCTGAGACTGAGCCAGGGGTGGGGGAGCTGTAGCCTCCTGCCTCTTATGCCCCCCCTCAAGGTCCAGGGGATGGGAAGGGGAGGGGCTTGGGACCTTGGGGGCAGCAGGGCTGGCAGCAGACAGGAGGTTCCCAAACAGCAGAAGACAATGCATGCAGGAGAAACTCTGTGACCTCTCCCAGCCGCTGCATGTTTAAGTGAAATTAACATTTATGCATCATGAACATTTAAAAATAACAAACGGAACTTACAGTCCCTCCTCCGCTGACTCCTCCACCTGCCCCTCTCTTCCCATCCTCCCTCCGATGCTTTTCCCCAAGGGGATCGCTGCTTTTCCCTGCAGGTTCACCATACGCCTTTCGTCCATGTTATTAGACAGGTCGCGGTTATCAGGCAAGTAGCCGCCTCTATCAGTGCTGATACCACTATCACTCATTCCCGAACCTCTAGACACTCTAGCTGTTACCGTGGGGCCAGGCTGTGCTCTGTGTCACTGTGCCTCTTGGTCCCCGGTAGGGACATGGGTCTTGCCAGGTGACGGAGTTTCCTTCATTCCCTGCTGTTGCACAGGAGCCGTGTATGTACGGCCCTTCCTTCCCATCCCTGCTCTCCTCTCGGAGGCAAATTTAATCACCCCTCTGCCCCAAGGAGAGGGTCGCAAAGTCAAGCTGAATAGCTGGCCCCTGGGTGGTCGGAAGCCCGTGACCCACTGAGAGCGATTTGGACGGATCTGGCCTCCAATGGCCTCGTGTCGGCTCCACTGCTCAGTTTCCCTATAACAGGAGGGGTGGGCTGGGAGTCCACGGTTCCTCTCCTGCACTGGGCTTCGACTTGAGTGTGTGCATCAGAACCCCTGGAGGGCTTGATAAAACACAGGGAGGGCTGGACCCCGCCCCTGCAGGGTTTCCGACTCCGCAGGTCGGGCACGGGAGCTGGGAGTTTGCATTTTTGCTGTGTGCCCAGGCGATGCTGCTGCAGCCCACCCCGGGGTCACACTCCAAAAAGCACTGGGCTGATGAGCCTTTCTCAGTGGTACCCTAGGATGCGGCTACCCGGGTAAGACTTTTCTGTTCCAAATATCACCTTCTTTTCTAGATGGAGCCAGTAGGACAGAAAGATGAGCCATTCAGTGCAAGAGAGAAGAGGCCAGTGAAATGTCCCTCTCAGGTAGGTAAGGGCTGTGGGGGAAGGGAGGGCCTCTCCTGCTGAGCTGGGGAGAGGGACGGGCTCACAAAGAAGTGGGCTTTTCTGTGAAGTGGGTCTTACCTGGCTGAGACATTAGCCCCATCAGAGTCGGGGGGGTCTGTTCTTCTGGGCCTGGGCACAGCTTTGCATATGTGGCACTGGAGAGCTGTTTTAAGAGAAGTTGAGGCCCCTCCCATGGCTGTGGAGGGCATAGGAACAAAGCCACAGCTCACCTGGTCTCAAAAGCCAAGCTGGGTGTCTTTAATATGTGCCAAATGTATAGTAGGTATAGAATTAATGTGTGAAGAAATTAATGAGAAAAATACCTGAAGGGAAATGAGTAGAATTCCTTTTATCAGATGTTTGGCTTTCTTGATGAATCGGTAAGTTTTTTGTTACTAGGTTATAAGAACAATACACTATGTCTTCTTTTCCTCTTTGCCTTGGCCGTCAGGAAGCTTGAAACTAAATTCTCTTTTCATGGAAATATGCCTGCTTTGCCTGATGGCATGAGCCTCGGGTAGAGAGCCAGAGACACTGACTGTTGCAAATGGGAAATTTCAAGGCATCAAAGAAAGAGCTCCTTCAGGGGACTCGTGGGCAGCAGGGAGAAGAAAAGCCAGGGAGTGTTTCTCTCATCATTTGAAGGATGGTAGGAATGTTTCAAGTTGGCCAAAGGCATCACCGGGTGACAAAACCTGATGATTCAAGATTACGGCTTTCTGGGTCGTGGCTACAACGCATTATATATCTCCGCAGGAGGATCCCTACCTGTTCACCTATAGAAACAGCAACTACCTGCCCAGGTTGCCCACACCCCAGGCAAAGTTTGAGGTATGGAGAGGTTTTCTGCGATTGACAAACGTGCAAATGAACCAGGGGTGGTACCTTGCTAAGTCTCTGGAAGCTTCCACGTGGTTCCTTGTGTCCTAGGCTGGGGAGGGTGAAGGCACAAGTGTGTGGCTGTGCCCTGGGTGCGAGAAGCAGGGCTGCCTTTCAGCTCCGTCGTTGAAAATGGCCTTGCACCAGCATCCTGTGGCTCGGGGGGTGGTTTGGGGTACTCAGCACTGCCCGTTCCCATCTGCTCGGCTGTGAGACAAGATTCCTCAGCCCTCCTCAAACCTCTGACAGATCCTTCTAAACTCACCTGAGCTTCATCTGAAAAGAAAGTTAAGGCAAAGAAAAGTGGTGAAATCTGAAAACAGCTTGGAGACCAAAGAGCCTCAGAGGTGGGCCCGCATCTGTCAGGCCCATCTCTCGCTCACGTCTCGCTTGATACTCACCTCATGAGTCTTTTTCTGACACTTCCTGTCAAGACGAGGTAGGGCACTTCAGGAAACACTCGAAGGTTGTTGTCTGCATTCCCAGAGAACTGGGGACCACGCACCGTTGAGACACATTTGGTCCTTCCGATTGGATAAAACAGGATGCCGTTTCCTTCCGGTGGTGGCGGCAAAGCGGGTGGCCTGGGCCTCTGCCACAAAGGCCACACGATGCAGGGATGAAGGGATGATGTATCAACTTGTCCCATGCTTTTTCACTAATATCAGAGCAAGGAGGCTACCGCTGAGAGTTAACATGGCACCTGAGTTGAGAGAGCTGGCTCTGGTTTCAAATCCAGACTCTTCTAGTTACTGGCTCTGTGTCAGTGGACAACATACTTAACCTCTCTGTGCCTTGGTTTTTCAAATCTGTGAAACAATCCCAGTCCTGCCTCCTATTATAAACCGTAACAAGTTATGAAGTATAAAGCACATATAACAGTATCTGGGGTGCCATGAGTTTATATAGGAGGGAGCACTATGTGGCTGCGGGATGCATTTACTGAGTACCAGCTGAATACACGAGGATGCAAGCTCAGTGAGGGCAGGCGTTGGCGCAGGTACCTAAACACTACTTGTTGAGTGACTGAACGGGTGGGTGGGTGGATGGACGCAAGGCATAGGAGATAAAAACGCAAATACACTGCTTGTGCCAGGGAGCTCCATCTAGCGGAGTCCCCCAGAGGTGAGAACACCATGTAATAAGCGCCGTAAGGTTTCCAAGGGGTATTCCGGGAACACGGGGGAAGAGGAGGAGACAAACAGGACAGAGTTGAGAAGGCTTCCCCAAGAGCGCCCATGACCTTGGCCTTGAGCCGGGTGGACGGGAGTAAGGGAAACAAAGGGAGCGAGAGGGAAAGAGAGAGCAGAGGGCAGTGTTTGGGCAAAGACATGGGAGCATGGAGAGGACGGAGGGTTGGGTCAAGGGGGAGGGTTCAGAGTGTCAGGGGGCCTCTTAGACCCCACTGAGGAGGAGGGATCTCGTGCTGATGTTAATACAGAGTAAAAATAGGCTTATACAACCAACAACTTTTCTTTTTTAATGGCTGCACCCATGGCATTTGGAAGTTCCTGGGCCAGAGATTGAATCTGAGCTGCAGCTGGGACCCACACTGCAGCTGCAGCAATGCCAGATCCTTTAACCCACTGTGCTAGGCCGGGTATGGAACCCATGCCTCTGCAGCAACCTGAGCCCCTGCAGTCAGATTTTTTTAACCCACTGCGCCACAGCGGGAACTCTGGCCAACAATTATTTTTTCAAGCATCTGCGGTGCTCTGTTCTTGGCTCTGGACATACAGTAAACAAAACAGGACAATTCCTGCTTTCACTGAGCATGTAGGCCAGGGGGTGACACGTTCTGTTGAGAGAGAAAGAGTCACCTGTACGGATTCAGGAGGCTGGGAAGAAGCCCTCGGGATGGGAGCAGTGACGCTGGAGAATGTGGCGTGGTTCCAGGAGGAAGCAATGAGGCCTGGAGTTAGATTGATGAGGTAGAGGGATGGGAGAGGAGGCGCAGCCTTGGGAGCGTCTGGAAAGGACATTGTGGACACTCAGGTGTGAGTGTTGAAGGGGAGGCAGAAGTCCTAAAAGATGCTCAGGTTTCTGCACTAAGTGATATTTTCCCAAACAGAGGCCCAGTTCTCATCCAGTTTCCTGCCTTGCAAAGTGCATTTCTCCTTATTTCTCTGTGTGTCTCATTTCAGGTGAGAGAAGGAGCGGAAATCAGGTGTCCTGACAAGGATCCTTCTGACACGATTCCCACCTCAGGTATGTGGCCTGGATTAAGTGATTTTTTATTTATTTATTTATTTATTTTTATCTTTTTAGGGCCGCACCCATGGCATATGGAAGTTCCCAGGCTAGGGGTCAAATCGGAGCTACAGCTGCCGACCTACACCACAGCCACAGCCACACCAGATCCTAGCTGCCTCTGTGACGTACACTGCAGCTCAGAGCAACGCCAGATCCTTAACCCACCGAATGAGGCCCGGGATCCAACCTGTGTCCTCATGGATACTAGTCAGGTTCATTACCACTGAGCCACAGTGGGAACTCTCCTGGATTGAGTGATGTTTAAACGCCCTTGAGGTGGAAAACCATCAGAGTGAGAGCAACCTTAGGATGCCGAGGGCTTTCCGCACAATCTGAGATACATCCGAGAGGTTTTCAAGGACGATAGAAACAGCTCTGGAGGTAGACTTTGATTATCCTTTAACTAAAATACGATAACATTATCAGAAAGCATTTACTAAGCATTAACTGTGTGTCAGGCCATGCTCTGCAAAGGGCCCAGCATCCGCGGAGCGAGTGGATGGCACTGTCCCTGCCATAAGCCTCTGGGGGGTGAATCTGTTCTCTAAAGAGCAAAACTCTTTTAAGCAGGCAGCAGAAATAACCAGTCCACACTCGGTGTCAGAGTCATGCAGGGCACACTCAGCCCTGGCCCGGGACAGGGAAGTGCACCGTCTCACCAACGTGCTGTTTTCACTGCTTCTCGATATTTCCAAAATGACTGTTGCTGGGCCATGAAAATGAGACACGTGGAATGTTCCAGTCAGGGACCTTCCCAAAGAGTGGCTGCCTAAGACTGAACCTTTTCTTCCTGGGAGCGATGGCTGTGTGCCTGTGACCATGGGAGGTGACAGGAGGGCCGTGTGGTGGCCCATGGCTCAAAAGCTCAGCCCTGGAGCATTTCTGCGAAGGTGAGCTAGGTTCTCATGTGTGGTTCTCATGCCTGGTCCATTTATTCATTGATTTGTTCACTTGTTCACTCATTTATTCGATGATTGCTGAATGCCTCCTGTGTGCCTGCGAGGATAGAAAATGAAATTCGGAGACGGCCTAGGATGCGAATCTCTGTAGTCAGATTGTCTCCTTTCATGCATGTCTTAGCTCTGCACACTCAACCTAAGCCAAATGACTGGCACGTAGGTGAAAAATCTTCCCTCCAGGAGTGCCTGTCGTGGCGCAAAAGAAGTGAATCTGACTAGGAACCATGAGGTTGCAGGTTCGATCCCTGGCCTTGCTCAGTGGGTTGGGGACCTGGCGTTGCTGTGAGCTGCGGTGTAGGTCACAGACGTGGCTCGGATCCCGCGTTGCTGTGGCTGAGGTGTGGGCTGACAGCTGTAGATCCAATTTGACCCCTGGCCTGGGAACCTGCATATGCCATGGGTGCAGCCCTAAAAGGCAAAAAGCCAAAAAACAAAAACAAACAAACAAAAAACCTTCTCTCTAAAATGTCAGTATACAACTGGCTCTTGAGTAAGTTGCAGAGTAATGGAAGAGCTAATAAAGATCTCTCTCTCTCTCTCTCTCTCTCACACACACACACACACACACACACACACACACGCGCACACTCATTTAGTGTTTAGTCGTTTCCCCCAGCTTAGTCACAACTCAATCCTATTGGCCAATTTACTAGCAGAACTTTGGCAGTAGAAACCAATTATTAGCTTCATATGCAAGCCCTCCAATAGCAAAAACGCAAAGATGTGGTTAGGTACGTATGCATGCATGGGGGGGGGCGGGATTTGAATTTTTTTTTTTTTGTCTTTTTGCCATTTCTTGGGCCGCTCCTGCGGCATATGGAGGCTCCCAGGCTAGGGGTCTAGTCAGAGCTCCAGCCACCAGCCTACGCCAGAGCCACAGCAACGCGGGATCTGAGCTGCATCTGTAACCTACACCACAGCTCACGCCAATGCCGGATCCTCAACCCACTGAGCAAGGGCAGGGACCGAACTCGCAACCTCATGGTTCCTAGTCGGATTCGTTAACCACTGCGCCACGATGGGAACTCCAGATTTGAATGTTTTAATAAGCATACTCTTTACAGTGAAATGCTAGCCATCCCCTTTTAATCTTATCGTTCCAAAAGGCTGATCAGTAAAGATTTTGCAGTCTGTCAAGATTGTGTTCCTGTCATGACCGTGATAACCAACCAATCCATGAGAGCATATCTGAGCATCTGAAAGCCAAGTAGAATGTGGACTGCTTCGTTATCCCCTGACCCTGAATATCATCACGTTTATGGGCCCTTGAAGAGGTCAGCAGAAATCTTGAGACCTTGAGATCTGAGATCCTCTGGTGATAGGAGCTGTTTGGATCAGCAGATGGATTGATCTAGCCAAGGGGGCGTGGGACCAAAACACGGGCGCTCGCCAGCTGGGTGGCGGCACCCAGACTCATGCTGGGCTGGCACCTCTGAGTCCCCCCCCCCTGAAAAGTGCCACTTAGAAAAGCAGCCACAGCTAACGGGACAACAATGAAAAACATGTTCCATTACTGGGCTTGGTCTATGACTGGACATTTTCATCATACTTGTGGCTGTAGGGACAGGGAAGAAGAGCCTGAACACAGGCTCCATTTTTATTACCTTTGATAGTTGTCACATTTTTGGTGAGGTCATTCACCCTTCTGGAGATCATGTTTACAACTTCTAATTGCAATGGAGGCATCTGATACATATAAAAGTAGATCATCTTACCTTGGCCCCCAGTGACTCAGCAGTTGGTAGGAGCCCGATAAATGCAGGTTGAACTCCATCTGGATTATTGAGGATTTTGACTTCAGCAAATCAAAAATTCCCCGGGTGGAAAAAGATCTTAAAAACCAACTAGACCCCAAAGCGCCTTCCACTAAGACGAAAAATAACCGTTTTACCTTCAGAGTTCTTTGCAAAAACCATCTCTGGAGCCCCCTTTTCCCCCCCATCTCTCCCAAACCTATCCCCAGATCCGCCTCGCTAAAAGGAAGTGATATTTCAGAATAGGACAATAGGCTACTGTCTTCATCAATAGGCCGCGGCCCCTGGCAGCCTAGGTGCCTCACTCTCATGCCATCCGGGGCCCCGGTAATGAACTTTTCCACTGATCTTGGGGCTTTGGGAGGAGATACACAGAGCTGATGTAAGTACTTTTTACTACCAATTGCCATGTATAAATGCATGCATGCATGCATGCTTCCAATTTTCCCCTCCTGCTCCATGCATACGTGCAATTTTCTGAGTGCCACCTCCTGTGGGCTTTATGACGTCCTAAGTGCTTACAGCGTTTTGTGTTACTTTTACGGCCCTGTCCCTAACGTAGTTGAGATAACAAAGAAAAATACGTTCCGTCTGAGAGATGACTTAAGGTCTGCCCAGTGAGAAAGAGAGTAGCATTTTGTAAACAGAAGAGCAGTAATCAGGAGCCAGAGGGGACGTGGCTTGTTGGCTACCTATCGAAGCCAGCTATCTTGAAGTCGAGTTGCTACTTCATAGTAGTGGAAAATAGGGATCCACAAAGCTAATTCTCTGCCACTGACACCGGTAGTATAAATCAGAACAGCTCATTTATTTTAAGCTATTGATTCCTTTCTAGTAATTTACTCATTTGGCTAAACTGAGCTATGCAAATGTTGATATGAAAAATGCCCAGGTTACAGCACTGGGTGACCACAAAGAATTCCACCTCAGTGGGAGCCAGGGGTGTACCATCCAGCAGACACCACCTGCTCATGAGTCTTGTGACCTTAACCTAGACTGTGACTAAGAAGTAGTGATGCCCTGGAGTTCCCATCGTGGCTCAGTGGTTAATGAATCCAACTAGGAACCATGAGGTTGCGGGTTCGGTCCCTGCCCTTGCTCAGTGGGTTAACGATCCGGCGTTGCCGTGAGCTGTGGTGTAGGTCACAGACACGGCTCAGATCCCGTGTTGCTGTGGCTCTGGCGTAGGCTGGTGGCTGCAGCGCTGATTAGACCCCTAGCCTGGGAACTTCCATATGCCACGAGTGAGGCCCTAGGAAAGGCGAAATAACCAAAAAAAAAAAAAAAAAAAAAAAAGGAAGAAGAAGTAGTGATGCCCCATAAGGAATAGCAGCCTGCTTCTCCCCTCAGTGGGACCAGCCTACTGAGAAAGTTCAATCTCATCCCAAGATACGTGGATGAATGTATTTCCCTTCCCCGCAGTTTCCATCATTTTAAAGCTTTGAGAACTATCAAATCTCTGACACAGAGCTTCTTCCTTAGCCTTGAATTCAACATAACATGGCTCTTGAGCTCCTGCTCTGTGCCAGGCACATATGTTTTCATATACACCCATGTTGAAGCACTTCAAAGACAGAACGAGGCCCAACCTTGTGCCAGCGTGGCAGAAGTCTTTAAGTCCCTAAAATCTGAAAGCAAGAGAGTTGGGCAGCCTTAGCTGACAATCAAGAGAAAGTTGGTTTTGCAGGTTACAGGCCCCAGTGGTTTCCATTGTGGGGTTACACAAGCCCAAACTCCCAAGTGTTAAGTCTTTTTCTTGCTGTTCCTTTCCATGTCCAGTGGGTAGTTTCCCCCATTCTATACTCTAGTTGACCATTGCCTTGCTGTTCGTGATCTTTCATCATAGTTTGGATGGCCTTCTGATAAGAGGCCCCTTCTGCAGAAATCTTGATGAGTTAATGATGTGTTTATCAACGTCTTTCCAGGGGGTGGACAGTTTGTACCAGATAATGGTGAGCTAATCAGCCCACACAAATTTAATCTTATCTCTAAAGAGTTCCTTCCCCAAGGAGAGCAATTGCTAAAGTGCTTTGCTGTGCTTCCAGGCTGTGTCTTTATCACGCATGATGATATTTACAAAGCTCAAACCAAGGTCTTCAGAATATCAAACCAATGAAATGGGTGTAAGGCTTTATTTTAATAGGATCCCGGATGAGTCCACCTCCTACAATCTAGACTTGGTTCATTTGGTTTACTATCTCGTACAGGTCATTTCTTGCAGAATGACCCACAGGAAACCATCCTCCCCCCAACACACATATCAATCTGGTTACACACATATACACACACATAGATGTGGGTGTACCTGCACGTGTGTCTCCTTTCTGTCTGCTACAAATTTAGGAGACTAGAACGACTCGTTTCAGCTGCCCCTTGAGCAAACCCTAATGTGCTTTCAGAGCCAGTCTATCCATCTCATCCAGGTTT
Source organism: Phacochoerus africanus (assembly GCF_016906955.1). NCBI lineage: Eukaryota > Metazoa > Chordata > Mammalia > Artiodactyla > Suidae > Phacochoerus > Phacochoerus africanus. The sequence continues at coordinate 115,183,343 of NC_062548.1, read as the reverse complement.
GCCAGCCCCAAAGACTTCTCCTAGCCTTTGCACACTAGTTAGTGTGCCCAGAATTCACTGTATCACACATTTTGGCAACAAGAATATGGTGATTGACTGTCATCATCAGGAGCTAAAATAAACCCTCTAGAGTTGGGGAGGGGGGTCTTATTTTCCATTTTGTTGCCTTTTTTACCCAGAGCCTGATTTCTTTGACAAGAGGTCATTTTAAAGTTCTCGGCCCGTGGATGTGTGCTAATGCGTGCAGCTGGCTTTGTGATTTGATATTGTTCTTCTAACCACATAGCCTTGGGCCCACCCCAGACCTACTAAATCAGAAACTCTGAGGGTGGGGACCAACCATCTGTGTTTTAACAAGCTCTCCAGATGATTCTGATGCGTGCTCACACTGAAAGACCTAATCTCTATATTTTGCATACACACACTCACAGCTATGTATGCGGTGGATTGCATGCTGTCGCGGGGAAGAGGCAGAGACTTTTACTTTTCCAATGAGAGCAAATCCCCAGTGGGGCTGGCAGGTCCCCATGTGCAGACCGCATGGAAGTCAGGTAGACAAGATGTCTCTGTGGAGGGAGACGACGGGGCGGGGGGCGGGGGGGATCCCTTTGAACATTGTTTCGGTTGAGGGTTGCACAGCTTCCCAAGCAGGTGTCATTATGTAGCCTGACTTGCATGTGGATGGGTCAAGTAGGCTATATGCAGTCCAGCTGGGTCAAAAGCATCTTGTTCTCTGGTTTCACTGCCCAATGTATAGAGCAACTTGGCAACGAAGGGCCGATGAGAGCGTCTCCTTGCAGACAGATTTCAGTCTATCCATCTTAAGCAGTGGCCCTACTGAACTGATGGGCTTCTTTCCCCACTGCAATAGCAGGCCACCTCCTGGTACAAATGCTACATTAGGCTTCTTTCAAGACTGAGAGGTAATTGACAAAATAGCACGGCACCACTAGAGCCCATGGAAGGCACATCTGAGGAAAGATGGAGCTGTATCAACATCGGGGTGATAGAGTTCCCACTCCAACACAGTGGGTTAAGAATCCAGCTGCACTGGCTCAGGTCACTGCAGAGGCGTGGCTTTAATCCCCTGCCAGGCGCAGTGGGTTAAAGGGTCTGGTGTTGCCGCAGCTGCAGTGTAGGTTGGCAGCTGCAGCTTGGATTCAGTCCTTGGTCTGAGAGCTTCTATATGCTGCAGGTGCAGCCATAAAAAAAAAGTCAGGGTGACTTGGGAGGGGTATTCTGGGGGACTGGGAGATACGGGGCGGGGGGGAGTAGGAGGTGAGTTTGTGATGTGAGAGGACGGAGCCACACGTGCAGTAAGGAATTTAAGTGTGGTTCCCAAGATGCACTTGCATTCATGCCCATAGGTGTCTCAAGCAAAGGAGTAGACAGAGGATTGGTGTATGGGTACGCGCGTGTATGTATATATGGTGATATTCATGTTAATCTCCTAACCTGTCAGCCAGGCACAAAAGGCCCGTGGCCCTAACGTTCTTCTCCAAGGTTTTTTTTGTTAGTCTCTTTCCCACACCCTTCGCGTAAGTCACACCGTACGACTCTGGATGTCACGGGCTCTGCCATGCCACACCCCTCCTTATGCTTCTTTCTCCATCACCTGCCTCATTCTCCTTCATCTTTATCTCATCCTATCCTGAGTTCAAACACTATTTCCTCTGTGAAGCCTACTCTGAACCACCAACCCCTACCACCACCGCCACCCACAGCCCTGGGGGTAAATCATCCCTCTTGATATGAAATGTTGAGAATGGGTAAATCCATAGCCAGAAAGCAGACAGTGAGCGTCACGGGCAGAGGATGGGGGTGAAGAGTGACTGCTTAGTGGGTGCACGTCTCCTTTGGGGCTCATCAATATGTTTTAGAACGAGCCACGGGCCATGGTTCCACAACACGGAGAGTTTACCCAATGCCACTGAATGGTTGACTTTAAAATGGTGAGTTTTATGTTAGGTGAACTTCACCTTGATTAAAAAAAAAATAGCCAGTGGTATAAAGGCATTTCCCTTTTCACTTTAGAAAAACTGCTCTGATTTTTTTCTAAGATGATATTTTATTCCAAAGAGCAACAGAGCCTAGAATAGATGAAGTAGTGGGTTTCACCTCCACCACACCCCTCACCTTAGCCCCAGCTCGCATTGCCTGGGACTGCTTCACACCCTGAGGGTAACTGCCCACCGTGGCATCAGGTCCCCCCTACACCAGCAACGCCCCTCTGAAAGCAGGGCCACCTTCCAGCTCCCCAGCCCTGAGTCCACGTGCCCGAGGGGGAGACTGGCTGGCAGACTCCACGGCTGCCACTTCTGAGCTTTTGGATAAGGATGGGCTTTTCATGGTGTGGTCCAAACTGAATTGCTTTGAAAAATGGACTTTGTCGCAGTTTTGCTGGAAGTTGCTCCTTTGTTTTCAGGAGAGACAGGAAGCCCAACTTGTGCTCATCTGTATTTTCCTTCTCAGTTCACAGACTGAAGCTGGCTGACATCAAGGTCATCGGAGCCATGGGTGACTCAATCACGGTGAGTTGCTGGTGGGAGAAGGAAGGGCCAGGAGAGGAGGAGAGTGTGGTTGATAGGAGAAGCTTTGATTCATATCAAAGGATTGCAAAATACTTGACTTTATGATATGGTGCACAACTTTTTTTTTTATTTATTGTCTTTTTTTGCCATTTCTTGGGCCGCTCCTGTGGCACATGGAAGTTCCCAGGCTAGGGGTTGAATCAGAGCCATAGCCGCCAGCCCACACCACAGGCACAGCAACTGGGGATCCGAGCCACATCTGCAAACTACACCACAGCTCACGGCAAAGCCAGATCCTTAACCCACTGAGCAAGGCCAGGGATAGAACCTGCAACCTCATGGTTCCTAGTCGGATTCATTAACCACTGAGCCACAACAGGAACTCCAAGTGCACAACTTTTTTAAGAAGGGGTGGATTGTGGGGAGTTCCCATTGGGGCTCAGTGGGTTAAAAACCTGGCTAGTATCCATGAAGATTCAGGTTCGATCCTGGGCCTTGCTCAGTGGGTTAAGGATCCAGCATTGCCCTGAGCTGTGGTGTAGGTCGAAGTCGTGGCTCGGATCTGGCATTGCCATGGCTGTGGCGTAGGCTGGTAGCCGTAGCTCCACTCTGACCCCGAGCCTAGGAACTTCCATAGGGGAGGGGAGGATTGTGCCCTGAAACGTGGCCTTTGGAAAACTGTACACTGCCATCTAATTTTCAGAGCACTTCTGCCAGCCTGGATCACTAGCCTAGACACTTCTGTCACCTGATCCTGATCTGGGCAGGAGTTCAAGCTCATTTCTGATGAGGCAGGATACACGTCAAGACGTGGTACTGTCACAACTCTTGATTCTAAAGTGCCAAGCGTTCCAGCCCAACTGGGACAAGAACAGGGGCACTCTGGCGGGCGGGGAACTCACCTCCCTGTTGTTCCCTCTCAGGCAGGTAACGGGGCCGGGTCCAGGCCTGGGGACGTCCTGGACGTCTTGACTCAGTACCGAGGTCTGTCCTGGAGGTGAGTGCAGGTGTGGCAACGCCCCGAGACACCTCGTGGCAGGGAGGACCCCTGAGCATGTAGAAGACAAGTTCTCTAGCAGAATGATGAGTCACCTATGCTGTTCCATGAGAAACTTCTAGGTTTAATTTAAGGAAGGTATTTATCAGCTTCCCCAAACCACTCACTGCATTGCCCAAACAAGCTGGGACCTGAGCCGCAGCAGTTTCGGGGAGAAACTACTCAAATATTTGGGTTGGAAAAGCCTTGGCTTGCACGTCTCCCTCTGGCCTGTGATCTCAGGAGGAGGCAGCAGCCTTCAGAACCAGAGTTGTGCCTGAGCCCCAGCCGCCTCCTCTGTGTGGCTTTGGGCAAGTTAATCAACCTCTCTGAGCTGGTCTCCTCATCTTTAATGCAGGGGCAATAATACTGCCTTAGCATTGTCTCAAGGCTTAGAGGGAATTTAAAGGCCCAGCGCAGTACCTGACACAAAGGTACTGGGATCATTGTTAAAGGGCCTTCGTTTTACAGAGGAGGAAACAGGGCTCAGAGAGGGCAAGTAATCTGTCCAAGATCACACAGCCAGATAGTGAAAGAGCAAAAGGTAGAACAGATGATTCCTGACCCCTAATCTGGTGCATCTGCCACCATCACGTTCAGTTTTGTGCAGGTTTGTTCCTGCTCTACCAGGAATCCAATCCAGGCCACCACAAGCTGCGGTGAGCCACACCCCTGCGTTACCTCTGTGCTTTGAAAGCTCGGCTCCTGCCAAGCACGAGAGAGCAGGTTTGGTGTTTCCTCAGCCTGGACCCGGGATCTCTGGCACCGACTTGAATCTGAGTGTTGAAGCCCTGGCCTCCTGCCTGATGACGCTACACAGAGTCAAGCCCCAGACATTTTGAGAACCTTTGAAACAGTCCCAGACGTCCTTAGAGAACGAGGGGATGTGGAAAAATGGGGAATCCAATCAGCTCTGAAATGCTGCCTATTTTCATGCCAAGAAGCCATCCAACTTTGATTTCCTGGGAACTGGAAAAGTAGCTCCTAAGATGGCTTGTTCTCTGGAAGCTACCTTTTAGGGTTTTCCCCAAACCAAACAGGAAGAGAACCATGAAGGCAACCCCCCCCCCCATTTTTTTTTTGTTTTAGCTGTGTTTTCAATAGTAATAATAATAATTAACAATGCATAGCTGCGGTCCCTAGCTAGGGCAGGGCTGGGCTCTGCATTCCAGAAAGGGCCACTTTCCCTCTGGAAGACGGTGCTGGGGGGGACCCTTCCTTCCCCTGCCTCAAGGTCAAAGCTCAAAGTTAAAAACAAAGAACTCAGCCATGACAGTTTAAACCCGTGTTTTGTTTGGACCATCCGGTTTGTGGGGCAAGGAGAGGGGACGTGCTGTATTCTGGTTCGTTTTTTTTTTTTTCCCCAGTTTTTCTACAAAAATAAGGAGGAAAGGGCAAGCCCCCTGCTCCCAGGGCGTTTCTCTGAAGGTGAAAGGTGTTTCAGCGTTGCTGGCATTTTTAACCTTCCTTTTCTTTTCTGTCCCACCGACGCAGCGCCGGCGGTGATCATAATCTCAGCAGTGTCACCACCCTGCCAAGTGAGTACGAGTGGCCTGGGGTTCGGGGCGGGCTCGCGGCGGCCGTGCGCGTTTCTGCAGCGCCCCCTGGCGGCGCCGGTGGGCTTGGCAGGGAACCTGGCGGTAGGAGACAGCCGCGTTCGGCAGGGGGCGCTGCTTCGCCGAGGCAGCCTCCCTGCTCTGCTGCCTGAGCATAATTAAAGACTTGAGATTTTTTTTTTTTTTTTTTAAAGAGAAATTGTATTTGTCCAAGGAAGGAGGAGAGTAAGACGGAAAGAATGCTCAGGCCAACAGTTAGTGCAAGGCATTTTTAAGAAATGATTGAAGAAGGAAGGGAAGGAAATCTATTTTGGCTTTGCCTGTCATTCTGAGCAGAGCAGTTTCTGGGAGGCATCCATCTAGATGTGGGCTGCATTAGGCACCACTGCATACAATGACATTGAATCCCTGTGTGTTGCTTTGGGAAACGCTGCTGTTGTAGCAGTAAGAGATGAGGTTACCCGGTTTAGGCTGGGCAAGCACACCCAGACACCCACATTCTCCTTAAATTACTTCACCAGCAACCTGCTTGGGATGATTTTTTTTTTCTTCTTTTTTTTTTAAGCCTGACTACATTCCCTGAATGGTCCAGTCTGGTCTTTTTATTCTCCTTCGTGCCCACACAGTGCCTTATTCTTCAAGTACTCATACAACACATGTTACAATTGAATTCTTCTCCCTTAAAATCTTCTGGCAATAATTTTGCCTGAGAGGAATTTAATCGGCCCCATTCTCATTTCCTTTTCTTGGGATTATCCCTGGGTAATACATCTTTAGAAGCTAAGAAACTATCTGAGCTTTAAGTCACGGGGATTTTGATAATAGAGGTGGCTTAACCTCCCCACGGGCAGAACTGCTTGGGCTTCACGTGTGTCATCTGCACTTGCTATTTGCAAATCCTGTTGAATTTAAGCAGGTACAGTTCTATGGCACAAGCACTGTGTCTTCTTTATTTCTAGGTCCACACACAAGAGCTATAAGTAAGCTCCGCTATCGCCAGGAGGTGGTTTGGTTGCTTTTGTGAATGTAATTGACTGGGCTGTGAGCTAGGCCAGCATATACAACAGCTCTCTAGTTCCCATGCTGTTATGGTGGGTGAGACGAGAGGAAATTATCCGACTCAAGACCTTTCACTGGGAGTTCCCTTCGTGGCTCAGCAGTTAACGAACCCGATGAGGATCCATGAGGATGCAGGTTCCATCCCTGGCCTCGCTCAGTGGGTTAAGGATCTGGCATTGCCATGAGCTGTGGTGTAGGTCGCAGATGTGGCTCAGAGCCTGCATTGCTGTGGCTGTGGTGTAGGCTGGCCGCTGTAGCACCGATTCGACCCCTAGCCTGGGAACCTCCATATGCCAAGGGTACAGCCCTAAAAAGCAAAAAAAAAAAAAGAATGTGTATAAGACTTTTCACTGAAGGGATTTCTACAAGATTGAGACAATATCCCCCAACACACTTAGCCCAAGGACAGAACCGTTGCCTGTTCAGACTCCCTTGCTGGCATTGTAAAGACAGACTGATTGTAGGGACGGCGTCATCCATGGGGAAATAAGCACATGGAAATATGCTGGAAAACTTAGGAGAACATAGGGTCAGACCAGAACCTCAGTTCAGCTCCCTCCTCAGCTGAATCCAGCAAGTACTCCAGTGCTGGGTGCTTGGGAAACAGGAGAATGATGCCTGGCCAGATGACATCCCTGAAGTCTCTTTAGGGCCATGTCTCCCTAAAGACAGACACGTGTACCAATAATTGTAGCCACCTCCAAAGTTTAGGGGAAAGAAAATAAGAAGGCTGTTAACACTGCCTTTTAAAAAGGGACTTTAAGAACTGGAATTCATCAGGTGAAGAGAGAGAGAGAGGCATGTTTCTGGCAGCGGTAACGGCGCACCAGCAAGTCCTTGCCCTGTCCGATGGGTAGTGCATTCTGTGACATTCCTGCTAAGTACCTAACTGGCCTCTGCTGGGTTCCTCCAGTAACGGGGAGTCTAGGACAATCTCTTCCAACTTCAGGGAGCTCTAGTGATCTCACAGCTCTTCCTTCTGTTCAGGAGATCAGAGGCATTGCCATCCATTGGTACAACGCCCCCAAAGCCACAAGGAATGAGTTCAATCCATCTGTGCTGTGTAGACCCCATGGCAGTGCTTGGTGATCAAGAGCACTCTGCTGGATGGTGTGGTGCCTGAAAATCTTGACTGATACCCATCCGGTGTCTTTCCCACATCCTAGTAGCTTTTGGGCCAGGGGGAAGTACCATGTACTGGAGCCGAGAGACTGAGATTCTAGCTTGGGATTTTATTCTCAGTAACCATATGACTTTTAACAATCCCCCCCAGTTTTTCCGAACTTTGAGTTATTCTTAACATGTCCATAAGAATTTATTGAGCATATGCAATGGTGTAAACAGATCCTGCTGTCAGGATTTCTCAGCCAAGTTGGGGAAGATGGGAAAGTGAAAAGTCAAGTGTAGATCCAGTGTCGTAAAGGCATTAGAATGCATGAGATTGAAAAGATGCACAAAATTGGCAAGCAGTTAGACTGACCAAGGTGGACGGGGGAGGGGAGAGAGCCTAACCATCAGAAATGAAAGAGGAGACACTAGTACACAAATAAAAAGGACTAGGAGATGACACTTTGAACAACGGTAACAATGGTATGCCAATCCGTTAGACAATTTAGATGAAATGGACAAATTCCTAGACAGACACAAACTACCGAGAACTGAGTCCAGAAGAAATAGAACATCTGAATAGATTTAGAAGCCGAGAGATCCGTCATTGAAAGACTTCCCATCTGAAAGAAAAAAAAAAAAAAAAAAGCCAGGCTGTTCTGGTTTCACTGGTGAGTTCCCTCAAACATTTAAAGAAGAGATAATACCAATTCTTCACAAATTCCTCTCAAAAATAGAGGAGGAGGGAATACTTCCCAGTTGAGTCAATGAGGCCAGTATTATTGTCAATTAGGCCCTAAGGCCAAAATAAGACAAAGACGCGTGGCAAGGAAAGAAAACTACAGATCAGTATCCTCTTTGAATATAGATGGAGGCGTTCTCAACCAAATACCAGCAAACCAAATCTTGCAAGTATAAAACCGATCATACCCCATGACCAAGTGGAATTTATCCCAGGAATGCAAAGTTAGGTTAAAATCCGAAAACATGATATAGTCACACATGGGATCTTTATCATTTGCCAATAAAAAGGAATGAAGTACCAATCCATACTATAACACGGATGACCATTGATAAAAAACTGGCCAAGAGAAAGAAGCCGGAAACAAAAGACATCGTGTATTGTACGATTCCCTTTATACGAACGTCCAGATTTAGAAGCCAACCTGCAGAGATGGAGAGTAACTTAGAGGTTGCCATGGAGCTGGAAGAAATGGGGGGAGACAGCTCATGGATACAGGGCTCCGTTGGGGGTGATGAAAATGTTCTGAAGTTTTTGGGGGGGGACAGTTGCCCAACTGTATGAATGAACTAAAAGCCATCAGATTGTACTCTAAACTGGCGAATTTTATGACATGCGAATGAAGCAATTGCATATTTAGAGAAGAAAGCAAAGTGCCTGAAAGCAGCACCTGAGCCAGCCTGGCATTGATTCAACCCTACTTCACAGCACCTGTGTGTGCTGCCCCTGTGGTTCAGCACCAGCCTGCTGGATGGTTTGTTTCAGTGCCAAGTGAACAGTAAGCCTGAGAGCTGTGGGGTGGGGCCCCTGCTTTGTCCCCAGCACCCCGAGGTGCTTATCAAAGGAATGTGGAGATTGCTTTGGGGCAGTGACTACACTTATCTCTTCCATTTCCAGACATCCTCCGGGAATTCAACCCTTCCCTGAAAGGCTTCTCTGTTGGGACCGGAAGAGAAAACAGCCCTGGGGCCTTCCTAAACCAGGCTGTGGCAGGATCCCGAGCAGAGTGAGTGGGGGGCCCTGGGGCGGGGGGGTGGGGATGAACCACACACATCCTCTGGGAACCTCTAGGTTGACCTAGACTGGGGTTTATGGCTGAAGGTTGGGGGGTTGGCCTAGGGCAAGGGTCTAAAGTCAAAGACTGGATGGGGTGGGCTCTCTTGGGGCTGTCCCTTCTTGTGGGACACAGAAACCTGCTAGCCCACCCCTCCCTGGACCTCCAGGAACTAGTCACAGTTGATTCCGATGCCAGGTACATGCTTTGAGCAGTTGACTTTGCCTCCTCTATAAACCTCATGTTCACCGAAGGCAGCGGCCGTGAGCAGACTCAGTCCCAGGTCTTATCACTCTGGCAGTGCTCTGCCTTTCCTGCTCTCTTCTCCTCCTCTGCCTCCAACTTGCTTTTCAGGCTGCATACTTGGCATCCTTCCTGGCTAATGGGAAGAGCGCCAGTCTTGGGGGCAGGGCTTGGGGGTGGTCTGAGCCTGAGCCCTGGCTTCTCCCCTGGCCTCTCTAAGCCTTGGCCTCTAAGAACTGGGGCTGACCCTCTCCCACGGGGCAGCTGGGAGGCTCAGTGCTGTGTTGAATGGGACAGTTCCAGGGAGCTGAAAATCATGCAGACACATTGGGTTGGGATAGTGGTCCCAGCAGCCATGCAGCAGGGCTGCACAACCCACCTGGGGAAAACTGTGAGTGAGTGACGGGACCACAGGGTCGTGGTCCCTGGGCACTGGATGGAGGGTTCCAGCAAGCAGGGTCCAGCTCTCCGGGTCCTACAGCTCCAGGCCTCTCCACGATTCCGGAGCCCTGCATGCCTCTTGGGGTTTCCTGCCAGGCCAGCGGACCAAGGCATGCCACATCCATCTAGGAAAAGTGAATAGAGTGATCCTTTCTGATGCTCAGTCCTATGTTTCTTCCAGAATCATCACAAACCTCACTTTACCATGTAGTTCCAAGGGATTCCTAGGTTTTGGTTCCTAGATCCCCTGAGACCTTCTCCCAGCTCTCAGCACAGCCCTGAACAGCAGCCCCCACCAGAGGAACCCTTATTTATCCATGACAGGAAAGGGCACAGGTGGACCAAAGCAGATAAAGTACAAAAACTAACAGTTCTTGCAACAAATTCTGTGGCTTCATTTTCCTTTTGGTGGGGGAGGGGTGACAGGTGTAAAATTTTAGGCTCGTGTTGCTATGACCACAATCTTGCTTTTTTCCAAGCATGTGTCAGCTGGTGGTTTAAGAGGAGAGGCAGTCTGGAGGTCCTGCTGTGGCGCAGTGGGGTTAAGAATCCGACTGCAGCGGCTCAGGTCACTGAGGAGGCACAGGTTCAATCCCCAGCCTGATGCAGTGGGTTCAAGATCCAGCATTGCCCACAGCTGCATCATAGGTCGCAGCAGTGGCTCAAATTCAGTCCTTTGCCCTGGAACTTCACATGCCGCGGGTGTGGCATTTAAAAAAAAAAAAAAAAAAAAGTAGGCGAGGCAGTTCCCAGGATGATTAAGTCAGGAAAGCATCCAAGAATGAAACGTCAGTTTGAAAGCATAAACGTAATGAAAGCAGTGAGTGATTCATGTGGCCCTGGATCTCTTCCCTGCTTTTCCCACGGCCTTGGGGCTCTTTCCTGCAAGGAGTCCCTTTGTCCCCCCCTCGTCCTGAGTTTAGGGAAGAGTTAGGGACTATTATTCCAGATTATTGTTGTTGCTATGAGACGAAGAAACTGTAGCACAAAGAGACAGCAAGGCCTGAACAAATGCACTGTCTCGACCATGTGGGCTGTGGTCTCTGCATCCCACAGGCTCTGTTCCAGGTCTGGTAATGACCCCTCCTGCCCACAGAGCAGGAGGACATTTACAGAGTATCTTCGCACTTGTTATCGGCAGTGTCCTGTGCAGTATCTGTGAGGTGACAGGGCAGAAGGTCAGATGCCCATGTTTTGGTCTTTTTTTGTCTTTTGAGGGCCGCACTCGTGGCATGTGGAGGTTCCCAGGCCAGGGGTCGAATCAGAACTGCAGCCACCAGCCTACACCACAGCTCACAGCAACACCGGATCCTTAACCCACCGAGCAAGGCCAGGGATGGAACCTGCATCTTCATGGTTCCTAGTTGGATTCATTAACCACTGAGCCATGAAGGGAACTCCCCATGTTTTCTGAATGAGGATACTGAGGCTCAGAGACACCCAGCAGTCATCCCCAAACTCTGGTCCAAAGGCAGAGCCGCTGCCCCGCCAACTTCAGAGCCATAGATGAGAAGGCGGAGGCCCAGAGAGGGAAGTGGTTTACCCAAGTCTCTGCCCAGGTTATCTGACACCTGCCGGCTGTGACGAAGCCCAGGCCAGTTGGGTTGATAGTTAAGAGAGGACAAGGACCATGAGTAAGGCTTCCTGCCAGGGGCTTTATTGATGATGGTGACGATGGCGGTGGCGATGACAGTAGAAGAAACCCAGGGGATCGTTTCTAATGTGATGTTTACCACGTGCTGCTCTAAGTTCTTGATGGGCAATTTATTTAACCCACCAGCATCTCCGGGAAGGTGTGCTCGCCATCCCGCATCTTACAGAGGAAGAAACTGAGGGTTTGCAAGGTTACATACTTTGCCGACGTCTCGCAGCTGCTTATTCTTAGTTCCTGGTGGAAGCAGGATTCAAACCCACACTGCCTGGCACCGGCTCTTAGCCTCTCACCCCACGGGGCTGCTTTGCTCATCTCTGCTAAGACCCACTAAGATGGGGATGGTTGGATTTCTCCCTTCTCTTTTTGGACTGAGAATTTAAGTCACATTCCCACAGGTAGCAAGAGGCAACCAAATGTCAAACCCAAGTGTGTCTGACTCAACCGTGTCACCTTGACAGTGAGGGCACCCTTGGAGTTCCTACTGTGGTGCAATGGGATTGGTCAGTGGCATCTCTGGGGTGCTGGGACACAGGTTCCATCCTCAGCCCAGCACCGTGGGTTAAGGAATCGGCATTACCGCAGCTGTGGCCTTGGTTGCACCTGCAACTCAGATCTGATCCCTGGTCCGGGAACTTCATATGCCGTGGGGCGGCCACAGAAAGAAAGTGAGGGCACCCTTGAGGCTGGGGCCATGGCACCTGCAGAAAGAGCCCTGCGTGACGTGGCAGACTCATATGCAGCCCTGCTTGGCCTGAGTAAGCCTGGCTTGGAAGAGAAAGAAAAATAGATAATTAGATACACCAATCAGAGAACAGTCCCACTAAGGGTCACCCCCTCAGGTGTAGGGTGCTCTCCCATCCCAAGGCACTATCATGACTCCCATCCCCAGCAGAGACCAATGGGGACGAGCTGCGTGACAGGGCATGGCCTTTGGTCTGGCTTCCCCCACTGCGTGTCTTGTTCCCAATTTATCTGCTATGTCCCCTCCCAGCCCCAGCTTCATGCCCCTGCTGGTCTCATGACTTCTTCTCATGTGTCCCCGCAGGGACTTACCTGCTCAGGCCAGGAGGCTGGTTGACCTGATGAAGAATGACACGGTGAGTCTGGGGGAGGTGGCACCTGGGGCCGCTTGGGGCAGGACCACCCAGAGCAGGGAGTGGGCAGGAGGAATAACGGAGACAGAGAGGGTCAGCCCTGGGGGTGGGGGACAGGGCCACATGGGAGTTCAGAGGGTCCACCTTTAAAAAATAACAACCAACGACTTGGTACCTGTGACCTCTGACCTCAGGACCCCCAAACCACAGACTGGAAACTGTTACTGTCCATTAAGCCCTCTGGTGTGTGAAGACCCAGCCCTGCTACCTCCCCACATCCCTCTGTATTTTCTTGGACTTGACTCTGGGGAAAGGCATTCACTTGTTTGTTTCCTGTTCATTTCAGAGCATAAATTTTCAGGAAGATTGGAAGATAATAACCCTGTTTATAGGAGGCAATGACCTCTGTGACGTCTGCAATGACCCGGTAGGTTTCCAGGCCCTCACCCAGGACGTCCCCGGAGGGATTTCCACCTGGGGTCACTGGACTGTGTGCGGGGCCAGGCAGATGTGGAAACACAGGCTCTGTCCTCAAGGAACTCCCACTGCCAGGTAACAACTCCCCATCCCCTCATGGTTCTTGTGCTGACACAGGAGAGAGGTCTGGGATCAGAATTGCTGGACCCCGGGATTTGGCGAGGAGGCAGGGGCAGCATCAGAGGTTTATGGAGAGCAGGAGACTTTCCAACTGGGGAACACAAGAATCTTTGTCAGGCAAAGTTTAAGAAGCGCTGGGTCGGGAGTTCCTGTTGTAGCTCAGTGGGTTAAGGACCCAGCACTGTCTCTGTGAGGATACAGGTACAATCCCTGGCCTTGCTCAGCGGGCTAAGGATCCAGCATTGCCATACGCGGTGGCATTGATTGCAGATACTGCCCAGATCTAGTGTGGCTGTGGTGTAGGCAGGCAGCTGCTGCTCTGATTTGACCCCTGGCCTGGGAACCTCCGTGTGCTGCAGGTGTAGCCATAAAAAAAAAAAAAAAAAAAAAAAAGGAAGGGAGAGAGGGAGGGAGGGATGGGTTTGGGTCTTGCTGGCCTGGGAGCAACTACCCTGAGGGGTGGCCTTGCCCCCCCAGACCCTTCATACCCTACTTTCCTGGCATCAAAGTCACCAGGGTCTGGGGATTGAGCTTCGACGCGAAGGGCCCATGGTGGGGTGGTGGGATCATGGGCCCCCTCCCCTGCTTCCTTTGAAGTTTTGATCCACTTGGTGGAGTCACGCTTTTGGGGTTAGACCTGATTCAGAAAAAGGGTTCCACTGTTTTTAAAAAACATTTAAAAACCACGAGTATCGAGATAGGTAAAAATCACCATTCAAATGTATTTACACTTGGGGAGGGACCCCCTGCCCCTCTCATTATCACCCTCAGTGATTCGATCTGGTTCCCAGGTACTCAAGGCTCCAAGCAGAAGGACCCTAGGACCTGAGAATGTCCAGGGTGCAGGCGATCTTAGAGGTCTCCTGCTCCAACACCATGTTTTATTTATTTACTTATTTTTATGGCCGTACCCATAGCAAATGGAATTTTCTGGGCCAGGCATTGAATCCGAGCCACAGCTGTGACTTCCACCAGACCCTTTAACCCACTGCACTGGGCCAGAGATCAAACCTGCACCTCCATGGCAACCTGAGCCACTGCAGTCAGATTCTCAGCCCACTGTGCTACAGCGGGAACTCCCGACACCCCATGTTAGAGGGGCCTGAGGGGTGATGTGCTTTAGATAAGGCCTTACATCGAGTCGGCATGAAGCGGATCCAGAGCTCTCCATAGCCCCACGAGGAAGGAAGTGTTGCCCTGAGGACTGTGGGATTGGTGCGGAGGCTGGGGCCCCAAAAGGCAGCTCTGTGTTTTGGTGTTTCCCATTGTGGCTGAAATGCAGGAAAGAGGGGGGACCCAAGAGAGGCGGTGGCCCTGGTCTGCAGAGAGACCGGGTGATGAATGTGGTTAGCGACGTTTCCTCTTCCTGCAGTTCCGCTACTCCCCCGAGAACTTCACCAGCAACATCGGGAAGGCTCTGGACATCCTCCACGCTGAGGTACGAAGCCCTGCAGCCCAGCCCCGGAGCCACTCATCCGCAGGCCTCCTTGGGCTTCCCTCTTGGCATTGAGGCAGCTCTGGCTTCCTGCCAAGACCTCGCTGCCAGGTCCCCTTCACCTGGAGGCCAGCACCAGCCATGCTGTCAGTCCTGGTCCCAGCAGCCTGAACAGATAGGTCTCAGCAGGGAGCAGGAGGGGTGGGGGAGGAGGCAGGGGTGAAGGACATGGTTGGGGACAGGTGAAAGGCCACTGGCCTGGCACCCGGCAAGAAGAGCTGGCCTGGAGTTCCCGTCGTGACTCAGTGGTTAACGAATCCGACTAGGAGCCATGAGGTTGCGGGTTCGATCCCTGGCCTTGCTCAGTGGGTTAAGGATCCGGCATGGCCGTGAGCTGGGGTGTAGGTTGCAGACACGGCTCGGGTCCTGCATTGCTGTGGCTCTGGCATAGGCTGGCAGCTACAGCTCCGATTCGACCCCTAGCTTGGGAATCTCCATATGCCGTGGGAGTGGCCCAAGAAATGGCAAAAAGACAGGAAAAAAAAAAAAAAAAAAAAGAGCTGGCCAGAGCCACGCAGCCTCTGTCGGGTCTTGCCTTTGCTCAGGTGCCTCGGGCGTTCGTGAACATGGTGAAGGTGCTACAGATCATCAGCCTGCGGGAGCTGTACCAGGAGAAGAATGTCAGCTGCCCAAGGCTGATCCTCCGGTGAGTTGGAAGTTTCTCCACCTGTTCTCGAAAAAGGGCTGGGGGACACTTAGCAGAAAGGGACTCTGCTTCGTTAGAACAGCCAAGGGCTGGGCGTTCCCACTGCGGCTCCGTGGTAACAAACCTGACGAGGATCCGTAAGGACACAGGTTCGATCCCTGGCCTCGACCAGTAAGTGAAGGATCCAATGTTGCCATGAGCTGTGGTGTAGGTCGAAGATGCAGCTCAGATCTGGCGTGGCTGTGGCTGTGGCTATGGGGAAGGCTGGCAGCTGTGGCTCTGATCTCACCCCTTGCCTGGGATCTTCCATAGGCTGCAGGTGCGGCCGAAAGAAAGGAAAGAAAGAAAGAAGAAAGGGAGAAAGAAAAGCCAAGGGCAGGAGTATGAGGAGTGCTGAGACCTCCCAAGGTCCATCCTGGGGGAGACACCCCAGGGCTTGGGCTTCATGAGCCCAGCCTGGGCTTCCCGAACCCTTGGAGTAGAGCATTTACAGCCCAACGTGCTTCTACTGCCGCGGTGGCTCAGGTCGCCCTCAGTCCTCCAGGGAGGAAAGAATAAAGCAGGAGGGACAGGGAGGCCACTGCGAGGGCCACTTCTAAGTGTGTCCAGAGCTTCCCTGTCCCCTCCCAGAAGCCCAGCTCAGGGACGGAAGGAGCCTCTGTCCAGTGTGGCTGCTCCAGGCTGCACATTGACCAAGGTAGGGGCTATTGTCACTTTCTAGAAGGGAGGATGGTCAAGTCAGAATCAGCAGGGTCTAGAGGACAGAGTCCACCCCCACCCGCAGCCCCCATCCCCAGCCTCCAGATCCAGAGGCGGCTCCCCCTCCCGTGTCACACGTGACCCTCGGGAATGAGACATCCTTCTACCACAGGCAGGAACCACTCCTTCCTGCAAGACCTCCTCTGGACCACTAGCCCAGATCACGGTGGCTGTGCCCCCCACCCCCTCCCTCCCTCCCCAGCTCTCTAGCTCTGCACAGCAGCCCCCCCAACCAAGACAGCCCTGAGCCCATCACGTGGTAATTACCCGTGGGCCTCTCCCCACAGCCCTAAACTCTGTGTCTGAGTCACTGTCAGCACAGAGCAAGAGCTCTGTGGCTGTTTGCTGAATGACTGAATGAATAATTCACAAGGGCCAGATTTGCTCCTAGAAATTAAGGGATATCTTGGCTGTTCCATCAATCCATGCCAAACCGCCCCTGGGGGCCAAGACGGCACAGGTCCCCTGCGGGAGGCCTGAGGATGCTGTGAGCAGCAGGAGGATGGCTGCAGGATGACACATGCCTATCAGCACAGCTGGTGTCAGGCGTGCTATTTTCAGCTACCGACTCATCCTCCAGCTCCCACTTTCTCCAGTCACTGGGCCACACGGGGGGATTAGTGTTTTCATTCCATTTCAGAGCCGCTTACCCAAAAGTCTCTTGCTGCCAATCACTGCAGGATGCTTAGACAATTAAAGCTACAGGTTCAGAGTAGGCACTTGTCCAACCTGGAATGGCCGAGTCACTGACTGTGGGGTTAGGCAGACTCAGGGTCGCCTTGTCCTACTGCCTCTCCGCTGTCCTATCTCAGTGGCCACACTTTCCTTGGTGGTCCTGAGCCTGCACTGAGCCGTCCACACCATTATCCCCTCCTCTCCCTGGACCAAAAGCTCAAACTCATAAGGCGGCTTGTCAGGGCAGAGGTACAGACTGGTCAGAAGCAGACTCGGGATTAAGAGCCCAGGTTCAGACCAGGCAGCCTGAAGTTCAAGTCCTCACTCGCACACTCAGCATCCATGTGACCTTGAGAAACTACTTAACCATCCTGAACCTCAGTTATCTCATCTATAAAATGGAGATGTGATAATACAACGTCTAGCATAGCTAAGAGCGTTAAACACGTTAATGCCTGGGAGTTTCCTTTGTGGCTCAGCAAACAAACAAACCCGACTAGGATCCACAAGGATGCAGCTTCGACCCCTGGCCTCACTCAGTGGTTTAAGGATCCAACGTTGCTGTGAGCTGTGGTGTAGGTTGCAGGTGCAGCTCGGATCCCGCATTGCTGTGGCTGTGGTGTAGACCGGCAGCTGTAGGTCCAATTTGACCCCTAGCCTAGAAACTTCTGTATGCTGCAAGTGCGTTCCTAAAAAGCAAAACAAACAAACAAGGTTTTTTGTTTTGTTTTGTCTTTTTGCCTTTTGTAGGACTGCTCCCGTGGCATATGGAGATTCCCAGGCTAGGGGTCTAATTGGAGCTGTAGCCACCGGCCTATGCCAGAGCCACAGCAACGCGGGATCCGAGCCGCATCTGCAACCTACACCCCAGCTCACGGCAACGCCGGATCCTTAACCCACTGAGCAAGGCCAGGGATCGAACCCGCAACCTCATGGTTCCTAGTCGGATTCGTTAACCACTGCGCCACAACGGGAATGCCACAAACAAGTTAATACCCATAAAACTCTTGGCACAGTAAACTTTCAGTATGTGTTAGTGTCATTATTATTGTTGTTGTCACTATTATTTAAAAGAAGGCATGCCTTATCTGTGCTGCCGTGTTCTCAGATATTCATAAGCTAACTCAGCTCCCTAAAGTCACTCCTGCAGATGTCAGATGATGTAACTGTTTCATTTTCATGAGCAAATCCAGGTCTGAGAAATGTTTCTTTATTTTCATCTGGTGCAGCTGAGAGGTTAGCCAGCCAAGGTCCCCACTGGGACAGGCTTCTGAAACCTCCAAGTTAAAGATATTCTGAATCTCAAGCCAATATCTCTGCATCATGCGTTCAGACCCCGGTTCTGTCATGCACTCATCTCTTTGGTTTGGTCTGCAGGAATCTGTGTCCCTGTGTCCTGAAGTTTGATGATAACTCCACAGAACTTGCCTCCCTCATCGAGGTGAATAAGAAATATCAGGTAAGCCGGGACAGGGTTCCAAGGCCACACAGGAACTGCTCTGTGGTTGCATTGCTTAGTTAGAAAAGGCACAGACACTTTAATTATTTGGACCCCCACTGGGTATGAAGTTACCACTGATCAGTCTGCAGATTTAAAGAACTCCTGTGAGGCAGCAGATGTAGTTTGTTTGAATCAAGTTCTAGAGTCAAGTCACTGAACACGCATCACCAAATCTTTGTTCCTGATCTTACATGACAACAAGTTTGTCCACTTGTCCATGAAGAATGAGTATGAGGTTCTGACCCCCAGGGGGGACTCCTTACCCCCCAGGGAAGTCTGGGGTGTTCAGTGAGATAACATGCATTCTCTCTGAATTTCCCACCCCCAGTTCCTGGGGAACAAGTGTTATGGGGACCCACAGGGAGAAAGCAGGCCAGCAGATAATCGCCAAACATCCTATGGGTTTTCGCTTTTAGGGACAAAAGATTTGATTTCTCCATCAGATCTTATTCCCCTGACTCTCTTGAGTTCCCCCACCCCCCACCCCCCACAAGTAATCATCCAGTCACTCCAGGGAATAACTGCCTTCCAGCTCTTCTCAGGGTGCGGGGTGGGGAGGTGACTGCAACAGCTTCCAGGGTGGGTCCATCCTTCAGGCCCATGGGCTCCTTGCGGCGGAAGCCCTTCTCTGCAGCCTCTTTCAGGCAGGCTGGATCCGCCAGCGGTATCTGAGCTCAGGGGGATGAAACTCTATTTAACATCCTCTGAGGCCATCACCCAGCCATCACCCAACTTCCTTCTGCCATGAGCAGGTGCTTCATGCAATTCCAGGAGCCAAGAAATAAGCATCAAAATCAGGCCCAAGAATTAGGCCTGTGGAGACACCACGTCACTGTTGCTTCTAGGAACAGGACACAGCTGCCACCCTCAGCAGAATGGACTCTGTGCTGTCTGTCTAGCTATCACTAGCTTCCGAACCAAATCTGAAGCAGGAGCACTGACCATGGCTTGTGTGAGAGGCTGTGGGAAGACCAGCAGTGGTCTTTCTCACCTTCTACAGTGGGAGCCAGGCTGTTCTTTATCCAATGGGGCTTTTCAAACATAGAACATGGGTTCAGATGCTGGGAACCAAAGAGAAGGAGAACCATTCACCAAAACGGCCTTTACTGACCTCTCTAGATTGGCCAGCTGTTCCCTGGTCTGATCTTAGTGACCCCTGACCTAGCATCCTGGACAAGCTCACAGCTCAGCCAAGGGAGGCCATCAGGCCCTCTCTCTGAATCCTCTGATTCTCTACTTCCTGCAAAAGCTGTTGTTCCCATCCCTCTCTCTGGAGATGGTCATTGCTGACAATAACCACCATGTGCCACCATGGTCACATGCTGTCAATGACCACCATTCTCGGCACTGTTTCATATCTCAAGAGGTGCAAGGTTCCACTGTGAGCCATTGTGGCCGACCCACGGAGGCACTGGCAGTACCGACAGGATTTAAAGGATGGTCTAGGTCTTGGTGAACATCCTCCATTTACAGATGAGGAAATAAAAGTCCAGAGAGGGAAAGCATCTTGCTGAAAGTCACACAGCTAGTCAGTGGTATTGCACCTTCTGCCTTCCTTAGGGCTCTACCTGTAACTGGAAGAGACTCTCCCAAGGGGTCAGAGGAGAGGCATCCCCAGCAGGGGGCAATCTTTCCAGCTCCCCCTGGAAAAGGTGTCTTGGTGTCATGGTGTTTTCTGAGGTAACCAAACTAATGTTCTGGGTATGGAAGCCTGACTTCCCCCTCCAGCCAGGATCCTGACTCCTGGCTCTAAATGGTGGAAACCCAGCAAGCAGTGAAATGGCAGCATCTAGCAGAAGTGAGAGCCAGAGTTAGGGTAACTGGTCCTCCTAGAACTGAGCCCAAGTGGAAGCTATGAGAGTAACAGCTCTTTTACCTCCAAGGCAGGCCTGAGCCTCAAAGAAGTGTGCACACACACAAAGCCAACCTCAACAAATTTAAGAGTATAGAAGTTATTTCAAGTATCTTCTCTGACCACAATGGCATCAAACTAGAAATCAACCGCAGGAAAAGAAATGAGAAAAAACTTACTACATGGAGACTAAACAACATGCTACTGAAAAACCAATGGGTCAATGAGGAAATCAAGGAGGAAATTAAAAAATACCTCAAGACAAATGATAATGAAGACACAACCACTCAAAATCTATGGGATGCTGCAAAAGCAGTGCTCAGAGGGAAGTTCATAGCAATACAGGCTTTCCTCAAAAAAGAAGAAAAAAATCTCAAATCAACAACTTAACCTACCACCTAAATGAATTAGAAAAAGAAGAACAAACAAAACCTAAAGTCAGCAGAAGGAAGGAAATCATAAAGATCAGAGAGGAAATCAATAAAATAGAGATTCAAAAAACAATAGAAAAAAATCAATAAAACCAAGACCTGGTTCTTTGAAAAGGTAAACAAAATTGACAAACCTCTGGCCAGACTAACCAAGAAGAGGAGAGAAAAAAACCCAAATAAACAAAATAAGAGATGAAAAAGGAGAAGTCACAACAGATACTATAGAAATACAAAAACAAACAAACAAAAAAAAAAAAACCATGAGAGAACACTATGAACAATTGTATGCCAACAAATCTGACAACCTAAAAGAAATGGACAACTTTCTAGAGAGTTACAGCCTGCCAAAACTGAATCAAGAAGAAATAGATCAACTGAACAGACCGATCACTAGAAACGAAATTAAATATGTCATAAAAATACTCCCTATAAATAAAAGTCCAAGACCAGATGGCTTCACAGGTGAATTCTACCAAACATACAAAGAGGAACATATATCCATCCTCCTTAAACTTTTCAAAAAGGTCGAGGAAGAAGGAACACTCCCAAAGACATTCTATGATGCCACCATCACCCTAATTCCAAAACCAGACAAAGATACCACAAAAAAATAAAACTATAGGCCAACACATTTGATGAATATAGATGTGAAAATTCTCAACAAAATTTTAGCCAACCGAATCCAACAACATATCAAAAAGATCATACCCCATAACCAGGTGAGATTCAACTCAGGTTCACAAGGATGGATCAACATATGCAAATCAGTCAACACCATACACCACATTAACAAAAGAAAAGTCAAAAACCACATGCTCATCTCAATAGATGCAGAAAAAGCATTTGACAAAGTCCAACATCCACTCATGATCAAAATTCTTACCAAAGTGGGTATAGAGGGAACATACCTTAACACAATCAAAATCACTTATGACAAACCCACAGCAAATAGAAGACTCAATGGAGAAAAGCTGAAAGCCTTCCCACTAAAATCTGGAACAAGATAAGGATGCCCACTCTCACCACTGTTATTCAACATAGTATTGGAAGTCCTAGCCACAGCAATCAGACAAACAAAAGAAATATAAGGCATCCAAATAGGAAGAGAAGAGGTAAAACTGTCACTGTATGCAGATGACATGATGCTATACATAGAAAACCCTAAGGACTCCACCCAGAAACTACTTGAACTGATCAACAAATTCAGCGAAGTGGCAGGATATAAGATTAGCATTCAGAAATCAGTCACATTTCTGGATACTAACAATGAAATATTAGAAAAGGAATACAAAAATACAATACCTTTTAAAATTGACCCCCCAAAAATCAAATACCTGGGAATACACCTGACCAAGGAAGTAAAAGACTTATATGCTGAGACTATAAAACATTACTCAAGGAAATTAAAGAAGATGTAAAGAAATGGAAAGATATTCCATGCTCCTGGACTGGAAAAATTAATATTGTAAAAATGGCCATACCGCCCAAAGCAATCTACATTCAGTGCCATCCCTATCAAATTACCCATGACATTTTTCACAGAACTAGAACAAACAATCCAAACATTTATATGGAACCATAAAAGACCCAGAATTGCCAAAGCACTACTGAAGAACAAAAACCAATCAGGAGGCATAACTCTTCCAGATGTCAGGCAATATTGCAAAGCCACAGTCATCAAGACAGTGTGGTACTGGTACCAAAACAGACATACAGATCAATGGAACAGAATAGAGAACTCAGAAATAAACCCAGACACCTACAGTCAATTACTATTCAACAAAGGAGACAAGAATATAAAATGGGAAAAAGGAGTTCCCGTTGTGGTGCAGTGGTTAATGAGTCTGACTAGGAACCATGAGGTTGCGGGTTTGATCCCTGGCCTTGCTCAGTGGGCCGATGATACAGCGTTGCCGTGAGCTGTGGTGTAGGTTGCAGACACGGCTCGGATCTGATGTGGCTGTGGCTCTGGCGTAGGGCGGCAGCTGTAGCTCCAATTGGACCCCTAGCCTGGGAACCTCCATGTGCCACAGGAGTGGCCCTAGAAAAGACAAAAAATAAATAAATAAATAAAATGGGAAAAAGTCTTTTCAGCAAGTATTCCTGGGAAACCTGGACAGCTGCATGCAAATCAATGAAACTAGAACACACCCTCACACCATACGCAAAAATAAACTCAAAATGGCTTAAAAACTTAAACATAAGACACCATCAAACTCCTAGAAGAGAACATAGGCAAAACATTCTGACATCAAACTTGCAAATGTTTTCTCAGGTCAGCCTCCCAAAGCAACAGAAATAAAAGCAAAACTAAACCAATGGGACCTTATCAAACTGACAAGCTTTCGCACAGCAAAGGAAACCATAAAAAAACCAAAAAGACAACTTACAGAATGGGAGAAAATAGTTTCAAATGATGCAACTGCCAAGGGCTTAATCTTTAAAATATACAAACAACTCATACAACTCAATAGCAAAAAAGCCAACCACCCAATGGAAAAATGGGCAAAAGATCTGAATATACATTTCTCCAAGGAAGATAGATAGATGGCCAACAAGCACATGAAAAAATGCTCAACATCCCTGATTATTAGAGAAATGCAAATCAAAACTACCATGAGGTACCACCTCACACCAGTCAGAATGGCCATCATTCATAAGTCCACAAATAACAAATGCTGGAGAGGGTGTGGAGCAAAGGGCACCCTCCTGCACTGTCCGTGGGAATATAAGTTGGTACAACCAGTATGAAACAGTACGGAGGTACCTTAGACAACTATACATAGAACTACCATAAGACCCGGCAATCCCACTCTTGGGCATATATCTGGGAAAAACTTTCCTTGAAAAAGACACATGCACCTGCATGTTCACTGCAGCACTCTTCACAATAGCCAAGACATGGAAACAACCTAAATGTCCGACATGATTAGATTAGGAAGATGTGGTATATATACACAATGGAATACTACTCAGCCATAAAAAATAACAAAATAATGCCATTTGCAACAACATGGATAGAATTAGACACTCTCATGCTAAGTGAAGCAAGTCAGAGAGAGAAAAACAAATACCATATGATATCACTTATATCTGGAATCTAATATATGACACAAATGAACCTTTCCACAGAAAAGAAAATCATGGAGAATAGGGGTTGTGGTTGCCAAGAGGGAGGGGGAGGGAGCGGGATGGATTCGGAACTTGGGGTTAATAGATGCAGACTATTGCCTTTGGAATGGATTAGCAATGAGATCCTGCTGTATAGCCCTGGGAACTACATCTAGTCACTTAGGATGGAGCATGATAATGTGAGAAAAAAGAATGTACATGTATGTGTAACTGTGTCACCTTGCTGTACAGTAGAAAATTGACAGAACACTATAAACCAGCTATAATGAAAAAAATAAAAATTATTATATATATATATTTAAAAAAGAAGTGTGCACACACAGGAACACGCATGCTCACACACCCCATGCACGAATGATTTAAATAGGCATGAATATCATCATTGACTCACCTTTGATTTCCTCATCAAATGTAAGACAGAAATAAAGATTATCCCCAAGAAAGTCATTTAATCAAAATCATCCTCACTCCACCTCCACCCTGGTCTTTAATCAGAAGCTTAAAAGAGGATCGGACTGACAGACTTAGGTTTTTCTTCTTTCCCAGCCTAGGTCACATAGATGCAATGGCAGCAGGGGCTAGGGGTGGGGAGTGAGACAAAAGCTGACCTGAAAAGTAACCAGCCCGCTCCCAGTCAGTTGGGATTTCCCTGCAGATTGATTTCCCTCGAAGGTCAGACTCTTCTTAATTCTAAGATGGAGAAAGAGTTCATACAAGGACCGTGGGCAGAGCACCTGCTGACCACTCTCCCCCTTCCTCCTGCAGGAGGGGACTCACCAGCTGGTTGAGAGTGGGCGTTACGACACGAGGGAAGATTTTACAGTGGTCGTGCAGCCGTTCCTTGAGAAAGTGGACATGCCAAAGACCCCGGTAAAGCCTCGGGGATGAGTGGGAGCCACAGGTAGCGCCCAGTTGCTTCTGAGCATCATGTGTGTTATCTGACATCTCGGTGACACGGCCCCTGTCTTCCGCCAGGAGGGGTTGCCTGACAGCTCTTTCTTTGCCCCCGACTGCTTCCACTTCAGCAGCAAGGCTCATGCCCACGCAGCCAGCGCCCTCTGGAACAACATGGTAAGATGACTCGGGGAGGAAAAATCAGTCTCCTTCTGATAAGGAAAGGGACCTGGAAAGCTCCTGGAGGACCTCAGACACCCATCACTCGGGCTGTGCGATTCCCTGCACAGGGATGATGACAAATCCCATTTCTTCTGTCCGCCCCCCCTTCCCCCCCGCACCTTCCACAGCCCTGCCCCGCGCCCCCACCTTTCCCTTCCCATCACCTCTTTCTCATTCCCCGTCTTCCTGCTATTTGGTTTAG
This sequence comes from Phacochoerus africanus, assembly GCF_016906955.1. Classification (NCBI taxonomy): domain Eukaryota; kingdom Metazoa; phylum Chordata; class Mammalia; order Artiodactyla; family Suidae; genus Phacochoerus; species Phacochoerus africanus. The sequence goes on along the minus strand of NC_062548.1, from coordinate 115,158,420 downwards.
CTGGAGCCTGTCGGCCAGAAGACAACACAGCATAAGTTTGAAAGCAAGATCAACATCATGTGTCCAAACCAGGTAGCGTGAACAGCACAGCCCTGCCACGGGGCTGTCTACAGCTCCTTCCCCAGCCTTTTCATCTCTCACTCAAGTTTCTCAGCATCTTCCCTCCCAGGGGCTCGGCCCCACCCCCAGCTCTGTTTGCCTACCCCGATCATTCCAGACTCCAATTAACCATCCCTTTGTCGATGTCTGATGGGACCATGACGGGTGACAGCTGGTGGCCGGGAGGGCCTAGAGCTTGCCTCTGCCCCCTCCCCCATGGCACAGTGAGCCCTGGCACAAGTCTGGGCTGTGCACCCCTCTTTCTGGCTGAGAGAGGAACGTGGCAGCACCACGAGGCCTGGGGAGGACATCAGGGGGGGTGACAGAAGGGTACCCCATCTCCATGAAGTCCCATCCCCATGGCAGGATGGGAGGGTGAGGGGCTGAGACCCAGAAAGATGTCTTCTAGAATGGAGGTGGGGGTGGGGAGGGCACCTGGAAGTCAGAGCTAAGAAAGCCGCAGAGCTCCGTGTTCACCCCCAAACTGTCAGACCCTTGCAGCTGCTCCCTCGCCTCTGTCGAATTCTTTGAATTCCCAAAGGGGTCCCGGGCCCTGGATGGGAACCTGCTGAGCTGGGGCTTGCTTGGGGCAGGAGCTCAAAGCGCCTGGTTTGTCTTGTCTGGGCAGGAGGTGCCGGGGCTGCTGCCGGGTGGGCATGGTTCAGGCTGGTAAGGGGGCCGAGAAGTGGGGGGACATGGGCTTGGATTAGCAGGAAGTGGGGCTCATCAAGAAAGAGAGGTGACACAGCCACCCCAGCCAGCTGGGTGGGAGGCGGAGAGCAGAGGGGCTTGTTCCTGGGAGCCCCTGCAGGCTTTATTCCAGCTGTGCAGGGAGGTCCTGGTACATCCTGGGAGGGCGCCCGGTGGTCGGCCTGGGCATGGGGACGTAGAAAGGGCCTTGGCCGAGGTCAGTCCTCCTTGAGGGTTGGCGAGCCAGCCGGAGCAGAGCAGGAAGCAAGCCGGATTTGTCGCCGTGGCTCACCGCCCCCCTCCCCCCGCCCCCCCATCCTCTCACAGGACTGGCCATATCTGAGCACCTACAAGAACGACGTGCAGGTATCCACCTGTTGCTTCCTTTTGGCTCAGCAGCCAGGGCAGCGAGGGCCACCCCAGAGCTGGGACTGGCCCCGCCACGTGGGGTGGGAATGTGGGCAGCCGGCGGGGGGCTCCTCTAGAAAGTCCATCCACCTACACCTTCAGAGAACAGCCCGGAGAGGGGGCCAGCCAGTCAACTCAGAGCCTCCTTAAAGACATATGTGAAGAGAATCGTGCCCTCTGAAAGCTGCTCCAGAAGCAGGATGGTGTGGGCTGGGCTGGGCTGGGCGGGGCTCATTTTATTGATGCCTGATTCTGACCTTGGCAGGTGGGGCGGGGAGGGGGCCCTAAGCTGGGTGAGCAGATGGATCCTAGCCTGAAATTCAGAATCCTCTGTCGGCCTTCCTCGGGGCAGGGCCTACGCAGTCTGTGTTCCTTAAAGCTCTCTGGGTGACTCTGGTGCCCAGCCAGCCTCTCTGGCCCTTTCCAATCCTGAGATTTAGGGATTCATTCTCCACCCCTAGGATTATGGGAGCCGGTTGCTATGCAGTGACAGAGCCCCTTCTGCCTCGCCGCCCACCTCAGGTAAGACCCCCTGTGGCGTGCCAGGACCCGGGGCCCTGCTGCAAGAACTCAGTTATGGCTGGTGCTTGTTTCCTGTCTGGGAGGCCACCTGGAACCAGCCCCTGCCCTGTAGCAAAGTCTTACCCAGCAGGACCCAAGGCGGCCAGGCCGGGAACTTCTTGCGGCCTCCCAGCTCCTCCAAAGGGAGCACCCCTGGAGGAGCCACATGTGCCCCACCCCCAATGGCCCAACCTGGGGTGTGACCTCACTGAGGCCCAGAGGTGAGGGTGGGATGCCCAGGGAGTCCCATCCCCGCGCGGGAGCCAGCTCTGCGGGTAGCCCTGTGGTCCCAGGCTCTGCAATCACTACTGCCACCTGTGGCCGGGCTGGAAAATTTGCTGGAGTCTTCAGAAGAGACTTGGGGGCAGGGAGAGGCCCAACGTGATGATCTTTGGTGGAGCCAGAACCCAGCTGTCAATGGGCTGGGCATCAGGCCCTGTACCTCCCCTCAGATGGGCAGGCGCCCATGTGGCCATGCAATCAGGGCACTGCTACATCCCACATGGCCGCTGCCACCAAAGTGCTGGGATCCGCTGTGCCCTACCATCCCTCAGCCCCCAACCCATCCCCAGTACCTCTCCTTTCCTCTAGGAGCAGGATCCTTTACTCTGTCTTATGGGGAAAGTCTGTTTTCATCTAACCTCTGCCGCCTCCGCTGCACCATGGCTGCTCACGGTGCAAACACACACGCAGGTCGGGTTTCTGGTCTTGCTTAAAGCAAGAAGCACCAAACTCTGACTGTAGCATCCTTCCCATGGACTCAAGGTGTCCCTTTGTCTTTCCAGTGCACGCCCTGAGACCTGCAGACATCCAAGTTGTGGCTGCTCTGGGGGATTCTCTGACCGTAAGGACTCTGGGCCCCAGGCGGGGTGGGGGTGGCTGTGTCAGCTCCAGGTCCCAGTCCTCCTGACTTTGCGCTCGTGGCCTCTGCATTATCCTCCCCCCAACCCACCCCCGCCCTGACACCCTGGATCTGAGAGCCTGGCAAGGGCTTGTTTGCAGCCACTTGGTCTGTCCGGTGCATGAGGGGGAGTCTTTTTTGGGAGTGAACCGAACTGCCTCAGGTAGCAGAGGCTTTGAACACCTTCCATCGCCTTTTGGACAATTGCACAAGTCATTTTGACTCAAAAAAATCTAATAAACCTACCTGCGTAGGTGCTTTTTTCCCCTTGGATTATACATCATGAGCAGCTCCAACCCCCACGTCTGTTTCCTCTTTGCATCTGCCTCCAAAGCAGGAAGAACTCCATAATCGTGGCAAACGTTCTGCTCTTAAGTTCCAATAGGACCCTTTTACCATCCAGAGCACCACTTTCTGGCAGCACATCTGAGGCCATGCGCTTGCCTTACAGAATGTCCCAGAGAGAAAGAAGAGGCGTGCAAATATATAAGAAATCTGTCCCCTGCAGTTCAATCAGGTCTAGAGGCTCTTTCTTCACGCACAGAAAGAATTTAGGAGCAGAACGCTGCTAGCAATATTATAACCGTAATTCACATTTGCCACGGACCCCAGAGGTTTCAAAACTGTGTTTACAATTATGATCCAATTTGGACATCGGACCAATCCTGTGAGATAAGCAGGGCATGGCCTCAGTTCCCTAAGGAGGCAGCAGAGATTCGGGGAAGGCTTACAGCCAGGAAGGAAAAAGCCCGGGTTCCGACTCCCAGTGCAGCCTTCTGCTCTTGTCACGAGGCGTGCACACAGACAGCCCCCCCCACCTCCCTGCTTCTCTCTGACTTACCGCCTTTCCTGTGGATTTTGACCTGTTTTCAAAGGCTGGCAATGGAATTGGCTCCAAAGCAGATGACCTTTCTGATGTCACCACTCAGTACCGGGGGCTGTCATTTAGGTAACGTTAACCCATGACCCCCTCCCATTCCATGCTCGCCCCCCAGAGACTGGGTGGGGGGTTGTCTCCTCTAAATGCATAAACACCGAAGAGCAAGGGCCGTGTCTGTAAGGGGGTCTCAGAAGGAAAACCTGTGTATTTCTGCAAAATGTACCAATCTGGTGAGCGGAGAGGATGTTTTACTGTCATTAACGCCTTTCTTTTAATTGTGCAGAAAAAGCAAACTGGGGTTCTTATCAGGCTCCTTGGTCAACCAATCCAACATGAAATGCACCCGAAAAGCACCAAATCCCTGAGTCTTCACCCGGCCACTTGCATGTGTGTGTGCACCTGTAGATGCTCCCGTGTCTCTGTTTACTGTCTGTCTGTCTGCCTTTATCCGTGCCGTCCTGTCGTCACACCTCTGCCTCTATGTATCTGCACACATCTGTCCAGAAAACGCCGAAATGCAGCACCCACTTCAGGAAAAAACCAGGTCAAAAATCACAACCAGTAGGCATGGCGGAGCCCCTCCCACGTGCCTGCATGATTGTGATTGAGGCGGTGGGTGGAGGGGCTATCGGGGAACCCAGGCATAAACCGGCAAGTGTTCCTTAAGAATAAAAGATGCCTGAGCGCTACAGGACCACAGAGAGGGAATACCCAGGCCTTGCAGGAGGGCGTTTGGCTGTGACTGGCTCTCAGGCCCCTTGACCTATGAGAAGCACAGAGTGAAAGGCCCAGCTCTGATCAGCCTAACAGCGTGGCAGGCCCAGAGATCTTTAGAGAATTGCCTTTCTTTCTGTTGAAGGATTTGCTTGAGTGGCATCATGCAAAGGACCAAAATAAAAGTTACTGATGAAAAAAAAATGCATTCTTTGTCTGATTAATCAGGAGTTCAGTCTCATGTTAATGAACCTCCAAATGTTATTAAGCCTCTCCTCTGCGTTTCTCTGCACACTGTGGGCGACCAGGATGAGCCAAGCCCAGGGTGGAACATGAATTACATTAAGGCCTCATGTAAACTAGCTGTTTTTGTATGGATCTATTTTCTTTCATGTTTCACCTAGTTCTGATCAAAACGAGGGCTTAAATATTTGTGTTCCTCCATATTTATTTGTGTAATTCTTTCTTTTCTCCTGGAAATGGACTCAGAGAGATTTCTGTAGCCCGTTGGTCTTTTTTTCGTTGTTGTTGTCTTTTGTCTTTTTAGGGCTACACCTGCGGCATCTGGAGGTTCCCAGGCTAGGGGTCGAATCAGAACTGTCGCTGCCAGCCTACACCACAGCCACAGCAACGTGGGATCCGAGCCGCATCTGCGACCTACACCCCAGCTCACGGCAACGCCGGATCCTTAACCCACTGAGAGAGGCCGGGAATCGAACCCATATCCTCATGGATACTAGTCGGGTTTGTTAACCACTGAGCCACGATAGGAACTCCAGGAGCCCATTTATCTTGACCAGCTACTACACTTGTTTTCAAAGATAGTTTTAGACAAGAAATTACAATAGGATGTATTTGATGTGTGTGTGTGTGTTTGCATATGTCTCTGTGTTTATATGTTTATTCAAAGAGACAAGGAGGCAGAGTTAGAACACAGTGACTGGAGGAGGTATATGGACTTATAGCTTCCTGCCAAGTGTAAAATGTTCTGATTAAGTGCTTTTAGTCCAAAGAAGGCAGGGTCAGGAAGCAACTAAAGTAGCAGTTTCATACCGAGTCGGGAAAGAATCAGAAGCTTTTAAAAAATGGCCAACCAGAGACCAAGTTCGGTTCAGCGTGGATGGATGGGAGGTGGGAGAGAGAGACCCGAGTGAGTAGAAGGGCCCCGGTCACCTGGCTTCTTTCTCTCTCCATCACCTGGAGCTCTTGAACCTTTGACTTAAGGCTGCCTTTGAATGAAGAACAGCCATGACTTTGATTCATGGCCTGTGTTTTGGAAGTCTGAATGGGAGGGCTGAGTGCTAACGCCGTGTTCTCAAAAATCACAGCCTGGAATAACATACTGGGATTAGGGAGGGAGGCACAGAAGGAAAATCATGGTAAATACAGCACATCTGAACACTGGACTCTGTTAAAATAGAAATACCTCTCCCCTTGCCTCCCACATGTATTCGGTTTACGTGCATGAAAGTAAATGAAATTTTGAGTGTGCCTTGAGGTTAGATTGAGGGCCGTACATTAGATGAGATGAGATGAAATTAGATTGGGCGTTGGAAGGCCACGAGAGGCCACCCCCTGAACCTTCCAGTGGAACTGACCTGATGGCTGGGCAGAGAACAGCTTATGCATTTTCTAAAGATTTCCGGCTCCAGCTGGTTTATAGTTACGTCTGTCGTTTTCCATTTCCTTTAGAAAGTTGATTAACCCCCGTGTACCTCGGCTTTCTTCTCTGTCAAACAGAGACAGATGCATCTACATGGCCAACTCCTTTGGAGATGGGAGATAACTAGCATCGAGCATCTGGTTCATGGGTGGATGCAGAGTCCATAGCTTAAGTGTGCTCCTCCTGATTTTTGGCAGAAGAGAAACTGTTCCCTTTTGCCTTCACATCTTGGATTTGGGCGAACCAACCCCTTGGGGAACTCAGATTTTCTCAGACTCTCTCAAACACAGAGAGGGCTCTGGCACCTCTCACAGGTGCTGATGGTGTGGGCATCATTGAAGGCCGGGAACGCTCTTTAGGAAGCTTATGTGTTGATTCGTTCTCTCTCACTGACTTGCTCACTCTCTACAGTTCAGGAGGGGACAGCTACCTGGAGAAGGTGACCACCTTACCAAGTAAGTAACCCCCAGGGGCTCGAGTCTGTCCACCGGACCCCCAGGCTTCTTGAAAGTGCCTCTCAGCTAAGAAAGGAGGAATTTACCTCTTCCTTAATGCCGTTGAGATGGGAGGAGAGGCCTGTGGACAGGTGGCTGAAGGAGCAGAATAAACCCCATATTTGGAGCCCAGAGATGTGGGTTCAAGCCGTGGCCCTACCATGTGCTGGCCAGATGACCCAGGCCACGTTCGCACACATTCTGAGCTGCAGGTTTTTTCAACTGGCCCAGAGGGTACAGAGACAATCAGATGAGACAGTGAGTATTTGCTGTACTGTGCATTTAGAAAGAAAGGAAAGAAAGACAATTGATTACAATTAAGACTACTTGATAAGGAAAATAAATAAAAATAAAAAAGGGACAGAAAGGGAGAAAGAAAGAAGAAAGCGAAAAGACAGACTGAGAGGCTCTTGGCCCCTGCTGCCTTGGCCTAGTCACTTCAGCTCAGAGAGGCCATCACCTGTCACCCTCCTTGCTCCTAAGCTCTGTGTGCCCTGTGCACCCCTCCTTCCAGATATCCTGCGGAAGTTTAACGGAAATCTCACAGGCTATGCGGTGGGCACAGGTGACGCCAATGACACAAATGCATCCTTCAATCAGGCTGTTCCTGGCGCCAAGACTAAGTACGGCATCTGGGGAGAGGGGCCTGCGGGGTAGAGGGGGAGGCCGGTAGTCCCTTTGAAAGCTTCTCATTCTGACCTCTGTGTGCGCAGGGGGTGTTGCTCCATTTGCAGCAAGGATTGAGAGGCTCTTGGCCATTCTCTTCCCTGGGCGCCTCTCTGACCAAGGTCACCAGGAGGCTAGAGGGCTGGACTTTGGACAAGAGCCACCCTCCTAGAGCCTGAACTCCTGGCCTTGCTTGCCCAGGCAGCTTGTTCCAATCATGCAGCTAACTGACCAGCTTCACCTAATGTTTACATCTTACCGTGGTGTAATGGTGCTGGAGAGATCCGCTCTCTCCAAAGCCTCACAAGTGGCAATTCCCCCCGAGAAGTTCAGGGAGTACCAACCAAATGGGTAGGCGAGCCAGAATCTCCAGCCTTCGAGGCCCTTAGAGCAGCAACAGGTCATGTTCTGTCCCTACCCTGCCATGGAGCGAATGGGAAATTCATTTGAGAAGCCAGAGGCAGCTGGAGCAGACTGGTCAATCTTCCAGGCTGATCTCCCAAGGAAGCCCCTCACCCCACTCCCAGAAGCCTCAGCTGCCTGGGGCTCCTTGCTCCTGGCCCAGCCTGGGAAGACCCTTCTTGATGATGGAAACAGCTGGGGACAGATGGACCCACCACCAGGTGCCACCCCCAGGAGATCACCATTCTGTGGATCCATCTCACACCCTAACAGGGGCCTCAACTAGTGAGGCACTTAGGATGTCTGAGATTTAGTCTTTCCATGAATTATAAATCCAGGCATGTGTATGGATATATATTTATTTTCTGCTTCTTTCTGAAAAACGCATTTAGCTAAGTATACAAAAAGTGACACAAATACCATATGTAAGAGAGAAAAATCACAGCCACTGGGAGGGGGAAGAGGGAAAGAAGAACAGTGTCAATATGAGCCTTTTTAGGAAAATTGTGCCTGAGCATCGAACTCAGCTTCCTGGCTGCCAGGGTGAAAAGAGGAAGCATGCCAACACTTCCCTAGATCTAATTTCAGGATCAGTATCATTTCTTCAAAGGAGACGAATGGTTTCCTAGCATCGACTCCTAAAAGACACTTTGCATGTGGCGTCCTAGAAAGGAAACCATGAGTAACAAATTTAATTGACAGTCCCCTTGACTATAGCTTTAGGACAAACACACAGCTGGGTTTTCAAAAGGTTATTTGTTGCAATAACTCTCTGGAACAGGCAAGTAGCGCCTCGTCCCTGAGCAGCAAGGTCTCTGCCAGCTCATGGTGGGGGCTGCGGCTGGAGATTAATGCCATGGAAACCTCCAGTTCAGGCCCTTTAGGATGAAAGATCCGGGCACTGGTCCTCAGCCAGACTGATTTCTTCTCCTCAGGGAACTTGCGAGCCAAGTCCAGACTCTGATACAGAAGATGAAAGATGACCACGTGAGTCAGATTTATGGTTATTTTCAGACACTAACGCTCTGGCCCACTGAGGTCCCCACGTGGAATTGTCTGCCATGAAAACAGTGACCCCCCGTCCCTAGAGGCATTCGAGCAACAGAAGGGCAGCCCCTATCGAAGGCTCTCGGATTCCTTCAACTGGGGGGGAGGTTGTTGCGGATCACCGTGACCTTGAATGTCCCTCCTGATGCTAAGAAGCTGTGGTCTATAAATAAGCCTCTAAAATTCAGTCAGCTCTGAGGTTCTGATTCGGTTATTCAAGTGGGCAAGGAAGTTTTAGAGGCTTGAATGGATTTCCTAGAGCCGTCGTGTTTTGTGTTTGTTTGCTGGAAATCAACAAGCATTTTCCTCCCTCTGTCTGTGTAGAGAGTAAATTTCCAAGGAGACTGGAAGATCATCACGGTGCTGATTGGAGGCTCTGATTTATGTGACTACTGCACAGATTCGGTAATGAGGGCGGGCCAGGCCTACGCATTGCTCTTGACTTTGACCTCTACGCCCTGGAGATCCTCTTTGAGAACAGTCCCTAGAATCAACCTTAGGACTGTCCCACTTATACCTGTGTCACCTGTGTGTGTGTGTGTGTGTGTGTGTGTGCATGCACATGGGTGCTCTCACGCACAGTTCTCACACATACACATGCACACCTCTTACCACCTGACCCTGGAGTTTCTGGCCCCACCTCCATGTCCTAGGCGTGTGAGGTAGCAGGTGGCAGATAAATGGTGCTTCTATTCCCCTATCTTATAATCCCTGAGAATTCAGAAAGAGAAGAAGCAGTGAACCCCAAGCAGTTGGATGGAGGATGTGGCATTTCTGCTCCCGAACTAAAGCTCTGGCTGAAGGCTCCTGACTCCTCTCTGGCGCATCCCTGACAATAGCGAACAGCCAACGGCTCGTGTCACATTCTGACATGCTGAGCTGGTCACAGCTGGAGGCCAAGGGAGAAAGAGGCCTTGGAGCTGGAGCCAGAAGGGGGCCTACACCTGCCCCGCTGCCCTCTGCCCCTAACCAGCTCCTCTTCCCTCCGTCTCTTCCCAGAATCTGTATTCTGCAGCCAACTTTTTTGTCCATCTCCGCAACGCCTTGGACCTCCTGCATAGAGAGGTGGGTGAGAGGCTCCCACAAGCTGGGTGCAGCTCAAGCGTTGTGGGGGCAAATGTGGGGGCCGAGGGGGAAATACCCCCTCCCCTAAAGGGGGGAGACAGCCAAGGACATGGGGTCCGGCCCTTTCCAGATTTTGGGGCATATCCCTAAGGAAGCCTCCTTCTGTTTGGAAGCAGCCCAGCAGGTCTCAGGCTTGAAGAAGGGAAGGCAGCGTGGACCCTAAGCGTCCCCCTCACCACTACCTGGGACGTTCCCTGGTGGTGGCAGCCAGGTGCCTCCCAGGCTGGGCACTGCACCCTCACCCACAGGGGGTGTCTACAGCAGGCGCCCTCTGATCCCGCACCCACCCATCTTCTCCCCCCACCCCCAACATGGACAAGGCTTTCCGGCTGCCCAGGAGGGGCAGATGCTTCTCTGGGCTGCAGAGGCCCCGGGCCTGCCCAGCAGAGTTAGTCCAGATTGGGCTGGGGAGAAACGGCCAAGGGCTGATGTCCTGGCAAACAGGGCACCTTCCTCCCCCAGCTTAAAGCTAATGGATTTGGCTTCACCAACTGCACAGAGCTGAACTCAGCATTTAGACTCCTGCCACCAGGAGGCCCATCCATGTCGCAGCCCACGTGGGTGGGCAGCACAGCAGGGCCCTAGGTGGCCACCCTGGGGGACACCTCCCAGGACCCCACTCGGGTACAGCTGAGCCAGGTCCCACTTCTCAGGGCCCGAAGGCAGCTCGTGAAAGCAGCCCCCGAGCCCCTGTCTCATCTGGAGCCTCGCCCTTAGGTGCCCAGGGCGCTGGTCAACCTCGTGGACTTCATGAGCCCCAGTGTCATGCGGCAGACATTCCTGGGGAACCTTGACAAGTGCCCTCAGCAGCAGGCCAGGTAGGTGGGCGCTGGCTGGCCGGCTAGAGACTGCGCTTGCCCTCCCCCGCCCCATCTGGCTCACATGGTGGGGACTCCTCAGGGTCTCTGTGCCTTGGTCCATCCGTGTGTGCCAATCTGCCAAGGGGTCTATGCCAGGGCCCCCCCCTCGCCAACCTCAGGGTGCCAGCAGGAACCTCTGTGACCTGGGGGACCCACCACGCTGGAGGTCAGGGGTTGGACAAACACAGGCGTTTGAGACACAAGACAGCCTGAGAAGGAGTGACAGGCAGGGCTGTGGGCACACGTGGTCGAACAGGACCAGAAAGCAAGGGAACGAGCCACAGGGCTCAGCTGCCTTTGTGGGGACAAAGCCACTCAAGGGAGGGACACAGGGAGCTTCCAGGTGGGGGTGTCCTGTTCCTTAAGCTGGGGGCAGAGGTCCACACCTGTGTCTTATTATTCTTCCTACCTTATACATCTGTCGAGTCATTTAACAAATACTTTTAAATTTTCTGCTCTGCACCAGGTACTGTTCTGAGTGCTTTGGAGATATCTTTTTTTAACATGAAGTATATTTTGTAAGTTAGCATGCAACATAATTCATAAAAAAGAAGGAGACAGAGTGGGGCACAAGTATGAACTTAGGAGGTATCAGGGGTCCTGAGCATTGGAGACCCCAAAATACCAGCCCCGGGCCAGAGGATGCATTTGGACTTGATTTTTAAACACTGAACAGAGGGTTTTCATTGGCAAAATGCATTTGTTCAGCATAATGTGCTGCAGGCCCAGGGCCTGCGGTCTAGCGCTCTCATGCTGTTAACACGAGAGGGGGACCCATCCACAGGCCCTTGGGACTTTGTCCATCCCCGCGTCAGGCCTGAACCTGCCCCTGAGCAGAGCCTCCTAAGCAGGGGCTCCCGTGAACCCCCCCCCCCCCTCTCCCCCACGCAGCAGAGCCAGCCCCTGACCGCAGCTTCAGCTCTGGGTTCTCCTGCCTCCCCTTCTTTGTGCAGTGTTTTCTGTAACTGTGTTCTGACCCCGCGGGAGAGCTCCCAAGAGCTGGCCAGGTTGGAAGCCGTCACCCAAGCCTACCGGGTAAGACCAAGATCTCCCCTCCCCCTCGGTGAACACGCCAGCCCAGAGCACCCTGGGCAGGGGGCACACGGAAGGGAAGGGCCATTCAGGGTTTGAGGGGTGCCATCCCCTTCGGGGCCCCTGCCTCTGCCCACCTGGCCAAGGTGTCATGCCTATCTGGAGTCCTGCCGAAGGAATCCGGGCAGCGAAGTCCTCGTGGCCCCGCTGTCTGTCCTTGGCGGCTCAAGCCTGTCATTCAGCTTGAAGAGGGCAGTAGCCCCAGGTGCCCCTGTGGGACCCCTCTTCCTCCCCTGCACCCCAGAGGCCCAGTTGCCCTGCCCCTCCCACCCCCACCTCCCCAACAGACAGGCTACTTATAAGTGGGGAGGCTACAGGTCCTGAGCCTGGAGGCCCCCTGGAGGCTCTTCCCAGGTTTTTGTCCCTCGTGGGACTTCCTGCCTGGCCCTTTGGAACCTGCGATCCACTTAAAACCAGAACCAAAATGTGGTGCAACCTGTTTCCAATACTCTGGAAAGAGATTCGTCATCAAGGGTGATTCTGTTCTCAAAAGAATGGAGTCAGCCCACCTGTCCAGTGAGATGGGGACAGGGCACTGCCTGTCACCCCCACCCTTGCCCCATGGGCACCTGGTGCCCGCAGGGCCCGTGCTGAAGCACCCACGCGCATGTCCCCAGAGCAATGCGCGCGAGCTGGTGGAGTCAGGCCGCTATGACACGCGGGAGGACTTCTCTGTGGTGCTGCAGCCCTTCTTCTCCAACCTCCGGCTGCCCATCCTGGAGGTATGTCCCTGCCTCCCGAAGGGAAGAGGAAATTCAAGGCGGAGATGCCAAGTGCTTCCATGAGAATGGGAATAAATGGGGGGAGACCTGGGCGGCTCCCCAGCTGCTGGTCTGGTGGGTGTGGCCTCCTTGAAAACCCAAGCTGCTTCCCAGAGGCAGCCTCACGTGCGATGTTCTCCTTACTATGCTGAGCAGCCCCCGTTTTATTGAGCACCTACTACGTGCCAGGCACTGTGCGTGCCATATACAAAATCTTCCATGCTGCCTTTAGGAGGTGAGTTTTATCAGCCCCTCGCAAAGGAGGCTCAAAGATGTGAAGTATCCTTCCTAATATCATGCTGGAAATAAGGGACAGAGGCGAGATTTGGGTATGGCCAACTCCGCACTGTTCACTCTCTGCCCCACACCCAACACTGCAGGTATAAAAGAGGGTATGGCTTCCGCCCCAGCTCTGCTCTCCACATGTCACTTCTGCTCCGAGCAGAAGAGTTCTGGGAAGGGGCCAGGATGGGAACTCGGTTCTGTCCACCTGGGCCTCCAACCCAAGGGCCTGGCCTACGAGAGGGGACCCGGAAGAACCCCAGCACCTAGGCTTCGCCCAGGCCTAACCCCAGGCTTGGCCTTATTTTCCCGCCAAGACCACTGGGACCTGCTGGCCAAAGGCAGGGCAGTGGCTTTTTCCAGCTGGCTGGCCAAGACTCCCCTGGGGACTAGGATCCCTTCTCTCAGCCCCGGCATGGGCGACATAAATGTGCCTACAATATAGATATGGCACTTGTGTAATTACATAAAGGGAATTGTGGGGCCAGGGTCCCCAAGGCTATTGAACTGTAGGACTGCTCTGATCTTCCTCTTGAGGTGAGAGGCCCTTAGGAAGCCAGAGGCTGGGAGCACCCCTGGGGAGGAGGCCTTTGAGAAGTCATCCCGGGGTGAGGGTCCACCCACTGTGGCTGCTCCGCACCCTCTATGCCAATGGGATCTTGAGGCTGTCTGTTTCTCTCCTGCAGGACGGGAGCCCGGACCTGTCCTTCTTTGCTCCGGACTGCCTCCACCCAAGTCAGAAGTTCCACTCCCAACTCTCCAGAGCCCTTTGGGTCAATATGGTAAAATAATTGGGGTCCCGGGCTTTCTGGGGTTCTAATCTAGAGCACAGCACCAGCCCTTCTAGAATGGAGCCTGTTCTTAGAGACTCCTATAGCAGAAGTCTATAGAGTTGAAAATATGGCATCCTTAAGGATCAGCCGCCTCGTCTCCTACGGGCTGTTACCTGTGATGCTGGACTCTTTCCACGAATGCAAGGCAGCATGCTCGCATTTATGCCACGTGTCCTATGTGCCAGCAATGTGCTAAGCAGGTGAAGCCATGTTCTCTCATTTAAGCTTCTCAACAGCCCTGCAAGAGCCCTTCTTAGGAGTTTAGGAAGCTGAATCCTCCAGAAGCGGAGACTTACCCAATATCCCGCCGCCGGTGATGGCACAGCTGGTGATGGCAGAGCTAGGCGCAGAAGCCTTCCCCCCTCCCCCCCCCCAGAAATCAAGCTCTGAGCTTTCCCCACTGCAGGGGAGTGTTGCTCCAGTGGAAACGAAGTGGTTCACCCATTCGTTTTCTTCCCCAATCAGCTGGAACCAGTAGGAAGGAAAACGGACACCCTGGACTTGATGGCAGACATACCCCTCCCCTGCCCCACCCAGGTAACAAGGCGGGGGGGAGGGGGGGAGCTGCTTTGCTGCTCTCCAGAAACCCCCAGCTCAGGCCCCACCCGTCCCGCTTCCTCCCCCACCGCATCTTCCCTGACTGGGAGCCAATGGACTTCAGAGGAGGGAGGGAAGTGGCTGAGGATGGAGAGGAGAGACGAGGCCCCAGAGGCACTGATGACTTTGGGAGAGGCAGGTGGCAGAGGAGGCCTGGGCCCCTGCGGAGGGAGAGGAACAGGGGGACCGCGTGGATTCTAGAGAAGGCGAGTTAAGAAGCCGAAGGGATGGCAGGACCGCTCCTTTCAGTAGTGGCATGTGTGGCTCATGGGACGGTCTGGGTGCAGGTGGGAGGCTTCATGAGAAGCCAGCCAGGCTCAGAGGCTGTGCTCAGTGGTCGCAGAGCCTGGCCTGGGAGTGTCCAGCAGGCAGAGGGGCAGAGAGGTGAGCGTGGGGGAGGGACTGGCGTTTGATGACTGGGGGGAGGCTTGGCTGAGGCCTCTTTTAAGCAGGAAGATGTAAGTGGTTAAACCTGATTTCGGGCCTAGGGGTGGGGCAGGCACAGGGCCTCATGGCCCTTAGCTCCCTTTTCTAACCTGTCTTGTGGCTTTTTAACCAAATAAGGCTAAGGCCGGAGAGCCCTCAGCGACAATCAAAGCAGAAGGGCCTGACCCACGGGGAGGATGGGTTTCCCGCCTGGGTTGGGCTGTGGCCCCCTCTCCCACCCTCTGGCTGAGCAGGGAATGGGTGTGCCGAGCCCTGCCCCCACCTCATGTATCTGCCAGGGCCCCAGAGAGCGTGCCCTCTCATGCAGCCCTCCCTGCCTGCTGCCTTCCCCAGCCCAGCCCTGGGGCTCGGCCTTGGGTACCATCAACCTCATCAGGCGAGCAAGCCCAGGGGGAGGAAGGGATGCAGCAGTGGTGGCAGAAGGTGCAGAGCCCAGGCTGGGGCTTGGAGCAAGGGAGGTAGTCAAATGTAGCCATCGGTGCAATGCGGACCCCTCCAGTCCGGGTGGTCAGACACTGGCAAAGGGGTGGGGCAAAGCCCTGGAGGGCCCTCCTGTGCCAGGTGTAATTGCCAGATCCATGTCCAGAAGGGTCTAGAGGAGGAGCCGGGCAACCTGGGTGAAGGCGGCATTTGGGAACTCAGAGCAGTGACTGCAAACCATCCTGGGGTCAGAGTTTCAATATTTTAAAAACCCATATGGCCATACTGAACATGAGCCCCAGAAAACCCTCTCCGATCTGCCAAGTCCCCTTCCATTAAATAGTAAAAGTAATAACCCATTCCAGGGAGCCGTCATTTGCTCTTCCTCCTCACAAATATCTATTAAGTACCAGGTTGGCATCTAGGCACTGAGTCAGAGAGAGCCCTGTCACCGCAGGCCTCAAGGTGGCTTGTGCCACTCTCTGTCCCAAACCAGGCAAGGAGTCCTGGAAGGCTACTCAAGCCACTGAGGGCTCCGCTCCTCTGGACAGAGCCTGGCTGAGCCCTTGGTGAGCAGAGGAGAGCACATCCAGCCTCCAGGAACTGCAGAAGCCCAGCCTGGGGGGAGCGGTTGCCAGGCAACCCCAAAACCCATTCCAAAAGGATCCATCTGTTGGCCAGCCCGGCTTTACCGCACCAGACAACGTGGAAGTCTGCATTCCTCAGGTCCCATCTGCTCCCTCCCGTGTGCCTCAGAGCTATATAAGTCCACCAGGCTCTCAGTGTGAGCTGACAGGGGCCAGGCAGCACATATTTTAATCCTAGCTGTGTCTAAACATAGAGGCAACAGGCAGGACCCAGCGAGGAGGAGGGGGCCAACACGGGTGCAAGTGTTGGGGAGCATTCTCAGCTTCCTCCCTGCTCCTCCCCCAGCCCCAGTCAAGGGCAAGTGCGTTCTGCCCCTGCCAGGCCAACAGCATTCCATTGATTTCTGTTGCTTTCAAGTTGGACACTTTTGATGAGTTGCTCTGGGGACCGTGACTCTGGACGCCTTCTGGCCTCCTTCGCCTCTCTGCTCCCTCCTTCCCTAATCCGGGGCCACGGGCTGTGGCTTCTCCTCAGGCTTTGAAGAAATCAGCTCAAAGGCCAGCAGAGTCCCTTTTCGGCTCTTATTTTTCTTGCCCTCTTGAAGCATTTGTCAGTGTTAACCACTTCCTCCATGAAATGCGTTCCTCCCTGCATTTGTGGATGCGAAACCATGCTGATTGTTCCGGGTTTTGTTTTTGTTTTCTGGTGGCTGCCCCCTCTCGTCTCTTCTAATGACCACACCCCACCTCACCCCCCATTTCTTTCTCCCAGCCTCAAAAAGCTGGACATTCTCCAACTTTCATGTCTCAGCCTTATTCTCTTTTCTCTCTCATACCCTCACTCTGAGATGTGTCCATTTCCTGTTAAATGTCTTTGCCTAGGATCCCCCAATCCTGTGTCTTCATCTATTTTTTTTTTTTTTTTTATTTTTAGGGCTGCACCCTCGACATATGGATGTTCCCAGGCTAGGGACTGAATCGGAGTTGTAGCTGCTAGCTTACAAAACAGCCACAGCAACTCAGGATCCGAGCCGCATCTGTGATCTACACCACTGCTCACAGCAACACCAGATCCTGAACCTACTGGGTGGGGCCGAACCCACATCCTCATGGATCCTAGACAGGTTTGTTAACCACTGAGCCACAAAGGGAACTCCCTGTGTCTTCATTTCTTCTTTCCCATGAGAGCTCTTTCCCGCTTGGGTACCCTCCATGGTGTAAGGTTACCCACAAGGCAGATGAAATATATGATTGGGGTACCAACAAAATGAGGGAGCCAGAGAGAGACACAGAGAGACAGAGAAAAACAAGTAATTTCAAGTGATATTTCATCCCTTCTTTTTATCTGTAAAAAAGCCGAGGTGTGTTGGATTCTTTTATACTTTGTTTAGTGGTGTTTCTGTTTGTTTTTTAGGGTCGCACTCGGGGCATATGGAAGTTCCCAGGCTAGGGGTTGAATCTGGGGTGCAGTTGCCAGCCTACACCACAGCCATAGTAATGCCAGATCAGAGCCACATCTGAGACCCCCACCACAGCTCACGGAAACACTGGATCCTTAACCCACTGAGTGAGGCAAGGGATGGAACCTGTGTCCTCATGGATACTAGTTGGGTTTGTTACCACTGAACCACAGTGGGAACTCCAGTGTTCCTTTGAATTACACATGGGGGACTATTCTCTTTCAAATGCTTTGGATTCTAAATCTCCCCGTCTTGCCCTGACTTCACCATGATCTTAAATTCAACAAACCTTCATTCAAAAGATATTTTTGAGTAGGAATATCAAAATAGGGATGAAATATTTGTCTTCCCAAACTCCTCGATCCTTGGGACTTCCTAGGTCTGTCAGCATCGCTGTGGTTGTCACAGTTCTGCAGGCGTGAAACGTCAGGCACTGTATCTGTTACGATTCTTTCCAGTGCTTTTCCTGCCCGCACCCCTTCCATTGTTCCTGCTGCCTCCACCCAGGCTCTGGCCCTTGTCACTTTGTAGGTGGAAGGTTAACTGCTCCTTCCTGTCTGTAATAAAGCACCAGAGAACAAGGTTAACCTTTGGATCTCAGCAGGGAGCTCCCTAGAGTCCTGTGGACGCACTCTCTGCTGTCATAACTGGAATATTCTACCACACCCCTCCCAAGGCAGGTAGAAGGTATGGCCTCTACTTCAGCATCCCCACTCTCAAGGCAGTGCTTTTCTAACAGCCAAGTGGCTACCCAGTAACAGGTTGTGAAATCAGCCTAGCAGGTCGCCTTGGGGTAGGGGGAGAAGCCCGGTGGGACAGGCTACAATTGGAAGAGGAGACGAGGGGACAGGGCGGGATGGGACGACGGGGTAGAAATGTCAGGGACATTCCACATGGTACTGACATGTCCTCCTCCCTTTTTTTTTGTCTTTTCTAGGGCTGGTCCCGAGGCATATGGAGATTCCCAGGCCAGGGGTCCAATCCGAGCTGTAGCCGCCGGCCTACGCCAGAGCCACAGCAACACAGGATCCGAGCCTCGTCTGCGACCTACACCCCAGCTCACGGCAATGCCGGATCCTTAACCCACTGAGCAAGGCCAGGGATCGAACCTGCAACCTCATGGTTCCTAGTCAGATTCGTTAACCCCTGAGCCATGACAGGAACTCCTGACATGTCCTCCTCCCTTTTACCCCTGGCTCCTTCCCTGAGTCCTCTCGGGTCCCTCAACCCCATCCAGATGAGCGTGCCGAGCCCTGCCTCAGGCAGTGGGTGTGTCTCCCCAGAACATGGCCCCTCCTTAGCTGGTGCCCGGGCCTGATGGGACACCCCTGGTTGGGTCCAAACAGAACAGAAGAAAACCTCTCCTTCACGGTGGAACTTTACGCCTAGTAACACCGCCAAGATGAACAGGGCCTCTTGCTGCACCGATGACTCGCCTCGCTGACTCACATCAGGGGGCTGTGCAGGCTCTGCCCCCCCTGCAGGGGCCACAACATCTTTGCCCAGGGGAAACGCCTCGTGCTGGTGTTCCGTCGGCTTGCTGGTGTCACAGTCCTAGCCTAGGACAGCCCGTCAGGCTAAATGGAATCCCTCTTCCCTCTCTCAGCTCCAGACCATTAACCCGCTCTGATTCACGCACCCACAGTGCAGTCAACGGTCACTAAAACAGGCCCCGGGCACCCCAGGCCGCCCGTCTACACTGTCCTGGACCAGTTCTCATTGTTCCTGCTCTGGTCTCGCTCCCCACCGTGTCCAGTGTCTCCTTGACCTCTGAGCCCTTGGTGTGGTCTCCCTGCTCTGGCTCCTCCCTCTACCCTTGGATCACGTGAGCAAGTAGACTCTCCGGTTTGACTTTTAGCACCTGCAGAAAGGCAGGGGGAGTCTTTGCCTTCCTGTTCTCCCTGCGCCAGCTGTGCTGGGACTAGGTCCAGCCCCCAGGCCTCTGCCCAGTCGGGGTGCTCATAAAGTAGGGGCGGGGCGGAGGACAGGAATTAGCCACCCCCCTTCCCCAGAGCCTCCTCTCTGAGGACCGCACATGCCCAGAGCTTGCAGCTGTTCTTCAGCAATTACTGCACCGAGTGGACACACTATATGCTGATGCATCACCGTCTGGTGCTTCTCAAGCTCTCTGCCTGACCGAGTTGTACGCCTCTGGGTCCTCCTTTCATCCAGGCACCTAGAAAGGTGCTCTAAACCCATGGGGCGGCTCCACAAAGGTGGGTCAGTTATTTGTAGAGTGCTCCCACAGTGCCCCCAGCTGATGGTGAGTGCTCAGGGGACCATGCACAGCATCAGCTGGGACAAGCCTCGTTAGCCACGGCGATGTGCCAGAATCAGCTCGCTCTTGCCTTTCCCCGTTGCAAACGGGCCAGGGCTCTCTCTCCTGTCCTTGGTCCTGGGGTCTCCTCTGGCTTGTGTTTCAGCTAAGAATGCCACGACTCAGAAGGAAGGAGAGACGTGTGCCCTGGGGGCCAGGGTCTGTGCTGGAGGGAGGGGGGAGGGGGTTGTGTCCTCAGATTTCGTCCTCCGAGGTGGCTCTGAGTCCTCCTCTTCCTCTTTGCTCTGTGTGACCAGCACGGTCTCTCACCGGCCTGACCCCAGTGTGGGGAATGGAGCAAGGCCTCTGCTGCTCAGGAGGGCTGACGGCTCAGGCCCGCTCTGCACTCACTGTCTTCTGACCCGACTTGGAACGGGTCCCTTCTCCACTCTGTCCCCATTGCGCCTCATCTGTACAGCGGGGCGTTCAGGGGTGGCAGACTCAGATGCAGCGCCAGGCAGGAACATGGTCGCATGAACGGGATGGGGTCTGGGACAAGAGGGGGCACACACCCCTTCTGAAAGCACTGGGAGTCCGGTCTTCTCTCTTCTCCCTGCCCCGCCTGCTCCTTTTTAAACACCAGTCTGGCCCAAATAAAACAGAGCAAAACAAAACATCTCCTGGCTGGGTTCAGCCCACGGGCAGTCAGCTCTCAAGCCCTGAAGAGAGGCCCACGCTATGGCTCTTCCTACTTTCTCCCACCGCTTCAGACCCAGGTCCTTCAGCTTCGCTGAGCACGTCTCGCGAAGGTACTGATGGTCCTGGGCCATTTGGCCTGATATCCATCTTGTGAATTTGTTCTTGCTTCACTCTCATTTTCACATTTTCTCATCACCGACTTTCCCCCGTGCTCCTTTGTCTACTTCCTTCTTCCTTCTTTGATCTAACTCATCACCCACAGCTGAACAGACTTGGATGCTCGACAGGGCCTGTGTGGAACCGATTGTGAAATAGGTGGATGAGTGGGGAAAAAAAGAGGGTGTGTCGCCAGAAAAGGCATGACCGAAAACGGTGGAGCCAACCCGAAGCGGGGAAGATAGAGAGTTCAAAGGAGGCAAAAAAAGAATAATAGCAACATAAAATATAGTGAGACCCCATCATACTTTGGAGAGAAGAAAAGCATGCTCTAATGTGGCTCTCCTGCCAGAGAAATTACAAAGGAGAGAAGGTCACTCTGAGCATCAGGGAGCTGGTCAGTTGTCAGGGTGAAAGCAAAAGCAGAGAACCCCGAACCCAACATGCATGAGATACTTGGTAGGCCTTTTGTTGGGCATCCCTTGCCAAAGCTGTTATGTAAACCCCTTGCGGGAATGAATGAAATTATGTTTATCCAGGTCTCACTACTTCAGCGCAGCAGAATCATGTTAAATAAATCTAGAGGACACGACTCTGCGTCCTTAATGTTTCCTAGCAACCTTCAAGGCTGTCTGATAACCTCTCCCTGGGTTTCTTTTCTTAGAACAAGCCCTTCCTGAGAACTGCCCGGAACAGTAACTACACATACCCCAGCAACCCAGCCATTGAGGTAAGCCCTGATGCTCGCCTGCCTCTCTTGGGGACAAACTGTTTCCACCTCCCAGCGCATGGTGTGGGTTTCAGAGAGTTAGCTTACGCACAAACATGTCCTTCTCGCATACTGAAAACTGGAATGTGAAAAAAGAAAAAAAGAGTCTCCTGAACCACAAAGTCCCAGGATTGTCCTAACATGTTCTCAAGCGAGCAACTACAGGAAGTGCCTATGGATTAGTTTCCTCTGACCTTCTGATGAGGCAGCTCAACCTTTCGAGAAGGGATGAGGGAGAGGCAGGGGGTGATGCACCATCCGCTTCCTGTAAGGTGGGGGCAGAGTGGGAAGAAGCTCAAGCCCAGGGGCTGGGCCCCACAGGAAGCTGACACATATCCAGGTGCGACTCCAGGGCTTGTTTGGGTCAGGTTCATCATTCTAGCTCTGAGGATTCAGGGCCCTGGGCTTTAGGGACAGCTACTCCAAAGATGGAGTATCCTTGGAGGATCCTTGCAGGATGGACCTGGTCCAGACCACATCTGTCGGCCACCAGGACAGAGGCTCACCACCAGTGTCAGTTGAGCAGCTATGGTTTGTCCAGTCTTGTGCCAGGGGCTGGAGGGCATTCAGAGACATGTCAGACACGGCCCTGCCCTGGGGAGTTGGAGGTCATGCCCTGATGGGCAGCTACCACGTGTCAGGCACTGTTTCAGGAAGATAAGAGCAGTAGACCCAACAGCTCTGAGGAAGGTGGTGCCAGGAAATATGACGAGGCAAGGGAGAGTGGCCCATTCTGATGAGCTGTACAGGCCAAGCCAGGCCTCTCCAAGGAGGCAAGATCTGAGCTGGGAGCTTGTCTGACAAAAAGGTGCTGGCTTTCCAGAGAGCCAGAGCCAGGGTCCCCTGCAGGACCCAGGAGCACAAAGGCTCAGAAGCGGAGCCAACGGGGACGCATATGAGGAAAGAAGTCAGGGTGGCTGTGGGCATGGGATCAGGTGGAGAGTGGGGTTGGGAAACCAGAGGGACTCTCAAGGGCCAGATGATACAGAATCTGAATCCCTGAGTAAAAAGGCTGGACTTTGGCTAGAGAGAGGAGGGATGCTATTGGAGGTTCTAGGAAAAGGTGACAGAACATTTCACCTTTTAAAAAGATCTCCCTGGAGTTCCCATTGTGGCTCAGTGGTTAACAAACCCGTAACCATGAGGATATGGGTTCGATCCCTGGCCTTGCTCAGTGGGTTAAGGATCTGGCATTGCCGTGAGTTGTGGTGTAGGTTGCAGACATGGCTCAGATCCCGAGTTGCTGTGGCTCTGGTGTAGGCCAGCAGCTGCAGCTCTGATTCGACCTCTCTCCTGGGAACTTCCATATGCGTCGGGTGTGGCCGTAAAAAGAAAAAAAAAAAAAAAAAGATGTCCCTGACTAGTGTGGAAAATGGATTGCAGGACAGCAGGAGTGACTGTGGAAAGACCTTTTATAAGGCAGCCTTGAGTTTATAAGCATCGAGACTAGTTTATATGACATGACTGAAGAACTGTTAGGTACTAAGCCCAGCAGAGGCTTGTCCCAGGCAAATACTGGCCAAAATCATTAGGACTGAAATCCCAGCTACATCTTGGCAATGGGTCATTTATTTATTTATCTAACATGTATTTATTTACTGGATGCCTACGTGGCACAGATGCTGTGCGAAGTGCTGGGTAGGCCATGGTAAATAAAGTGGTTCTGGCCTGGCTTCTTAGATCTTATAGTCTCCTGTATCTTTGCTTCTGCTCCTGGGATAGTTAAAAATCGAGGCCACCTAGAAAGTGGTAGGATTGTGTTTTTGGGGTTTTTTTTGTTTTGTTTTGTTTTGTTTAATGCCTTGCTATTCAAAATAGCCACAGACAGGAGTTCCTGTCATGGCACAGCAGAAACGAATCCAACTAGTATCCATGAGAACACAGGTTCAATCCCTGGGCTCGCTCAGTGAGTTAAGAATCCGGCATTGTGGTGTAGGTCGCAGATGCGGCTCGGATCTAGCATGGCTGTGGCATAGGCTGGTAGCTGTAGCTCCGATTCGGTCCCTAGCCTGAGAACCTCCATGTGCCACGCCCTAAAAAAGCAAAATAAAATAAAATAGCCACAGAGAAGCGACATTGATATTCCCGAGGACTTGTTCCAAAGGCAGAGTCTGGGGCAGCACCCCAGTCCCGCTGAATCAGGTCTGCATTTAACAAGTCCGGCAGGGGATCTGGGCGCACTGGTGTAGGTTGTGGGGTGCAGCAGTCGGGTCTACCCTTGGGACAGAAGAGTGTGCTCCAGTTCCAAGCTGGGTCTGTTCATCTGCATGGAACGGGCTTATCTCTGGCTCACCAGCTCTCGGAGATGTTTCTCAAGTGCTCATGGCTATAGAATTGTTTTAATTGCATCTTCCTCGGATATTTGTCATTGGCACACAAACCTGTACTTGATTTCAGTAGAACTTCCACACAGGAGAAGGACTCCCTCGGTGTGGTGAATGGCGCAGTTCCCTGGAATAAACTAAATGACATCAGATTAAGCAAATGATATCTAAAGGAAGTTCCACTTGTGCTCCCTTGTGGGCAGAGGATTTTCACAAGGCGTCTCTCCATCATCAGCTGACTAAATGGAAGAGATGCGCTTCCAAAGCCTTTGGCAGTCACACTCCCAGAGAAGCAGTCAACCCCTGTGTGTGGCGCCTACAGTGCGCTCAGCACGGGGCTGGTCCCTCGGACCCCTCTGGGATGTACAGGTGTCTGGGACTCTGGGAAGGGACTCTTTCTCCCCCGACTTCTGTGCCCTCGGCTTCCCACCCCATGCCTGCCTCTAGCACCTGGAAAGGTGCTCTGTGTTCCAGAGACAGAGGAATTTGACTCAAGGTCTCCAGGCTGTAGACGATTACGTATGCGCATGCAAGGAACTTGGTGGCTTTTAAAGATGCAAAAAGAGATATACGTGTTCAGAAGTGATATGCAGAAACTAGGAATGTTGCAATTGTGAATATTCCCTGTTATTTGCCTAAAAATATTCTGATTATTGTTTCAGCCCCAGCGTTAGTGTCCTTTAGTTTAATGTTAACCACCACCTTCAAAAGCCCGCATGGAACCTCTTATTAGGCATCCAATTCTGTGTTCCTCTGGGAGACCACCTGTCGCACAACCTCACTGTTTTCTCCCCAGCTTTGGGACACCTGTGGGCTCCATATCACTGGAGAAGGGAAGGTCTGTGAGTGTGCCCTGAGCCCACACGTTAGGGGCTTGGGGCACAGAGGGAGGCACCCATTTGCCGCTCTCTGATTTACCTCTCACTCGATCGATCGGCAACTCACAGCTCTTAGCATCTCATGATCCCCTGTAGTGACACAGCTCCAGCCTCCACGGAGAATTCCTTAGGCAGTTCTCCTTGGACTGAAGCTAACCTTCCTGCACAGTGAGTGTTGGGCGTTGTGTCTTTCCTCCTGTTGATTTAGAACTGGGGCAGCGACTTCCTGTGTACAGAGTGGAATCCTTCCACCAGTGTCCCCACGTCAGGTGAGTGGCGATGTCATCACCCTCTTCAATTATGGATCATGCTCGGTGTCAGGTGTGTGTGGGGGGGGCACCCTACAAACATCCCCAGGAGCTTGAGCAAGCTTTGCTGATTGCCATGCAATGGAGATCTTGGTCCCAGGCAGCCCACGACAAGCTGGCCTGTAGCCGCTGCTGGGCTCCCAGGCTCTCCATAAGCCATGCTTAGTCCCAGTGGCAGCCCCTCAGGCCTCCCTGCCCAGTGAGGTAGGAACAGTTGGGGCTTGGGGCCCTCCCTGCTTATGCTCATGACGCCCACAGCTGGAGCTTTCCTGGACCACTCCAGTGGGAACTGACCATCTCTCTGGATGGATAAGAGCCATCAAACCCATTACCTTCAGTGCCTTGATTGCTTTGAATGGATGGAAGAGACACATTTTTTAAAGCCTAAGGCTGGAAATAAGTGTATTGGGAACTTGTGGGGCTAGGAATGGAATCTCAGACTCCTAGTCAAGTTCACAGTTTAAAAGACAGACCTCCGCTGACCCTCCATCTTTTGCCTGTCTCCCTAGTCCATGAGCTCCGGCCTGCAGATATCAAAGTGGTGGCCGCCCTGGGAGACTCTGTGACTGTGAGTACTGAGCAGAGCCAGGCCTGGGCACCTCAGAATCCAGCCATGCCCTGTGCAGCGTCAACCTTTCCCCTACACTGGCTCTGGGTTCAGCATTTAGCTGACACTCTTGAGAGGACCTACCTGCGTCTGGCTCTGACACACTGCCAGGCAACCTCTAGACCTCGCCAGGAGATCTAGACGGCCCTGCTCTCCACCTTTCCATGGCCCTACTCAGATACCCACTTCAGCGGCTACCCTCCACCCCCAGATAGGCAGCATCCATCCCCCTCCCCACTGCCTCCAAGCATTTCATCCACGTGCCAAGGTGCCTATCCAAGTCTGCCTGCCTTTCTCCGGGAACTCCTCTCCAGCACCCAGACTCATAGGATGGGGGGGTCTTACCTACACACTGCCCAGCTCCCCCTCACCCCATTTAAAGATGCCTCCTTGGGGACGCAGGGAGCCCAAATCCTGCACATAGCAGCTTCACTAAAGGAGTTTCACTGGCCCACAATTTAGCTGTTGCTGTATGTGACCCTCTGTTCGCAATTCTGAGGGAAAAGAAGTACGAGATAATAGCCTTAACCCTCTAGGAACGTGTCCAGCTAGGAAAATAGGAAAAAGCAGAAGGTGTTACCTAATCACATCGGTGACATAACGGAACTTTGGATACTGGGTATTCATTTCTGGAAAACAACTTCCCCGTATGTGTGTGAGTGTGTTGAATTTTGGTGTGAATATGGAGGAAGCTGCAGGAGGACCTCAGCCAGGCTCCCAACCATTCACTGGCTCGGGTGGTGTGTGTTTGTGGGTCAGGGGTGAGGAGGGGATGCAGAACCCATGGCAGGAGGCAAGGTTACTACGGTAGGGGTAAGTTATTCATTAAAAAAAATATCATTTCACTGCTTATGGTGAATATATGTTACTTTTGTAAGTTTCAAAGTGGTTTTTTTTTTTTTTTTTTTTTAGGGCCATGCCCACAGCATATGGAGGTTCCCAGGCTAGGGGTCAAATCGGAGCTGTAGCTGCCAGCCTACACCACGGCCACAGCAATGCCAGATCCGAGCCACATCTGCGACTTACACCACAGCTCATGGCAACACCAGATCCTTAACCCACTGAGCGAGGCCAGGGATCGAACCTGCAACCTCATGGTTCCTAGTCGGATTCATTTCCACTGCGCCACGATGGGAACTCCGAATTTCTTTTTTTTTTAAGTAGCATCTTTAGAGGAAGGCTTATGGAGGAGGGAGACACAGACAAAGGTCTTAGAGAATGAACTGGAGACTTAGGGCCAGAAAGGCGGAAGGTCAGTGTTCCTACAAGGGACAGAGTGGTTGATAACAGGCCGGTCCAAAGCCCTCTGCTTCAACCTGCTCAGACCTGAAGGTTTGTGTGGACAGAACAGGAGCGGTGAACAAGGGAAAGAAAGTGGAAACCAGGTCATGGGGAGCTCAGAGTTTGGTGTTGAGCCTGGGGGTCAGGGAGCCCCACTGAAAGGTCAGAGTCGGGCGGAGGCATGAAGGAAGAGGTGTGCTTGGAAGAGCAGGTGGGCGGCCCCGTGAGGAAGGGAGGGACACTGGGCACTGTGGGGTCTGGTGGAGGCCGGAGCTGTCCTTGGTGAGGGGACGAGGGTCCCCCCCGGGACTATAGCAAAGGGAAAGCAAAAAAAGGGGTGGGAGCCAGAGAGGGTGGGGAGGAAGAATCCTACTTCTCCCAAGACTTGGTTACTGGTTGTGTGTGGACAGCACAGAGTGATGACACAGCATGAGTCAGAGATGAAGCCGCCTGACAAAAAGCTGGTACCATTTTCAGAAATGATAAATCCAGGTGCCAGCTGCACCACCAGGCAAGGGGGGCCCTTCCCAGGGCCCTCAGCCCGCACCTAGCCCAGCTCAGCTCTGTAGATGTCTCTTTGCCTTTCAGACAGCGGTGGGAGCCCGACCCAGCAACACCAGTGACCTCCCCACATCCTGGAGGGGACTCTCCTGGAGGTGAGGGTGTCCTCCACTCTTTCTCTGTTGGTGACACTCCCCCCCCACCCAGAGGCCTGGGTGGTGTGTTTCCCCATCACCCCTCCAAAGAGGAGGCCGGGTACTCCCGGCCCAGCGCTGAGATGCGAGGTGATGCCTGAGGCTCACGATAGTCCTGAGAGTGATGGGAATCCTGCCCCAGGGCCGACTCTCCGGTTCTGACTCCGAAATGCGAGGACCTGGGATGTTTAATCACTTGCTTTCCCCCCCCCCCAGCATCGGCGGGGATGGTGATTTGGAGAGCCACACCACACTGCCCAGTAAGTAGCAACAGGAGAAGCACCAGCCCTGAGGCCAGGGCCCTCCTGCTGAGCGAGGGACGAGAAGGTGCCTGTCTGTAAGGAGGGAAGTCAGCCAGCCCTGAAAAGACCCAGAACCGTCCCACCCCCGCCCGTGCCCAGCACATGCATCTCCCGCTCACCCGTGCTGTCCGCCCCTCACAGACATTCTGAAGAAGTTCAACCCCAACATCCTGGGCTTCTCCACCGGCACCCGGGAGGAGACGGCAGGGCTGAATGTAGCCGTGGAAGGGGCCCGAGCTCGGTGAGTAGCCCTGGGTACCCCCGGGTGCCAGGGGGACAGAGGATGGAGGCTGAGAGATGGGGGAGAGAGAAGGGTGGTGTCTGGGGGCCAGGCTTCCCGACGGGCCGTGAGAGCTGCGGTGCACGTAGAGCACTTGAGCTGCCCGGCGCTGAGCTGGCCCCTCGCGTGGATTCCTGCCTGCAAACCTCACGCCCTGCGAGATGGGCACGAGCATGAGGACACAGGCTCAGAACGTTTTCTGAATGGCCCAAGGTTCTCAGAACACGTGTATGATCCGAGGAGCCGGGATCAGACCAGGTTGAATCTGCCATCTGCCCGCTGCACTTGACCGCCTCTCAGGGCAGCGGGGGGCGGGGGTGTGGGGGGGACGCGAGCTGAAGGGTGGCTGGACAGGAAGCGTGCGTCCCAGGCTCGGGTACCGTCCTGCGGCCTCCAACCGGCCTCTCCGCCCAGCAGAGACTGAGAGCCAACGTGCCGGTGACTCTCAGCAGCTTGGGAACATGGAGGGTGACCCACAGGTGGCCGCCCTTCCTCTCTACCCAAAGCCAGAGTCCTTGACCCTGAAAAAGCTATATTGTGACACGAGAGAGAGAGAGAGAGAGAGAGAGAGAGAGAGAGAGAGAGAGAGAGAGAGAGAGAGAGAGATGGTAGGGCCCCTGAAAACAAACAGCAATTGTTTGTTTTCACGTGGATTTCTGTGGTTGACAACGACCCAGATAATTAGAGTAGAAATGCCTGGC
This sequence comes from Phacochoerus africanus, assembly GCF_016906955.1. NCBI lineage: Eukaryota > Metazoa > Chordata > Mammalia > Artiodactyla > Suidae > Phacochoerus > Phacochoerus africanus. The sequence goes on along the minus strand of NC_062548.1, from coordinate 115,130,174 downwards.
AGAGTTCATTGATTTTCTGCACAGAGCACCCTGGCTCTTTGTGGAAGGTTGCTGCACTCAGATCACCAGGGAAACGGAACGGGCTTGGCTCACTGTTTACAGGGTGCCTTCCTCTCAGCGGCAGTGAGGGGGGCCCCCACACTGCGCCGTTTGGGTCTCTAAGCCACAGGAAGCTATGTCAGTTCCTCAACGTCAGAAACAGGAAGAACTTACTTTTCTGAAAAAAAAAAAAAAAAGGGCTTCATGGGGCTATACTAGCAACACCTAGTTGCTATTATCACCATTATTACTCTTATTAGCATCATTGTTTCATTATTATTACACAGCCCAGGCTTCATTAACCAGGAATTGATTCCTTCATCTCTGGACATTCAAGCTCCTTTCTCCTTTCTTGCATCACTTCTCTGAAACTGTTTTTTTCTGTTTTACTGCTGCTTGGGGCCTCCATCAGAACGAACAGTGGCAGGGGACGTAGCCACGACATGCAGCTTCTTGTTAGTAACTCTGAGGTCCCGTGTTAGAGGAAAGGAGAGGAAGGCACTGGCTTAAGCAAGCAAGGCTGGAGAATTGTTCTCTGAGTTTCTCTTATCTGCACTGAGCCGTTCAGTATGGTGTGGAGAAGGATGAGTTCACCTACAGAGAAAGATAAATACCACAGCTGAGCAACGAGGATAAGGAGACCCCGGGGTCAGACCATCCAGGTCCAGATCCTAGCCCCAGACCTGCTGGCTGTGTGACCTTGGGCAAGTCACTTACCATCTCTGAATCTTAGTTTCCTCCTCTATAAATGGGGATGATAAGAGTACCTACATCTCAGAATTGTCACAAGGATTCAGAGAGACCAGGAACCCAAGGAAAGTACTTAGTACAGTATGAAATATGTATGCCAAACAAGTTTGTCATTATTAGGATATTTTGTTTGAAAGTTTTTATTCAAGACTGAATTTCCTTTCCACCAATTAATAAACAAGAATTCTCTGAACACCTGGGAAGGACTGAGCCAGCAGGTAGTTATTGAAAGATACAAAAAGGGGAGTTCCTGTTGTGGTGCAGTGGAAATGAACCGGCTGGTATCCCTGAGGATGTAGGTCTGATCCCTGGCCTCATTCAGTGGGCTAAGGATCTGGTTTTGCCATGAGCTTTGGTGCAGGTCGCAGGTGCAGCTCGGATCCTGCATTGCTGTGGCTGTGGCTGTGGCCGGCAGCTGTAGCTCTGATTTGTCCCCTAGCCTGGGAACCTCCAAATGCCACAGGTGCGGCCCTGGGAAAAAAAAAAAAAGATACAAAAGATTCCAAAACAAACTGCCTGCCTGCAAAGAGCTTGCTGTCTAGTTAAGGAACCTAAACTAAAAGGACATATTTTTCCGGGGGGGGGGGGGGGGGGGGGGACAAAACAGTGTTGTGTATGGCAGACGGAAAACGACTGTGTACTTTGGAACACAACTGCAAGATCAGAAAAGTGTACAAATTTGAACCAAGGCAGTCTAAATACAGACAGAGGCAGACCTGGAAGGGACCCCAGGAATCATCTAGTTCTGCCTCTTCATTTAAAAGGTGAAAAAATTCAAGGCTAGCAGAATTGGGTGACTCGGGCGAGCTCCACAGCAAGTGGGTAGCAGAGCTGGAAGGGGACCCCCTGGTCCTGTAACTCTCAGATTATAGCTCTTCACCCCAAGACTGAAAAGGGAGTTGGAGGTGGCTCTGGGGGGCGGGGGAGGCAGGGCTCGCTCAGACCTAAAGAGTAAGAACATGACTAGGGAGGGGGCAGAGGAGACATCCCTGACTTCTCCTTGTGCTCGTGAGGGCTTCTCACCCACAGGTTCCCCTCGTCATCCTTTGAACCTATCAAGAGATGACAGACACATCTGTGGGCACCTTCAACCAGGACAGGCTTTGCGACAGATCCATCAACAGCCACAGCCGATGAGTTGCAGTTCTGAATGTACACATGAGAAACATGGCGGGGATGGTACCACATGTGCTTGGCCCCCTGCCCAGCTCATTGTGGACATGTAAAGATTTAAAACACTCATCCCATGCCAGTTACTCCTTTTATGGCTTCCTCCATGGAAACCTCCACTCGCTGTACCCCTTGTCATAGCTTTCTTCAAAGAACAGCTTTATGAGGCGTGATTGACATGAGTACACTGCACATGTTAAACGTGCCATTTGATGGCCCTGCTATAGGCATGTACCTAGGACACTATTACCACAATCGAGATGAGAACTATACCCACTGCCCCCAAAGTTTCCCTGTGCTGCTTTCTAATTAGTCTCTCCCTTCTGTCCCTTTCTGTCGCACCCCAGTCCCTGGGCCCCAGGTAACCTGCTTTCTTGTCCTGGTAGTTTCATTTTCTAGGATTGTACAGAAACAGAATCATAAACCATATACTCTTTGTCTAACTTCTTTCTTCCAGCAAAATTATTCTGCGGTACCTCCCCAGTGTTGAGTGCATCATACGTCATTGCTGAGTAGGATTCCCTGGGCACACCTCTCTCTCTCAGCCAGAAACAGTCATTCCTTGTTCATAGCTGATATCTGGGAGGTGAAGGGAGAACTCGTCCCTTCACCTGTATTCGTCTTCCTGCCCCTTTTGTTTCTGTTTGCGTTTTTTTTTCACAGCTGTACCTGTAGCACAGGGAAGTTCTGGGGCCAAGGGTCGAACTGGAGCTGCAGCTGCTAACCTACACCACAGCCACAGCCACGCCGAATCCGAGCTGCGATGCCAGATCCTTAACACACCGAGCAAGGCCAGGGCTCAAATCCACATCCTCACAGAGAAAATTGTCAGGTCCTTAACCCACTGAGCCATATGGGAACTCTGCTCCCCCTTTTTGGGGGCGGCGGGCAGACAGGGGAAGTAAGGGGTGGGGAATGGCGTGAAAATTCAAACTACAGGGAAGAACAACAGGATTAAAGGAACAGAGAGTGGGACCTAGAGGTAAAGGTTAAGAGGACGCTGAAGGATCCCTGAGGGCGATGACTTTTTTCAAATATACAAAAAGGTTATTTTTGTCTTTTGTCTTTTTTTGTTGTTGTTGCTATTTCTTGGGCCGCTCCCACGGCATATGGAGGTTCCCAGGCTAGGGGTCGAGCCGGAGCTGTAGCCACCGGCCTACGCCAGAGCCACAGCAACGCGGGATCCGAGCCGCATCTGCAACCTACACCACAGCTCACGGCAACGCCGGATCGTTAACCCACTGAGCAAGGGCAGGGACCGAACCCGCAACCTCATGGTTCCCAGTCGGATTCGTTAACCACTGCGCCACGACGGGAATTCCGAGGTTATTTTTAAACAGGCAGCCGAATACGAACTGAACGGGCTCAGCCGGCAATGAAAGAGCTGGATGAAATATAAGGGACTCTCCCTGATGGGAAGCGCAAGCAGATCCCACCCACCCCCGAGAGGGGCCACAGAGGACCAGGCCTGCAGAAGGCGAGGGTTAGATGCAGATTAGCCCCTGGCAGGGTCAGGATAGATTGTGGCCCCAAGGTCCATGGCAGATCTTTGACGTTTCCTAGGCTGTGATTTCTTGAGAATGGAAGGCCTTTCGATACATACTGAAGGAAAACATTTTATATAACGTCTTTCTTCCTGAAACATCTCCTTGCCAGGCCTAAATCCTATAGCTTGAGCCCGCGTGCCTGAGCCAGCCCTAATGTCCCCTTCTCTTCCCCTCCTAGGGACATGCCGACCCAGGCCCGGGACCTTGTGGAGAGAATGAAAAACAGTGCTGTGAGTACAGAACCCTGGGCCCCGCTAAAGATGCTCTGTCTCTAGCTGGGGCGGGTGCAGGGGCCCTAGAGGAGCCCCCCCCCCCCGTACCACCGATGCTCAGGATCCAGGCCTGTCTTTAAGAGGGGCCCAATGAGCCACGAGGAGCAGGCCTTGCCACCCAGATGCCACCTCGGCTGCACATCGTCCCCAAGGCCAGCTGCAGGAGGAGAGAGCGGCCAAGCGCTGAGGATGGCAGCAGGCCGTGGCCCCTGGCAGCCTTCCACTTTGCCCAAGAGTTGCTTCTCAAGCCCTATTATGTAAACTTGGGCTTCTAAAAATGGACTTCTCATTCCAATCCTTCCTCCTTCCTGCTCACAGGCCCCTCTAAACCCTCTCACCAGCACTTTTTTAAAGGCTCTGCGTATATGCCTGGGGATTCAGCGCCTGGCAGGACTCTGGTGACAGCGGCCGCGGCTGAGCAGAAAGCCAGCTCTGGGCCTCCCAGCGCCCTCCCACCTCTCAGCCTGCGGGGCTCCCTCGCCACCCCCTTCCTGGACCCCGTCCTGAAGAGCTCTCCCCAGAGGCAGCTCTGGGCTTTTGCTTCCAGATGAGTCTTTTGCCCCTGGCGCCTTTGAAGGCATTTAGATCATGTGTTCGGGGTGTGTACTCACACCTGGACAGCGGCAGCTTTCTTGAGAGGCTCTCAGAGGGGAAAAAAGCCCCCCTGTGCTATGTGAGCAGACACACTCGCATGCACACACACATTCTGTGGACTCCTTGCCCCAGCACCGAGGTCAGGGTGAGGGAGGCTCCGCCTGGCACCTTCCCTCCACTGTGACCCAAGAGGGTGGAAGGCACTGCGGGGGTTGCTGGTGTCTGACCTGCTGAGCACCTGCCTGTGCCCCCACCGAGGCCCAAACGGGATCTGCTCTCCCCGCAGGAAATCAACCTGCACAAAGACTGGAAGCTGATCACACTCTTCATTGGGAGCAACGACTTGTGTCATTACTGCGAGAATCCGGTAGGCCCCTGCCCAGCCCCTTTGGCGACCCAGGAAGGGAGCAGCTGGCCAAGGTCACCAGCCTGGCTCACACACGCCAGGCCTGCCTCTCCCACTGCCGAGTGGCCACTGCACTGGTTCCACGATTCCAGCAATGTCTGGATGGATCCAGTCTTCAGGCACTGCCGAGGCGGCTGCCCTCAGGCACCCAAATACTGTTCTCTGGTATCGGGTGGATGACTAGAGAGTCCCTGCCCCTGGGTTGTTGGTGGTTTTCTCAGGGTGGGGTGGTTACAGGAGAAGACGGAAACCGTGTCATAAATAGGGCTGATAAAATTGAACCAATCCTGATTGATGGCTCGCTGCCCTTCAGGGAGCACACGCAGGACCAACCTCAGCCGGCCTGGGAACCTAACCCGTTCCTAACCCTCTTTCTGTGGGGGAACATGTCCAGACTTCTGAACTTTTGGAAGTTGTAACTTTCGGAATGCATCTTGTTCCGAGGATGTGCTGAATTTGAATTGGCCGGGAACAAAGCAGCTGCCATAACTCAGCAGTCGTGGCAGAATGTTTGACAGTCACAGGCGGCAGGAAGGAAGCATTTCTCATAACTTGTGGCTCAGAAAGTCACCAAGGTCTCCATGGGGACCAGCCTCCCCTGCTGCCCAGACTCTAGGGGGCAGAAGCGATCCGACCCCATGGGGTTTTAAATGTCATTGTGTTCCTCACTCAACAGGGTCCAGGAAGCCAGCAGGAACCCCAGAATACCTGACCTCGTGCATTCAGGGTTATGGTCCTGGGGGCAGATTTTTGTGGAAAGGACCTGAAGGCCACCACCAGGATTAAGTCAGGCCATGTTTTAGGAGGAGGCTCCATCAGCCTCCTGGTGGGAGATGGGGCAGGGGAGGAGACCCTCGAGCTGAGTCCCAGGGATAGAAGTTAGGGGCAGGCATTGCAAAGGGGCCCAGGTAGTGCGCTCAGCATGGGCCGAAGCCCAGAGGAAAGAGACTGTGGCCATCGGGGGCCCTGTCCTGGTTGGAGAAGGTGGAGGCTGGTGACAGCCTGGACTGAAGAGGTGGTGGCCATGGCGTTGTCAGGGTCTGCCTCTGGCTGGAGGTACCGTGGAGTTGGGGGCAGGGATTGTTCACGGTGTCCAGTGGGGGGGTCAAGAGACTTTTTAAACAAGAGTCTGTGCCCACCAGCAACGCAGGCCGGGCACCAGGCTACTCCCTTCCTCACAGCCAGGAGCCCAGTGGCTGAAGGGGGTCCCTTCCTTCTTCACAGGAGGCCCACTCAGCCCAGGAGTATGTTTGGCACATCCAGCAGGCACTGGACATCCTCTACCAGGAGGTAGGAGAGCACAACGGCACGTCTCTCTGTCCTGCTTCCTACCAGCAACCCGGCTGGTGGCTTGCTCATGGGGGGGCTGCTCTCTGGGTGCATTCAGTGAGGGGCACGCTGAGCAGAGAGCCCCACAGGCAGGTGCCTGGATGGGGGTGGGAGGGAGGCAGCTGCCAAGCTCCTCTGTGGGGGGGGGGGGACTCTAACTGGATCTGACCGTATTTGATGGCAAAGAGCTTGCCTGGTTTGCAGGGGGGCACCGGGGTTTACCAATAATATGAGTTTGGGCAAGCGACTCGTGTGTCTGTCTCCCAGTCTATAAACTGAGGCAAATAAGGAAGATTTCCATGCACTAAATTACCAGGCCCTTTCCCTCTCCAGGCCTCGGTTTATTGGTAAAATTGGGGAGGGGGGAGTTAGACTGCAGAGGATCCAAGTTCTTTCCAGCAGTAACCAGTGCCCCTGCGACTGCCCGGGGCCTACTGAAGCCCACCCCTCTGCTCCCCACAGCTACCGAGGGCCTTCGTCAACGTGGTGGAAGTCATGGAGCTGGCTGGCCTGTACCAGGGCCAAGGTGACACATGTGTCATGCCACTGGCAGCCCAGTAAGTAGACGTACATGGCTCCAGGGTGAGGGCACCAGGGGACACCAGAGCTGACCAATGCCAACAGGTGAGCCCGACAGTCCTGTCCAGGGTGCCAGCATCAGCCATTAGCCAGGGGCTCGGGAAACCATTTGGAAAGGGTGCCCCCTGTTGCATGCATACTGGACGCAGGTTGCTTCATTTCTCTGGACCCCAGTTTGCTTTTCTGGAAAGTGAGGTAGACAGACCAAATGACATGGTGATGCCAAACTCCAGTCTAGCACACTGTTCCCTGGTGGAGGGGTCGTACAAGGCAATGAGCTCTCAAGACAGCTCCCTCTGGCCTCGAATCCTGGCTCTGCCACTTAGGAGCTGTGGGACCTTGGACAAACCACCCAGCCTCTCTGGGCCTCTTACTTGTAGACTCTCCTTGGGAAGCAGAGGTGACGTCTAGGGGTGCCCGTGGGGCAGCCACTCAAGAAATAGCTTTTATAATGTGCTTGATAGGACAGGCCTGCAGGTAAGGCACAACATCTAAGATAAGTTGGGGCTGGAACTTAGTAAAGCCCAGCTGTGACTCTGCAAGAAGTTGCTACCTTCTGAGACCAGAGGGTCACCCAGAGTTCCTCTGACAGTTTGGGGGGAGGAGAGTCTATAGGGGACTGTGTTCTATCTGGGGTCAAATGGTTTCTATTCTTGCCTGGAATCAAGCCCCCGTCTGGAGTGGCCAGTGGCTGGGGGGCTTACATTCCACCTTGTTGGGGTGTCTCAAGCTGGCTGAACCTCCCCAGCAGCCCAAGAGACCCCTCACTCTGAGCCCGTAGAGAAGGAGGGCTTCAGGAACATGAAGAAGAAAGCTGGGCCACCTGGCCAGTCTTCCCCAAACCCCAGCCCCCCTGGAGAAACCCTAGGAGATGCAGGCTTGGGAGGAAGTCAGGGGCACAGGCATCAGAGCCCAGCCCTTGCACCTTCTAGACCTCATGCCTGAGTTATGGTTCTGTGACCCGGACCCAAGAGGCAGCAAAGCTGCTACTGTGTATCGCCACCCTCCCCCGTGAGGTGGCCCAGGGCCCCGCAGCCTCCTGGGGACAAGGAGCTACAGGCCTCTTTGTCTCACAGGAGCAACTGTGCCTGCTTCCGAGGTTCCCAGGAGAACTCCCTGAAGATGCAGGAGCTGAAGACCGTGAACTGGAACTTCCAGGTGACCCTGCCCCCCCATCTTTACTCCTGGAGCAAGGATTCCAAAATTGAGTGTTCGGCAGGGCTTGCCGGAGAGTAAGGTCACTCGGTAAACACAGGTCACAGCCCCTGAAATAAGTATCCAGGCTAATGAAACACCGAGGCAGGGGAGGGGAGTGAGAATCTCAAAGGGGAAGCTGGGAGAAGCCCCGCCTCCAGCCCCCTCCGCCTGAGCAGGTGAGCGGCTCTAGGCTCCCAGAGGTGGCGCCACCCCCACGGCCGTGGGTCTCCCTCCCTCCTGACCCCCTCACATCCATGGCTGTTCTTGCCCCCTGCCCCCACCCCGCCCCCGGCCCGGCCTTTCTGCAGCATATCCACCTCATGTGCTTGTCATCTTCTTTGAAGAAGCCCCCCCCCCCCCCCCCGCCTCACTCCCCCGGTAACTTTAGTCAGCACTTCACCAACCCTACAGCCCTGTCTGGTTTCACGGTTTTTACATCCTGTCTCACATTTCCCAGATGGATGACAAGCTCCTGGAGGATAAACACATCTAGTCTATCCCTTGTACAGTCCACAGTGTGGCACTTAGGAAACGCAAAGAGCATGGATACCCCTCCCCCAAGGTCACGGGCATGTTGAGGAGCTGGTGTGGAAAGGCTCCCCACTTGAATGGGAACCCTGTGTCTCTAAGTCGCTTCTTCAGGCGGTGAGAACAGGGGAGGCCTTGGGCCCGAGCCAGATGGCAGGGCCCAGCGGGGTGGCGCCCACGCCTGGGGCAGACGAAGCATCTGCACATGCCCTTTCGGTCCCTTGGCCCCGACCCGGCCCACCCAAGGCCGCAGGACAGACCCCAGCCGCCCAGCCTGCCGGGAGGGTTGAGCAGCCTCTCCCCCCATCCACAGAGCGGCATCTCCGGCTTCTCCTTCCGGCCCCAGTACCTGCAGCGGGAGGACTTCGCGGTGGTCGTGCAGCCGTTCTTCCGGCACACGCTGGCCCCCCTGAACAACGTAAGCTGCCGCCGGGTCCGGGAAGCCGGATCTCAGGCGCTGTATTTCCTTCACCACATGGGCTTTTCTGGACCATCTCTACGAGAGCGTCCCCGGGGGGTTGCTTTCCCCTGCACCGCCTTTTTTGAGTATAACTAGGACCGAGATGTCCTTGAAAGAAAAGGAGAGAATTAACAGTGACCACGCTCCTCCGCCTAGCTCCCCAGGCAAGGCCCTGCTATTTGCTGGACTGGGATGAAAGGGAACGCGTCCTAAAAATATTCCTTTTCAACTCTTAGGGCAGGGATGCTGAAGGGACAGGGATGGACTGGAGGTGGGTAGAATTTTTAAAAAATAAAAATGCCCTAAACAGGGATTTTCTCCATTAAGATCTGAGCCAGTTGGCAGCAGAGTTGAAAGGAGGAACGTTGAAAAGCCCAGGGTGCCGCTGCCTGGGGGGGCAGGTGGCAGGGCCCTCGCCCCAGGGAGATGACCCCCTTGCCTTTGCTCACAGAGAGGGGGCGCTGACCTCAGCATCTTCTCCGAGGACTGTCTGCACTTCTCCGAACACGGGCATGCCGAGCTGGCCATCGCTCTCTGGAACAACATGGTCAGTGCCTGGGGGTCAAGGGGGCTGGTTTGTGTCACCTTAGATGCCGACTCTCTTTCCCACAAGGAGAAACCTACTGGCCAATGTGGCTCCTTTCTCCCCAAGGCACAGAACCGGCAGCTCATTTATTTGTCCTGACCGATTCAATTCGCTCGGCTGTGCCCAGTGCTGTCGGGGGATGACCTGGTCCCCAGGGAGCCTGGATGAAAATATCAGCTGCCAACCCTTACTGGGTGACCTTTGGCAAACTCGCTCTCCCTGGCTATTTGTATCAATAGCTACAAAAACAACAAAAATGACAGAGACCTCAAGAAATTGAGATAACGTGTGCATAGCACCCAGCCCGAGCATCAGCATTCAGCAGATGTCAGCCCCATTCCTCCAGCCAACACATTCCCAACCATTCTCTCTTTAAACAGCAGAAAGAAAAGAGCCACTCAGCCTGTTTGCCCAGGCTGCCACTTGTTCTAGCCCTTTCTGATGGGGAAAAGGGAACCTTCTGAAATGAACCTAGAGCTCGGGGGCCACAGCCCAGCTTTCGGCCTCGCCTCTGCCTTTTGCAGATGGCCACTCGCTAGGGGACAACGAGCTCTGGTTGCACAGAGCTCGACCCGTAACCCTGAGAGCTGCATCCTCTCGCTCAGAGCAAATGAAATGCCTTTCCAATCCATGGGTTTCTTTTGATCCAGGCTCTGTGGGTAACCCAATCCCCACCCCGACTGGCGTGTTCCCTCATTTCTCCCATGGTGACTAAACAGTCTTACACGCCTGCTCCTTTCATTGCAGTTTCGGGCTCGCTGTGGCTCTGCCAAGCACCACTGTGCAAATATTCCCACACCTGTCAGCTCCTCCAGCGTGTCCAGTGTCTCACTGGGCTGACTCACAATATTGACTTTCTCCTTAGCTACACCTCCTCCTCCTCTTCTCAGAACAGCATGTAAGGAGCTTTTATCCTTGGCCTACTTAATTGCAGACTCAGCCTTCCTCTGCTTTTGTTTGCCTGGTGTTTTCCCACTGTTGACATCACATTCCGCCCACTCTTAGAACTTTCGTCATATCTGTCAGCCCAGGATTCTGAACTACAGTCAGAATAGCTTTGAGTTCCCTCCCAACCCTACCTCCACAGTACTTTTTTTTTTTTTTTTGTCTTCTTAGGGCTGCACCCGCAGCATATGGAGGTTCCCAGGCTAGGTGTCAAATCAGAGCTCTAGGTGTCGGCCTACACCAGAGCCACAGCAACTCCGGATCAGAGCCATGTCCACGACCTACACCACAACTCAAGGCAACGCCAGATCCTTAACCCATTGAGTAAGGCCAGGGATCAAACCCGCAACCTCATGGATCCTAGTCGGGTTCGTTAACCACTGAGCCACAATGGGAACGCCCCATAGTACTTTTTAAATGAAAATTAAAACAACATAATTCCTGAGAACAGTTATGTTTCTTTTGAAGATTCTTTTTTTGGTTTGTTTGTTTTTTGCTTTGAAGTCCAGTTGCCTTTCAGTGGCTGAGTCACTCGGCTTCATTCCTTTTAAAATCCTCCCCAAAACTGGATAGCTGTGCATGGTTCCACTTATCCCTCTCTGGCCTCAAGGGAACCCACGGATTCTGAGGAGGAGCAGGAATGCTAAGCCCTGAGCCTTTCCTTCCCAGCATCCCCATCAGGGTTCAGTCCTCCTACCTGGGGCCTTCTGAGCCTGCTGAGCGCCAAGACCCTCCACGCATCTCCTCGGGGTCGGTGGCCGCATGATGTCATGATGACGTGAACACGACAAGGCCCACGGTCTCATTCTGCATGAATTAATGTAGTTCTGACCTTCTCTTCCAAAGCAATCTCAGTAGTTCTTGCTATTCACTCAAGTGAGAGGCTTTTATGCCACACAAGTAAGTGGGAGGGATTTAGATCTGAAAACAAAAGGGAAACACTGCCATGGAGCCATATTATTAATACTACAAGGCCGTCTGTGGCTCCCCAGCCATCCCCCAAATTCCAAAAACGACAAAAGCAAAGCAAAATGAACCTAAAATCACCTAAGAGTGTCTTATCTGCAGCTGCACCTCAGATTTGATTCCTGGTCCTGGAGCTTCCATATGCCGGAATGTGGCCACATTTAAAAAAAAAAAAAAAGGCAAAACAAACCTAAAATCATCTAAGAGTATCTTATCGGCTATATACATTGAGGAAATTATTACATAGTCCAGTGTTTTTCCTCCAAAACTATCTTGGATATAATGCTATAGCATCATGTCCACTTTTCAGATTATCTTCTTCCTGGAATTTCACCCCTAGGGTGACATAAAATAACAAACCGATAGAACTGGAAGGGATCTTCTAGAGGTCAGCCAGCCAGAATGCTCTCGAACTACAATGTAGGGACACAGAGCAATTTGTACAAGATCACACAATGGCAGAATAGGGATTAGAACCCAGGTCTAATCGCCAAGGGTCCTAGCCACAGCACCACCCTGCCTCCCTGCTCCCAGACTGATAAGCACATGTGCAACCAGTGAATTCATGTCTCCTAATTAGAGTCCTATGACATAGTGTCTGCAGACCTTGGCTGACACCCCGGGGAGCCCACTGTGGCCACACACACTTGAAAGCATTTCATCCCCTGCCCGTCCTCTCGGAACAGTTTCTGTCTCCTTCTCCAGAGACTTCCACAAAGCCAGAAACACCAATGGCACTTGGGAATGTTCTTCTCTTCTTCTGAACAGTTTTTCCTCCTCTTTTCTGATGCCTGTTCCGCCACTGCTGCCTGCTCCGTCTTCTGTGGGCTCTCCCTCAAGGCAAACACCGGCATCTCCCCCGGGCACTGGGTGGCCACGCTAGTCTAATTGGTGGCCCGGTCCCCAGGCTTACAGCTATCAGAACAGCAATCATTAGCCCTGACTGTGTAGTACAATTGTCTGGGGACTTTTAGGAACCATGAATACCTGCAACCACTTTGGGAAACCTTGCAATGTCTCCTAAAGGTGAACAGATATATTCTGGGACCCCAAAATTCTACAAATATTCCCAACAGAAGAGTACATGCCTTGGTTTGCCAAAAGATGCATACCCCAAGAATGATCATAGCACCACTATTCATAATCCCCAAACAGGAAGCTCCCCAAGAGTCTACCAACAGCAGAATAGACAAACAAATGGTGGCACATTCATAAAATAAAATACCTTATAGCAATGAGAATAAAACATCAACAACATGCAACTACATATATAAATCCAAAAACAAGCAAATTAATATGTGGTCTTATGGGGGGGGGGGGAGACTACTAGAAGAGGGTAGGAGGGCGCTCTCAGTGTTGATAATATTCTGTTCCTTGATCTGGATGCTGATTACATAGGTGTACTCATTTTGTCATAATTTACCCGCAGCTCACCTATGATTTGTCCTTATTTCTACATGTATGTTAGCTTCCGTAAAAAGGTTTTTTTTTTTTTTCTTTCTTTCTTACTGAGTCTGGGGTAGTACCTGGGTTCAATGTTTTCAAAGTTCCCCAGGTGATATTATTGTATAGCATTTGTATGCCATTGCCTTAGATCTGTTCGCCAGGAGGCAACCACAGCATTCTGCCTAAATGAAATCTGACCTATGCATGATCCTGCTTTCAAACTTCCAAGGCCTGCCCCTCCCTGAAAGAGAAAGGCCAGGCCCCTTAGCACAGCAGGCCTTCCCAGACGTGGCCCCAATTAACCTCTCCAGTAGCCGTTCCCACATCCCTGATTTGCACTTGGCAATCCAGCAAGGAGTGAAGTTTCCTATCTCAGGCCTCCATGTGTTTGCCCTCACTCATCCCCTCAGCTCAACCTGCCCTTGCAGCCCCCATCTCCTGGCTACTTCTGACCCTCCTCAACACTCAGCTCAGAAGCCTTCTCTGAGTCCCCAGAGCAGGCTAGAGGACCCCGGCCCCATGGCACCTGGCTTTGTCTTAGTCTGTCGTTTGCCACGTCATAGGTATCGATAGTATCTGTATTAGGAACGGTGGGCTCTAGGAAAAACAATTCCCTTTCCTGGGGTCACCAGGCCTTTGTGACTCCAGGCCATCCAGCCAGCCACTCAAACACAATTTCCTGAGCACCTGTATGCGGTAGGGACTGTTCCAGGTCCCGGGGCAAAGTATGCCCCTGCTCTCGTGGAGCTTACCATCTAGTGGGGAAAAGAGATAAAACAGCAAACCAACAAGGTAATTTCTGACCACATTCAGGGTTTAAAAAGATAAAGCAGGTGATGTGCCAGAGAGGTGGTGGGAGAAGGAGGCCTCACCAGAGTGACATGTGAACTGAGAACTGAATGTCCAGAGGCTGCCAGGCATGCAGAGGTCTTGGGCCAGAGTGTTCCAGGCAGAGGAAACTGGACCTGTGCGGGCCCAGAGTCAGGAATGAGCTTCAAGTGTGTGAGGAGCGTGAAGGCCATTGGGCCGGAGGAAAGGGAGCAAGGTCACGGAGGTGGGTAAGGGCAGGGACAGGAGTCTGGAATGGCTTTCCGTGGGGGAGCCATGTGATCTGGTTTGCCCTCAGGCTGCTGCCTAGAGATGGACTAGAAGGAAGCAAGGGAGGAAATCCATCACTAGGAAGCTGCTAAGAATCCAGGTGAGAGACCAAGGGGGCCGGGACCAGGAGATGGCGAGAGGTCAGATTCGGGATGGGTTTTGGACTGGCTAGTGGATGAGGCAGAAGATGAATTAAAGGGTGACTCTTCTGTGGGGGGGGGGGGGTCAAGGAAGTCAAGCAGATGGTTGTCAGGTGCAGAGGGAAACAGGGTTGGAAAGGAAAAATCCAAAGTTCTGTTTTGGACATGCCAAGTGTGAGCTGCCTTCCAGAAATCCACTGGAGGCATCAAGTAAGGCATTAAATGTGTGATTCTGGAGCTCAAAGAGAGAGCTGGGGATGGAGATTCGGGGGCAGTGTGGGGGTTAACAGCCCAGAAGTGGCATGCAAGACCATGGTCCCGACTGAGAGCTCCTAGAGAAAGAATGCGTAGAAAAGAGCACAGGACCCACCACCAAGCCAAGCCCTGGGGCGTTCTTCCCGCTCTGACCCGGCCATGGATGAGAAGGAGGGAAACCAAGACTGCCATGTCTCGGGCGCCAAGAGAAGTATTTTGAAAGGGAGCCATCAACTTTGACAACGAGGGCAGAAGGGTCAAGCAAGATGAAGACACGAAAAATTGACGACTGAATCTGTCCATGTGGAGGTCACCCATGATCAAGAGCAGAGCTCCAGTCACGTGGTGGAGACTGAAGACCTCTTAGGAGGGGTGTTAGAGCAAGAGGTTGAGAAGTGCAACCAGTGGCTACAAACAAGTCTTCCAGAATTAGGAGGAGTGACAGTGAAGGCAGCAGGAGGGGATGTGGGGTCAGGGAGGGCGCTTGAAGGTTGGGAGAGGAGTAGGTTGTGTGCTGATGCCCAGGAACCAGTAGAAAGGGAGAAACTGATACAGGCATCAGACCCACGTGATCATTACTTTCCTCCAAGCCAGGTAGTTCCTGCATCTCTAGAATATCACTGGGAATCAGCCCACCCGATCTGTAGCATTCATTCTGTCACTAGGTGGTTCTGCTACAGTAGAAATCATACTCTCTTACATATGTGAGCTGCCTCCTGCTCACACGTGTTTCATCTTCTCCTTTGATGTTCACGACAACCAGATGTGGAGTTTAATGCCACATCAGGTCATGGTTTAATGCCCCATCCTTAAACCTGGAGCATTTCAAGAGCCTGCCTAGCATCGCGCAGCTCATTTTCAGCAGACCCAGGACCCTCACCACCATGCCCACTCTGCCCTGTCTAGTCACCCGCCATGGTGTCCCTCCCAGGACCTGAGCAACCCTTCCTCCCCTAATTGTTACTGACAAACAGGTATAAGAGGCTTGAAGACAGCAAAAAAGCAAGGCCATGGCCAGATCTGGTTGTTAGCGGGCATAAGGTACTTTTACTTCCCTCCGGGGCAGTACCTGGAGGTCGGGAGCTGATGAGGTCAGGAACAGGCAGGCAAGCCCATTCCATGATGGGTGGAAGCTAGACATTCAGGACAGAATCTGGATAGGTGAGAACCGGAGTCCATCTCCTAGGTGCTGGCCACATGTCAGGGAACAGGCTACTGGCTAAAGATGCTGGGGAGGGGGTTATAGCAGCTACCATCTCGCCCTCCGAGGGTCCCAGGATCAAAAGCATTAAACAGAACCTCCCTGAACCACGACTGCACCCAGGGATATTTCAAGTAAACCTTTTCATCTTATGCAAGAAACATACAAAAGTAGCTCAAGTGAGAAAACTCCAATTTCTTAAGGCTGACAAGCCACGCAGAGGAATGACGTCATGGCAACCAGTATATTTTCAAAGTTTCCCTGAAACTGACTAGCCATACACACTCCAAGAAGTTGCTAAGCATGAGCATCACCATTTTATAAAGTTGAAAAAGCAGAGTGTCTGCAATCACAACCACCCACAAGGGAAGCAGGAGAGAGAGGTTCTGGGCCTTGCCCTTCCACTCACAGTCACTGTAGCCTCTGAACTTGGCCATCAGTCAGGACACAGATGCAGGGTCCCCTGCCATGATGGACTCTGACCTGTCACTCTGCGAGTCAGACGTCAGGTCCAGTTCTGGCCCCAGGGCTGCTCGTGTCTGCCGCAGGTCTTGGCCCCTTGCTGCTTTCAGCCTTGTGAAGGGAGGGAGGCTGGTGTAGATGCTCCTCCCTCTGACAGGAGGGTCTCCCCCAGCTTTGGAGGGAATCAGGGTCTCCTTTTCTCTGTTCAGATGGAACCAGTGGACCGTAAGACAACCTCCAACAACTTCACCTACAGCCGAACCAAGCTCAAGTGCCCTTCTCCTGTGAGTAAGGTTCTGCCTGTCCTGGTGGAACAGGTGCCTGAGCTGGGAGGGTTGGGTGGGGTTGGGGGGAGGCTTTATCGTCATGCGTGTTCATTCTCAAATCTTACCTCTCCCGGCTGCCCACACTCCTCAGGTCCTCAGGGTATAGCAGCCAGGAGGGAGGGAGAAAGCAACCTGTTCAATTGAAGTAGGAAGAGGCTCTCAGGGGAGGCAGATGAACGAGCACTGTCCAGAGCCACACTACCCGGAGGGTCTGAGGCATCCTCTGAGTTCACTGTCCTCCGAGGAGCCCTCCCCATGCCAAGCACACTATGGGAGGTGGGGTTAGAAGCAGAGAGAAGTAAGACATGGCATCTCTTCTTCTTCTTTTTTTTTTTTTTGTCTTTTTGCCATTTCTTGGGCTGCTCCCACGGGAAATGGAGGTTCCCAGGCTGGGGGTTGAATCAGAGCTGTTGCCACCGGCGTAAGCCAGAGCCACAGCAACACAGGATCCGAACCGAGTCTGCAACCCACACCACAGCTCACGGCAACGCCAGATCCCCAACCCACTGGGCAAGGCCAGGGATCGAACCCACAACCTCATGGTTCTTAGTCAGATTCGTTAACCACTGTGCCACGACGGGAACTCCAAGGCATGGAGTGTATTCTGAGAGCCACATCCTCCTCCTCCCTTTCCAGCACTGCCCAACCTGCCCTCACCTGGACCACTGACAAAGCTCTCCTCTCTCCCTTTTCCGACCATCCAGTAATCACAGCCAGACACAGAGCAGCCTGTCTGGAAGGAATTCCAGTCTTTTTTTTTTTTTTTTTTTTGGCTTTTTAGGGCCACACTTGTGGCATATGGAAGTTCCCGGGCTAGGGGTCGAATTGGAGCTACAGCTGCTGGCCTACACCACAGCCTCAGCAATGTGGAATCCAAGCCGTGTCTGCAACCTACACCATGCCATGGCTCATGGCAATGCTTTATCCTTAACCCACTGAGTGAGGCCAGGGATCAAACCCGCATCCTCATGGATCCTAGTCGGATTCATTTCCGCTGCACCACAGTGGGAACTCCCAGGAATTCCAATCTTGTCAAGGCTGCTTGAAACCCTTCCCTGGTCCCCACACCCACCTTCCTCTACCACTTTAGACACACACGCTGCTCCCTGAAAGTGGAGCAGCTTCCCAGACCAGCCCCATGGCGGCCCCCAGCTGTGCTTTCACTGTGGCCATCTGCTCCTCCTGCGGGCTCATCTCCCATCTCTGCCTGTGGAAGGGCCTTACATCCTGCAAGGCCCAGATGTTTCCCTCTCTGGGCTGCTGTTCACCTCATCTTACCCCACTATTCCTGCCCCAGACACACAGCTGGATTGGTGTCTCTTTTCTGTGTGCACCTCTTACAAGCACTGACCCCAGGCTCTTTTGTGATGTGATTGCTTCTGAACACGTCTTATCTCCCAACTGGACAATGAGCGATGTCACATCTGAACCCCCAGGCTCTCCCAGCTCCTAGCACCGGGCTCCAGACAGCAGACATGCCACCTACATCCACTGGGAGGAAGGAAAAATTCAGGGAGGCAGGCCCTTCGAATTTGGGTTCTGAATGTACTGCAGAACCTGCTGTCCTTCCCCACGGCTGGGCACTCCCATGATGGGAGGATTGGGAGTAGCTGTCCACTGGTGGCCCAGAGGTGGGGGCTCTGCCAGCTCCCTAGGACTCCCTGCTCTGGGTCACCTACCAGTTCCCAATCTTTCCAAACTGAGTTGACGGGAAAGGAGTGGCTGGTAAGAAACCCAAAGGGGGTTACAGCTCAGTGCTGGCCCCTCTGGATACCCCTCCTCATCCAGGAGGTCTGTGCGCAGGGTGGACAAAGGAGCTTTACAAACAGGGATGCGCTGCAGAAACAAGGTGCTGGTACCGTCTCTGGGATGGGGACTAAGCAACCCTCCGATGGATGCTTTTCGGGCCTCTAACCCCTGACCGTCTCCTCCTCCACAGGAGAGCCCCTACATCTACACCCTGAGGAACAGTCAGCTGCTCCAAGATAAGGCTGCAGCAGGCCCCACAGAGCTCCCCTGGGCCACGCCAGTGGCGGCAGGATGTGGCCTTGTGGTCGGCATTGGCACCGTGATGGCCTGGAGAGCCCTAAGACGTCGCCAGAGGGGAAATCCTCCAATAAGTCTGAACACTGTGAGCTTCTAGGCCCTCCAGCCTTGTGAGGACTCTCACCCTACACTCCCCAGCCACACTCCTCACCAGCCCTCTACCTCAGCCACTACAGAGCTCACTCGCTATACCTGGCGACACAGGAAGCCAAAAGGACAGTCATGCCTTCTTGGGGCCTGGGACCTATGCTCTTGGAATTGGCACATCTAAATAAAGGCCAAAGCCATTTTATTCTTGGGTTTGCCTGCTTGAAGCTTTCACTTCCACCTGTCGCGTGGTGCAAGTGTGGGGGCTGGAACCTTTCGTGTCCTGTCTCAGCCAGAGCTGCTTGATGGATGGCCAATCTGCACCCAGAACGACACCTGACCAAACCCACTATTTCAAATGTGGGAGAAACACTGGCCACCAGGGGATGGCTGGAATCTTGGAGCTTGCTGGTCACCATTCAGTACAATCCAGCACATGCCTATCATGCAATTTTCTGTACCCAGGACAAGGTAGAGCATTGTGGTACCTCCAGGGTTGTGCCTGGCCCAGAAGACTAATTTGTTCAAAAAATAAGAAGCTCTGTGACAGTGTGTGATTCAGTCCCAGGGCTGTGGTAGGTAAATGTGTCTGACTGCCCGCAAGAATAGGTGTTCCCTGGGAGAAGTTTCCTAGAAGAGAACAATTTTGAAATGTCATTTAAGAAAAGGTTTGGGGGAGTTCCCATCGTAGCTTAGTGGGTAACAAATCCGACTAGGAACCATGAGGTTGTGGGTTCGATCCCTGGCCTTGCTCAGTGGGTTAAGGATCCGGCATTGCCATGCGCTGTGGTGTAGGTCGCAGATGTGGCTTGGATCCCGCATTGCTGTGGCTGTGGTGTAGGCCGGCGGCTACAGCTCGGATTCGACCCCTAGCCTGGGAACCTCCATATGCCATGGGTGTGGCCCTAGAAAAGACAAAAAGACAAAAAAAGAAAAGGTTTGGGACATGACTACTTCACATATCCTCACCCTGATTTTCTCAAGGTGCTAAATTTAGGAAAGAATTTCTCCTACATTACCAGGTTTCTGACAGTCTGATAATAAGGCTCCCTTCATTTAACCCCTCCCAGGAGCAAGACCCTGAGCTGGGTATCTTACTCAGATCATCTCTTTGATTCTGCACAGAAACCCAGGGAGGGGATAATGAAAATTTTTGAAAATAGAATAATTGGTGCACAACATCGTGAACGCACTCAGTGCCACTGACCTATTCTCTTTAAAACAACTAAGTGTATGTCATGATTTCACCTCCATAAAACCCCCAAATCCATTATCATCACTGTTCAAAAGTAACTCTCTGATCCCAAAGGCTGAGATGACAAAGAATATGAGTTAGAATCCCAGGTACAGCATTTGAATGTGTGGCCTTCACAGCAAACCCCATCCAGCCTTAGTCCCAGTTCCTCAGGCACCTCGTCTATAAAATTGCCTGTCTCGCAGAGCTGCTGAACAACAAGAAAGGGTATAAAAGTGCTCTGTAACTTAAAATATCGCACACATGGAAGTGGGCTGTTGTTTTCTCCTCTATAAAGAGTTAAGATCCAGCCTGTTCGGGAAGTGGAGAGGTACAGGGATGGCTTTGGGCACTGGGGAGAAATGTATGAAGACTACCCGCTTTCCTCTCGTGGAGGTTCATCACCTCATTCCTCTTTGGCAATGCAGAGTAGAGTCTCCAGAGGGCCTATCCAGTCCCAGCATTCTTCCAGCTTCAATTTGTGCTGCAGTACAAGGAAGAGACTGTCTGTCCCCGCTTCTTCCAGTAAATCGAAAACAATGACTCTCACATACCAGAAAGAACCACCACATCCCAGCTTGTGTTCCTTGACTACCACAGTGAAACACCAAAGATAACCCATTAGGTCACAGAGTTCAACTATTTTTTCAATTACTCAAGTTTCCATTGCAGTAGCTCCTACTTCAAAGAACCATGGAATTCAGAATCACAAGTCTACTCGCACTTGGGTTGGGGGTTGAAATTTACACTACCTGAGTCATCCAGGAGTCACTAGTCTGAAAAAATTATGGGAGAGGTAGTCCCAGACTGGTAACCAAGAACACTTTGCAGAAATAAAAAGAAATCCTGGAGTTCGCATCGTGGTGCAATGGAAACAGATCCAACTAGGAACCATGAGGTTGCGGGTTCGATCCCTGGCCTCGATCAGTGGGTTTAGGATCCAGTGGTGCTGTGAACTGTGGTGTAGGTCGCAGACACAGCTCGGATCTGATGTTGCTGTGGCAGCTGTAACTCTGATTCGACCCCTAGCCTGGGAACTTTCATATGCTGCAGGTGCAGCCCAAAAACGGAAAAAAAAAAAAAAAGAAAGAAAGAAATAAAAAGAAATTCTCTCTGAAAGGCTACAACCGCAAACTAGGCCCCCAATTCCCATCAAGTATATGCTAAAAAAGCCAAAATTTTAAAATACATGAGAGCACTTACTTGAACTTTGTGGTATTATATATACACTGGAACATGTCTTTTCCTATAGCAAAATGGTCAGTTTAGTTAGGAGGACAGCCACAGCCACTTGAACGAAACCAACAAACCTTGAGAAAGCTACACTCTGTTGCACTTTCCTAGAGGCTTTTGAGTTGAGAAAAAAAAAGATAGTGTGGCTTAAATTTGGTCAAAAGCCATCATAAAGAATGGAATTTTAATTAAACTCTGAAGGATGGAGAGTTGATTTGGTTAGAGGCTGAAAAGAATGAGGTCACAGAGACTGAGAAAACTAAGGGTAGAGACAAATGAGTACGGTGAGTATTGAGGATAACAAGAAAGATACTATCCAGAAAAGGTAATGAGCCAGATAAAATCAGAACAGGGGGACACTATGGCAAGGGCAAGGAATTCATAGTGATTACATTGTTATAATGTTTGTAATATTGGGCTGCATTTGCTTTGGGACTATAAATGTTACTAGGAAAAGACTGATACAAAGAAAAATAATATCAATAAAAGTTGACATAGAGTGCGTATGCTATGACAGGCAACACGGGGCACAATAAATAAACTTGCACATCTCTGTTATCATCCGATTTTTAAAAAAGAGAGAAAACCAAGACTTGGAAGAGTTAATTGGCCCAGAGTTACACTTTCATTACATAATGGGATAGTTATAAAAATGAAAACTGGTTTCCAGAATAGGGGAATAAACCAAAAATACAAAACAGATGATACTAGCAGTAAGTTGGGCTGAAGTGAAAATCAATGTTTTGCGAAATCAAAGTCAAGAAAAGAGGACTACCTGCTACCTTCACAAGGCTATGATGGCTCCATGAGTTCCTCTCCTTCCAACTGATCTGAAGAACTGATCCATCTCTAGTTGATAAGCTATGACTTTAAAAATTAACCATAGGGACTGAGATTAATTTTGCTAGAGCATATGTGCAGTTACAGCAACAAGCAAATCTTTTAATTAGGAAAAAACAGAACAATCCCAGCGAAAATTAGTAGACATAACAAATGACAAGATTAGACCCACATTTTACATAATAGTATTGAAGACAGACTATAGGTAAGTAGATTTCAAAATATTAAAGACAAAAGGAACTTAAGGAGAAACATAAAATCAACTGGAAAACAAGGTTTAAAACAGCAATAAATACGTATCCATCAATAATTATCTCAAATGTCAATGGACTGAAGGCTTCAATCAAATGACATAGAGTGGCAGATTGGATTAAAAAAAAAAAAAAACAAGAGCCTACAATATGCTGTCGACAAGAGACTCACCTCAGGGCAAAGGACACATATAAATTGAAAGTGAGGGGATAGAAAAAGATATTTAATGTAAATAGAAATTACAGGAAAGCAGGAGTAGAAATACTCTTATCAGACAAAATAGACTTTAAACCAAAGGCTATAAAAAAAGATAAAGAAGGACACTAATGATAAAAGGATCAATTCAAGAAGAGGATATTATACTCATCGACATATATGCCTCTAGGAGTTCCCACTGTGGTGCAGCAGAAACAAATCCAACTAGGAACCATGAGGTTGCAGGTTTGATCTCTGGCCTCACTCAGTGGGTTAGGGATTCAGCATTGCCATGAGCTGTGGTGAAGGTCACAGACGCAGCTCAGATTTGGCATTGCTGGGGCTGTGACATAGGCCAGCAGCTGTACCCCGATTCTACCCCCTAGCCTGGGAAGCTCCGTATGCTGCAAATGCAGCCCTAAAAAGCAAAAAAGAAACAAAAAACATATATGCCTCTAACATAGGAGCACCCAAATACATACAACAAATACTAACAAACATACAAGGTGTAATTGCTGGAAATACAATAGTAGGAGACATTAACGCCCCACTGATATCAATGGACAGATCTTCTGGACAGAAAATCAATAAGGCAATGGAGATCCTAAATGGTGCAATAGAACTATTAGACTTCATTAATATTTTCAGGACATTACATCAAAAAAAATCAAAAAACAGACTATCATTCTTTTCAAGTGCACATGGAACATTCTCAAGGACTGACCACACACTGGGGCACAAAACTAACCTCAACAAACTTGAATATAGAAATCATTTCAAGCATCTTCTCTGACCACAATGGCATGAAACTGGAAAGGAACAACAGGAAAAGAAATGAGAAAAAACTGACTACATGGAGATTAAACAACATGCTACTAAAAAAACCAGTGGGTCAACAAGGAAATTAAAAAATACCTGAGACAGGAGTTCCTGTCATGGCTCAGTGGTTAACAAATCCAACTAAGACCATGAGGTTGCGGGTTCGATCCCTGGCCTTGCTCAGTGGGTTAAGGATCCAGCATTGCTATGAGCTGTTGTGTAGGTCGCAGATGCAGCTCGGATCCTGCATTGCTGTGGCTCTGGTGTAGGATGGCGGCTACATCTCTGATTAGACTCTTAGCCTGGGAAACTCCATATGCTGCAGCAGCAGCCCTAGAAATGGCAAAAATACAAAAAAAGAAAAAAACACCTGAGACAAATGACAATGAAAACAAAACCATACAAAATCTATGGGATGCAACAAAAGCAGTTCTTAGAGGGAAGGGCATGGCAATACTGGCCTTCCTCCAAAAAAACAAGAAATATCTCAAATGAATAACTTAACACACCACCTAAAAGAAAAAGAAGAACAAACAAATCCTAAAGTCAGCAGAAGGAGGGAAATAATAAAGATCAAAGAGGAAATCAATTAAATAGAGATTTTTAAAAAATAGGAAAAAACAATAAAACTAAGAGCTGGTTTATTGAAAGGGTACACAAAATTGACAAACCTCTGGCCAGATTCACCAAAAAAGAGAAAGAGAACCCAAATAAATGAAAGAAGAAATAAAACAGTAGAAATCTCACCTGATACTATAAAAATACAACAGCAAAAAAAAAAAAAGTAAAAGACTATGAACAATTATATGCCAACAAATTTGACAACCTAGAAGAAATGGAAAACTTTCTAGAAACATACAGCCCACCAAAACTAAATCAAGAAACAGATAATTTGAATAGACTGATCACTAGAAATGAAATTGAATATGTGATAAAAAAAAAACCCACAAAAACTACCCTGTAAATAAAATTATAGGTCCAGATGGCTTCAGAGACAAATTCTACCAAACATACAAAGAACTTTTATACCCATCCTTCCTAAACACTACCAAAATACTGAAAAGAAATGCTGCTCCAAAAGACATTCTCTGAAGCCACTAATACCAAAACCAAAGATACCTCAAGAAACTTATATGCCAATATCTTTAATGAATATAAATGCAAAAATTCTCAACAAAATTTTAGCAGACTAAATCCAACAAAACATAAAAAAGATGTTTTTTGTGTCCCAACCAAGTGGGATTCGACCAAAGTTTGCAAGGATGGTTCAACATGTGCAAATCAATCAACATCATACAGCACATTAACAAAATTAAAGTCAAAAACCACATGATCATCTCAATAGATGCAGAAAGAGCATTTGACAAAGTCCAATATCCATTCATGATAAAAACTCTTATCAGGAGGATCCTGTCATGGCTCAGTGGTTAATGAATCCAACCAGGATCCATGAGGAAGAAGGTCCTATCCCTGGCTTCGCTGAGTGAGTTAAGGTCTGGCATGCTGTGAGCTGTGGTGTAGGTTGCAAGACACAGCTCAGATTCTGCATTGCTATGGCTGTGGTGTAGGCTGGCAGCTGTAGCTCCAATTTGACCCCTAGCCTGGGAACCTCCACATGCCGCAGGAGTGGCCCTAAAAAGACAAAAAACAAAACAAAAAAACCCCAAAACACTCTCATCAAAGTGGGTAGAGAGGGAACTATCTCAACATAATAAAAGCCATTTATGACAAACCCCACAGCCAATATAATACTCAACAGAGAAAAGCTGAAAGCCTTCCCACTAAAATCCGGAACAAGAATGCCCACTCTCACTACTTTTATTCAACAGAGTACTAGAAGTCCTAGCCACAGCAATCAGACAAAAAGAAAAGAAACAGAAGGTATCCAAATTAGAACAGAAGAGGTAAAAACTGTCACTATATGCAGATGCCATTATACAAAATATAGAAAACCCAGAGTCTCCGCCATGGCTCAGTGGGAACAAATCTGACAAGTAACCATCTGGGAGAGCATGGCTGAGTGTCTTTCCTGATGCTCTGTGGATGTTAAAACATATCAGAAAGCACAGACAGGGAGTTCCCATCGTGGCTTAGCAGTGACAAGCCCGACTACTATCCATGAGGATGCAGTTTCTATCCCTGGCCTTTCTCAGTGGTTAACAATCTGGTGTTGCTGTGAATTGCAGTGTAGGTGACAGATGCAGCTCAGATTTGTCATTGCTGTGGCTCTGGTATAGGCAAGTGGCTACAGCTCCAATTCGACCCCTAATCTGGGAACCTCCACCATATGCCATGGGTGCAGCCCCCCCCCAAAAAATATAGAGAGAGATAGATAGATAGATATAAAACCCTAAGGATGCCACACAAAAACTACTTGATCTGATCAACCAATTCAGCAAAATAGGAGGATACAAGATTAATATGCTGAAAACATACAGAAAAGTAATATTTCTGTATAGTAAAAATGAAATGCTAGAAAGGGAATCTCACTTAAGAAATCAGTTGTGAGATGGGATTAAGGGGGCAGAGTAGAAGGACTGGAACTCACCTTCTCCCATGAAAATAACAAAATTACAACCAACTGCTTACAACCTAGACAGGGAACTATCAAAAAAGATATCCTACTCCAAAAAACAAAGAGGAGGCCACATCAAGATGATTATATAAGCAACCCCATACCTACCAGATGAGTGGCCCATAGACTGGAAAGTAACTATATCGCAGAGGCTCATGCACAAGTGAGAGTTCCAAGCCCCATATCACATTCCCATGCCTGGGCATCTGGCACTGGGAGAAGGAGACCTCTGAGCACTTGGCATAGAGAGCCATCAGGGCTTGTGTGCAGGAGCTCCACTGGTCTGGAGGAAAGGCACAAACAGGATATCCTGTGCACTGGGTCCCAGGGCAAAACAGAAACTCCATAGGAATCTGAGTCAGACCTGCCTCTGGTTCTTGGAGGATCTCCCGGGAAAACAGGGGGTGACTGTGGCTCATTGTGGGGGAAGATATTAGAGGCAAATGTCTCAGGAATAATCATCAGTGTGAACTCCTCTAGAGGTGGCCATTTTGAAAAAAAAAAAAAACTGGCCCCAATCATCAGGGCTGAGAAGCACCAGGACAAACAACAAAACTGGTGGGAACACAACCCCAGCCTTCAGCAAACAGGCTGCTGAAAGATACCTCCCCAGGCACACAGCTGCCTCTAATCACACCCAGTGACAAAGTACCACCCACTAGAGGGACAAGAACCAGCTCCACCTGCCAAAGGGAAGGCACCAGTCCCTCCCATCAGGAAACATGCAGCAAGCCCTCGTACCAACTTCAGCCACAAGGGAGGCAGACATCAGAGGCAAGAGAAGCTACAACCCTATTGTCTGCAAAAAGGAGAACACAGTAAAACTCTATACAAAATGAAAAGGTGAGAATTATGACTCATTTAAAGGAATGAGGAAAAAAACCCCAGAAATATAGCTAAGTGAGGCAACAGTCCCTCCCATCAAGAAGCCTACAGCAAGCCCCCTTACCCAACTTCAGCCACAAGGGGGGCAGACATCAGAAGTAAGAGAGGCTACAACTCTATCATCTGCAAAAAGGAGACCACACCAAAAACCTATAAAAATGAAAAGGCAGAGAACTATAACTCAAATAAGGGAGCAAGAAAAAACTCCAGAAAAACAGCTAAGTGATCTGGAGATTATAAGTCTCCAGGAAAAAAGACATTAGACTGATGATACTGAAGATGATGCAAGACACAGGAAATAAACTGGAGGCAAAGACTGATAATTTACAGCAAACATTGAGCAAAGAAATAAAAGATTTAAAACTTAAGCAAGCAGAGATGCACATAACTGAAATAAAAAATTACAATACAAAATAAAAAATTCATCAGAAGCAACCAATGGCAGAATACAGGAGGCAGAAGAACAAATAAGCAAGGTGGAGGACAGACTAGTGGAAATCACTGATGCAGAACAGAAAAGAGAAAACATATTGAAAAGAAATTAAGGCAGTCTCAGAGGACTCTGGGACAACATTAAATGCACCAACATCTGTTTTATAGGGGTGCCAGAATGAGAAGAGAAAGTTACAGAAAAAATATTCGAAGAGATAATAGTCTAAAACTTCCCCAACATGGGAAAGGAACCACTCACTCAAATCCAGGAAGCACAATGAGTACCATATAAAATAAACCCAAGGAGGAACACCCTGAGATGCGTATCGAACTGACCAAAATGAAAGACAAAAAGAAAATACTGAAAGCAGCTAGGGAAAAGAAAGAAATAACATACAAGGGAACCCCAGTAAGGTTATTGGCAGGTTTTTCAGCAGAAACTTTGCAGGCCAGACGGGAGTAGCACAATATACTTAACATAATGAAAGAAAAAAACCTCCAGCCAAGATTACTTTACCCAGCAAGGCTCTCATTCGATTTGAAGGAGAAATCAAAAGCTTTACAGACAAGAAAAAGCTAAGAGAATTCAGTAACACTAAAACAGCTTTACAACAAATACTAAAGGAACTTCTCTAGGCAGAAAAGAAAAGGCCACAACTAGAAACAAAAACACCGCAAATGACAAGGTTCACCAGTAAAGCCGTATATATGGTAAAGATAGGAAATCATCCACGCAAAAATATGCTACAAAAATCAGAAATCATTAGGGAGTTCCCATTGTGGCTCAGTGGTTAACAAATCCAACTAGGAACCATGAGGTTGCGAGTTTGATCCCTGGCCTCGCTCAGTGGGTTAAGCATCCAGCGTTGCTGTGAGCTATGGCGTAGGTCACAGATGCAGCTTGGATCCTGCATTGCTGTGGCTCTGGTGTAGGCTGGCAGCTACAGCTCCAATTAGACCCCCAGCCTGGGAACCTCCATATGCCGCCAGAGCAGACCTAGAAAAGGCAAAAAGACAAAAAAAGAAAAAAGAAATCATGAGAAGAGGAGGGCAGAAATGCAGGACACTGGAGATGCACTTGTAATTAAGAGACCAACAACTAAAAACTATCTCGTGTGTGTATGTATGTATGTATGTGTGTGTGTGTGTATATATACATACACACACACATATATATATATAGATTCCTATATCAAAACTTCGGGGTAACTGCAAGCCAAAAATCTACAATTGATACACACACAGATAAGAAAAATCAACTCAAATACAACACTAAAGATAGTCATCAAACCACAAGAGGAGAGAGCAAGAGAAGAAGGGAAGAAAAAAGAGCAACAAAAACAAATCCAAAACAGTTACTAATAAAATGGCAATAAGAACATACATATCAATAATTACCTTAAATGTAAATGGACTAAATGCCCCAACCAAAAGACATAGGCTGGCTGAATGGATACAAAAACAAGATCCATATATATGCTGTCTTCAAGAGACCCACTTCACTTCTAGGGACACATACAAATTGAAAGTGAGAGGGTGCTGTGTAGCACTGGGAACTATGTCTAGTCACTTATGATGTAACATGACAATGTGAGAAAAAAAGAATGTAGACATATATAAACTATCATGTTAAGTGAAGTCAATCAGAGAGACACCAACATCATATGCTATCACTTACATGTGGAATCTAAAAAAAGGACACAATGAACTTCTTTGCAGAACAGATACTGATGCACAGACTTTGAAAAACTTATGGTTTCCAAATGAGACAGGTTGGGGGGTGGTCGGATGTGCTGGGGGTTTGGGATGAAAATGCTATAAAATTGGATTGTGAAGATTGTTGTACAACTATAAATGAAATAAAATTCACTGAGTAATAAAAAACAAAAAACAGCTAAGTAATCTGGAGATTACCTCCAGGAAAAGACTCTAATGATAGTAAAGATCTTGGAAATAAACTCTAGGCAATGATTGATAAATTAAAAGAACAAAGAAATAGAACATTTAAACACTAAGCAAGAAGATTTACCAGGCAGCTGCTGAAGATGTCAGAGGGGAAGCAGGTGCTACTGCTCAATGGCCAAGGCCATCTCCTGGGCCATCTGGAAGCCATCACGGCCAAGCAGGTGCTTTTGGGTCAGAAGGCAGTGGTTGTGCACTGTGAAGACATCAACATTTCTGGCAATTTCTAAAGAAAAAAACCTGAAATACCAAGGCTTCTTCTGCAAGTGGATGAACACCAACCCATCCCGCAGCCTCTACCACTTCCAAGCCCCCAGCCACATCTTCTGGTGGACAGTGCAAGGCATTCAGGCCCACAAGACCAACAAGGCCAGGCCACCCTGGACCACCTCAAGGTGTTTGATGGAATCACACCACCTCATGACAAGAAAAGGCATATGGGATCCTGCCGCCCTCAAGGTGATACATCTGAAGCCTACACAGAAGTCTGCCTACCTGGGGGGGCCTGGCTCGTGAGGTTGACTGGAAGTACCAGGTGGTAACAGCCACCCTGGGGGAGAAGAAGAAGGAGAAGGCCATGATCCATTCTCAGAAGAAAAAACAGCTCATGAGGCTATAGAAGCAAGCCAAAAAGAACATAGAGAAGAAAAATGACAAATTCACAGAGGTTCTCAAGACCCATGGATTCCAAGTCTAATAAGCCTAATAAAATTGACTGTTTATTCTTAAAAATAAAAAAAGCAAGCAGAGATACAAAATACAATAACTGAAATAAAAAATTCACTAGAAGGAACCAAGAGCAGAGTAATGAATGAACCAAAGGCAGAAGAATGAATAAGCGAGGTGAAAAACAGATGGATGAAGAACAGAAAAAAAGGTTGAAAAGACATGAAGACATTTTAAGAGAACTCTTGGACAACACTAAATGCGACAACATCCATACTATAGGGGTGACAGAAGGAGAATAGAGAAAGGACCAGAGAAAATATTTGACAAGATAATAGCCAGTAATTTCCCTAACATGGGGAAGGAATCACTCACTCAAGTCCGAGAAGAATGAGTACCATATAAAATAAACCCAAGTAGGAACACCCAAACACATATTAGTCAAACTGGCCAAAATTAAATACAAAGTGAAAATATTGAAATCAGCTAGGGAACAGAAACAAATAACATACAAGGGAACCCCAAAAAAAGGTTATCAGCTGATTTTTCAGCAACAACCCTGCAGGCCAGGGTTAAAGTGATGAAATGAAAAAACCTACAACCAAGGTTACTTTACACAGCAAGGCTCTCATTCAGATTTGAAGGAGAAATCAAGGTTTTACAGTCAATCAAAAACTAAGATAATTCAATACCACTAACCAAGCTTTACAACAAATACTAAAGGAACTTCCTTAGGTGGAAAAGAAAAGGCCACAACTAGAAACAAAATATCACAGATGAGGGGATCCCATCATGGTGGAGCAGAAATGAATCCAACTAGGAACCATGAAGTTGCAGGTTTGATCCCTGGCCTCACTCAGTGGGTTAAGGATCTGTGTTGCCATGAGCTGTGGTGTAGGTCGCAGATGTGGCTTGGATCTGGCATGGCTGTGGCTGTGGTGTAGGCAGGCAGCTATAGCTCAGATTTGACCCCTAGCCTGGAACCTCCATATGCTGTGGGTGCAGCCCTAAAAAGACAAAAGACAAAAAAAAGTCACAAATGACAAGGTTTGACATGTATGACAAAGGCATACATGTAATAAAGGTAGGAAATCATCTACACAAAAATATGCTAACAAAATCAGAAAATGTGAGAAGAGGAGGATACATATGGAGGATACCAGAGATGCATTTGCAATTTAAAGACCAACAACTTAAAACAATCTTGTGTGTGTATACACACACACACTCCTGTATCACAACACTTTGCACTTTGTTGGCAAGTGCAAACAAAAAAAAATCTATAATAGATACACAAATAAGAAAAAGCAATCCAAATACAACACTAAAGATAGTCATCAAACCACAAGAGAAAGGAAGAAAAAAGACCAACAAAAGCAAATCCAAAACAATTAATAAAATGGCAATAAGTACATATCAATAATTACTTTAAATGTAAATGCCCCAACCAATAGACATAGACTGGCTGAATGAATACAGAATAAAACCCATTTATATGCTGCCTTCAAGAGACCCACTTCAGTTCTAGGGACACATACAAACTGAAAGTGAGAGGATGGAAGAAAATATTCCATGCAGATGGGAATCAAAAGAAAGCTGGAGTAGCAATATTCATATCAGACAAAATAGACCTTAAAATAATTTTATAAGAGACAAAGAAGGACATTACATAATGATCAACGGATCAATCCGAGAAGAAGACATAACAATTGCAAATACATAATGCACCCAACATGGGATCTTCTCAATATATAAGGAAACTGCTTAGAACCTTAAAAGGAGAAACTGACAATAATGCAATATAGTGGGGGATTTAACACCCCACTTACAGCAATGGACAGATCACCCAGACAGAAAAATCAACAAGGAAACACAGGTCCTAAATGAAGCATTAGACCAGATGGACTTAATAGATATTTTTAGAATATCCCATCCAAAAGCAGCAGAACACACGTTCTTCTCAAATTCACATAGAACATTTTGTTTTTGTCTTTCTTGTCTTTTCTAGGGCCACATGCATGGCATATGGAGGTTCCCAGGCTAGGGGTCTAATTGGAGCTGTAGCTGCTGGCCTAAGTCAGAACCACAGCAATGCCAGATCTAAGCCACATCTGTGACCTACACCACAACTCATGACAATGCCAGATCCTTAACCCACTGAATAAGGCCAGGGATCAAACCCACAACCTCATGGTTCCTAGTCAGATTCATTAACCACTGAGCCATGGCGGGAACTCCCCAACATAGAACATTTTCTAGGATAGATCACATTCTGGGCCACATGTCAAGGCTCAGAAAATTTAAGAAAACTGAAATCACATCAAGAATCTTTTTCAATCACAACACTATACAACTGAACATCTACACTGAGAAAACTACAAAAAACACACATGTGGAAACTAAATAACATGCTACTAAACAACCAATGGTAACCGAAGAAATGAAAGAGAAAATTTAAAAATACATACAAGCAAATGACAACAAAGACACAACAATCCAAAATCTATGGGATGCAGCAATAGCAGTTCTAAGAGGAAAGTTTATAACAATACAAGCCTACCTTAGGAAACAAGAAAAATCTCAAGTAAATGACCTAGCTTTACACCTAAAGCAACAGAAAGAAGAGACAAAACCCAAAGTTAGCAGAAGGAAAGAAATAATAAAGATCAGAGCAGAAGTCAATGAAATAGAAATGAAGGAAACCATAGAAATGATTGATGAAACTAAAAGCTGGTTCTTTGAGAAGATCAACAAAATTGATAAACCTTTAGCCAGACTCATCAAGGAAAAAAGAGAGGACTCAAATCAATAAAATTAGAAATGAAAAAAGGAGAAGTTACAATGGACATCGCAGAAATACAAAGGATCATAAGAGACTACTACAGCAACTATATGCCAATAAAATGGACCACATAGAAGAAAAAGACAAATTTGTAGAAAACTACAATCTTCCAAGACTAAGAAAGAATAGAGAAGATGAAAGGATCAATCACAAGCACTGAAATTGAAACTGTGATTTAAAAACTTACAACAAACAAAAGTTCAGGACCAGATGGCTTCACATGCAAATTCTACCAAAAATTTAGGGAAGAGTTAACACCTATCCTTCTGAAACTATTCCAAAAAAAACGCAGAGGAAGGAATACTCTCAGACTCATTTGATGAGGCCACCATCACCCTGATACCAAAACCAAAGATACCACACACAAAAAAAAATTACAGGCCAGTATCACTGATGAACATACTTTCAAAAATCCTCAAAAAATACTAGCAAACCAAATCTAGCAATACATTAAAAGAACCATATACCATGATCAAGTGAGATTTATCCCAGGGAGGCAATGATTTTTTTAATATCTGCAAAATAATCTGTGTAATAACCACATTAACAAATTGAAGAATAAAAAGCATATGATCATCTCAATTGATGCAGGAAAAGCTTTTCACAAAATTCCACATCCGTTTCTGATAAAAAAAAAAAAAAACCTAAAGAATGTGGGCATAGAGGGAAACTATCTTAATAAAGACAATATATGAGAAACCCACAGCTAACATCATTCTCAATGGTGAAAAGCTGAAAGAATTCCCCCTTGAGATCAGGAACAAGACAAGGATTCCACTCTCACCACTATGATTCAATATAGTTTTTGAAGTCCTAATTACAGCAATTGGAGAAGAAAAAAAATAAAAGGAATCCAAATTGGAAAGAAAGAAGTAAAACTATCACTGTTTGTAGATGATAGGACGCTACAACTAGAAAACCCTAAAGATGCTACCAGAAAACTATTAGAGCTCATTAATGAATTTGGTAAAGCTGCAGGATACAAAATTAATACATAGAAATTGACTGCATTTCTATATACCAACAATGAAAGATCAGAAAGAGAAATTAGAGAAACAATCCCATTTACCATCACATGAAAAGGAATAAATACCTAGGAATAAACCTACCTAAAGAGACAAAAGACCTGTACTGTGAAAACT
Source organism: Phacochoerus africanus (assembly GCF_016906955.1). NCBI lineage: Eukaryota > Metazoa > Chordata > Mammalia > Artiodactyla > Suidae > Phacochoerus > Phacochoerus africanus. The sequence goes on along the minus strand of NC_062548.1, from coordinate 115,096,668 downwards.
ATAAGACACTGATGAAAGAAACTGAAGATGACATAAATAGATGGAAAGACATACCATGCTCATGGATTAGAAGAATAAATATTGTCAAAATGACTACATTAACCAAGGCAATCTACAGATTCAATGCAATCCCTATTGAAGTACCAATGGCATTTTTCACAGAAGTAGAACAAAATATTTTTTTTTGTTTTGGAGGCACAAAAGACCTAGAATATCCAAATCCACCCTGAGAAAGGAAATTGGAGCTGGAGGAATTAAGCTCCCTGGCTATATAACAAAGCTGCAATCATCAAAACAGTATAGCACTGGCAAAACAAACAAACAAAAAAAACAGAAATATAGCTCAATGGAAAAGGATAGAAAGCCCAGAATTAAACCCATGGACCTATGTTCAACTAATTGATGGCAAAGGAGGCAAGAGTATGCAATAGAGAAAAGATAGTCCCTTCATTAAATAGTGCTGGGAAAACTGGACAGATACTTGTTAAAAAATGAAATTAAAACACCCTCAACACTGTACACAAAAATAAACTCAAAATGGATTAAAGACCTAATATAAAACTGGATACTATAAAACTCCTAGGGGAAAACATAGGACCAACACTCTCTCATATAAACCACAGCAATATCTTCTTAGATCCATCTCCTAGAGTAATGACAATAAAAATAAACAAATGGGACTTAATTAAACTTAAAAGGTTTTGCACAGCAAAAGAATCCTTAAACAAAATGAAAAGTCAACCACAGAATGGGAGAAAATATTTGCAAATGAAGCAACTGACAAGGGATTAATCTCCAAAATATACAAACACTTCCTGTAGCTCAATACGAAAAAAATAAACAACCCCATCAAAATATGGGCAGAAGACCTAAACAGACAATCCTCCAAAAAAGACATACAGATGGCCAAAACACACATGAAAAGACGTTCCATATCATTCGTTATTAGAGAAACATAAATCAAAACTACTATGAGGTACCAGTGTACACCAGCCAGAATGACCATCATCAAAAAGTCTACAAACAATAAATGCTAGAGAGGGTGTGGATAAAAGGGAACACTCCTGCACTTGGTGGGAATATAAATTGGTACAACCCACAATGGAAAACTGTATGGAGGTTTCTCAAAAAACTAGAGTTCCCATATGATCCGGCAATCCCAGATGTAGGCATATATCTGGAGAAAACCATAATTTGAAAAGATATATACACCCTAATGTTCACTGAAGCACATTTACAATAGCCAAGACATGGAAGCAACTTACATGTCCTTCAAAATAGGAATGAAGATGTGGTACATATATACAATGAAATATTTTTCAACCATGAACATGAATGAAATGTCATTTGCAGCAACCTGGATGGACCTAGAGATCACCATAATAAATGAAGTCAGAGAAAGATAAATATCATATGCTATCATTTATATGTGGAACCTAAAAAAATGATACAAATGAACTTATTTAAAAACAGAAAGAGACTCACATACTTTGAAAAAAGACATGGTTACCAAGGAGATGGGGAGGGACAGGGGATGGGGGGAATGGATTAGGGATTTGACATTGGCATGTGCAGGGTAACATATGTGGAACGGATGCTCAACAGGAAACTGCTATAGAACACAGGTTATTCTGTGATAACCTATAGGGGAAAAAATCTGAAAAAGAATTGACATGTTTGTATAGCTGAATCACTTTGTTGTACAGCAGAAATTATCTCAATTTCATAAATCAACTATATTACAATAAAATTTTAAAAGAAAGTAAAAAAAAATTAGTTATCTAGAATGTTGTTTGACTTTGCCACTTTGGAGCACAGATACGCTGAAGTTACTTCGACTTATGTATTTCTGACTAGTAAAAAAGATAAAATCAAGGTTATGGTTTTATCACCCTATAGGACATTAACCAGTTTTGTATCTATTAGCAACATAATGTCAGCATATCTTTGACCAACTAACAATGTAAATCTCCATTCCTCAAATTCTCTTTTGAACCAGCCTGAACTGTATTAATGATTCCCCTAGTAATTACTGAGTTAAATTCTTAGGCATATGTTCATCCTATATTTGTATAGGAATCATGTTTTTGACTTTTTTTTTATGGCTGCACCCATGGCTTATAGAAGTTCTCAGGCCGGGAACTGAATCCTAGCCACAGGTGCAACCTATGCCACAGCTGCAGCAATGCTGTTTCTTTCAACCCACTGCACTGTGCCGGGGGTGGGGGTGGGGTGGGGATTGAACCCGTGCCTCCACAGTGACCTGAGCCACTGCAGTCTGATTCCTAACCCCCTGTGCCACAGCAGGAACTCTAACTTTTTAAAGAGAAAAAGATTTTTTAAATAACTAAGGGGAGGAGTACCCATTGCAGCTCGGCAGGTTAAGGGCCCAAACGTTGCCTCTGTGAGGATTCAGGTTCAATCTGTGGCCTCGCTCAGTGGGTTAAGGGTCTGGCATTGCTCTAAGCTGTGGTGTAGGTCACAGAGGCGGCTTTGCCATGGCAGCATTGCCATGGCTGTGGCCCCAGCTGCAGTTCTGGTTCGACCTCTAGCCTGGAAACTTCCATATGCCGCAGGTATGGCTGTAAAAATAAAAAAATAAATAAGGGGAAAACTAAACTTGCAAAAATTATAAGACAAAACCATGGGATCTATTATAAAAACCTAGTAACGCTGAACAAGTGGGAACTGACAACCCAGTAAGAACATCCCTAGGGGATGGTGCCCCAAAAAACATTTTGCAAATGTCTCTCTCTTGGGAGATGTATCTAAGAATGTGTATGGCAGTGTTGCTCATCAAAACAATAAAGCCAGAGGAGTTCCCGTAGTGGCTCAGTGGTTAACGAATCCGCTTAGGAACCATCAGGTGGCAGGTTTGATCCCTGGCCTTGCTCAGTGGGTTAAGGATCCAGCGTTGCCATGAGCCATGGTGTAGGTTGCAGACGTGGCTCGGATCCCACGTGGCTGTGGCTCTGGCGTAAGCTGGTGGCTACAGCTCCGATTCAACCCCTAGCCTGGGAACCTCCATATGCCACGGGAGTGGCCCAAGAAATGGCAAAAAGACAAAAAAAAAAAAAAAACAGCCAGAAACAATGAGATCAATGTCCTTCAGTGATGGGCTAGAAAAATAACTCATGGCATATTAATATAATGGCGTATTTATGCATCAGTGATGAGAACTACAGCTATATTATTCATCAACTTGGGAAACTTTTACATAGAAGGTTGAATAAAAAGAAGAAACTATTACAAAGAATCCATGCAATACCACTCCTTTGAAACATAGAGATAGGTGGCAAAACTAGTGAAGAAAGTCAATGTAACAATTATCATATAAATCAGCAACATTATTACCTTTAAGAGGAGGCAGTGGTGGTGGTTGAGGAGTGATACACAGAAGGCTTCTAAGGCACTGCAATGGCAATTTCTCATCGTGGGTGGTAGTTCCACAAGCCCTTGCTTGATATCTATTCTTTGACCTGAATGTATGTATATTTCAGATTTTTTTCTGTATGTGTAGTTCATATTTTTTTTAAGTTAAAGGAATTAAGGAGGAAGGTTTTCTAGAAGAACCAAGCTAAATTAAGCTGCTTATTCATTCAGTGACCAGTTGGAAGGGGTTTCCTTTCCCAAGAGGCACATACAGACCTTGGCTAAGGGTTCATTACAAGGTCACCAAAGTGAAGTAAATGTAAGTCGAAGTTGACCCGGGCAAAGAAAAAGATCCCACATCCAGCTGGCCTAGGATCAGCCTCCCCTCAGCAGGCCAGTTTGGGCCCAGGTCCTTAGCAGCATGGCACTGCTGGGCAGCAGGCAGGAGGCCACTCAAGTGTGTATCCCCTGTATTCTGTGCAAAGTCCAGAAGACTTGTCACAATAAGCTTGTCTGCTGTTCTGGCAGCTGGCTCTGCGACATACCAAAGCCCAAGGGAACATGTGGCTTCCTGGTGAGGCCCAGGGTCCACCCCTATTGGTCTCTGGCTGTATCAATCAGCCAGGAGGAAGGGAGGAGGCTGAGAGAAGGAGGGGAGGAAACAGAGGCTTCCCCTAAATACATTCACCCAGATAGTGTTTCGGTCATTTGAATTTCATTTTTTATGATCAATTAAAGTCTCAAGCACAAGCAGGCCCCAGGAGTAGGTGGGCTGGGGATCAGACAGGAGCAAAGAGCATCTGGTTCTCAATTATTAGGCATAACCTATTTCTTTCTTTCTTTTTTCTTTTTTTTTTCTTTTTGCCATTTCTTGGGCCACTCCCATGGCATATGGAGGTTCCCAGGCTAGGGCTCCAATTGAAGCTGTAGCTGCCAGCCTACACCAGTGCCACAGCAACTCGGGATCTGAGCCGTGTCTGCAACCTACACCACAGCTCACGGCAACGCCGGGTCCTTAACCCACTGAGCAAGGGCAGGGATCAAACCCGCAACCTCATGGTTCCTAGTCGGATTCGTTAACCACTGCGCCATGATGGGAACTCCATGACCTTATTTCTTCAACTGTAATACAACAGGGATAATGTCTACCTTATGTTAAAAGGCAGTTAGCAGACTAAATGAGGAAAACATATGAAAAGGATCTGGGAGAGGAGGAGCTTGATAATTGGCAGCTGTAACTATTCTCATCTCCTTGTGCAAACTGGCACAAAGCGTGTCCATGATCCCTGCCAACCCCCTCTCAGCAGTGTGTTGTGTCCTCTGGTTCTCCAAACATTTTTCAGCCTAAGCCTAGAATAAAGTTTTTGGCCTTCCAGCAAAAGCAAAAGTGCAGCCTCATCCTGGTAATCTCAGAAGAGGCCTCTCCCTTGAAGAGAACAACCGAGGTAGCAGCCCTGGGCCCCACACTCAGAGCTGAACAGGGCAGCCACAGGGCAGCCACAGGGCATGCCTCTGACAGCCACAGGGTCCTTTCTGAGCATCATTCAATCCAGTTTTGAACTGTCTTTGCTGATATCCCCAAAGGACTACAAAAGAGGTGGACAGGACAGCCTCCTTCCAAGTGCTGTCATCTTGGTCCCTTTAACTTGGGGAATATCTCAGGGTCCAGGATACAAAGGAGAGCAGCTCTCACCACCTAGCCCCCAAATCACCCGGGTGGCAGCTGTTTCCTCTACTCACTCAGCCAGCGACCGCTACTGTCACAAAGTCTGGTCTGAGTTTCTTTCTAAGCCTGCCTAGAAAGAAAAAAAGCCAGTCCTGCCTTGGACCATTTAGTGCTCTGCACTCGCTCTCAAAAGTCAGAGTGAGACAGGACCTCCCTGCCCCCCTGTCCCTGTCTGTGGGGGGGGCGGGAGGAATGGAGGAGGCCATGGGGTGTCAACTCCCAGAGAGGCGTGCGGGCCCCTGAGGCTGAGCCAAGGATGCCCTACTGGCAGGGAGGCCTACGGAGCAGCTTGGTTTTTTCCACTTGCTGGAAAAACAGCTCGGAGCATCTCTCCTGTGCCCAGCAGATCAATGATAACATCATTATACGTGGAGGCTCCATCCTGACCTTTCTTTTCCAGTTCGACTTCTGTACCTCACTTAACATAGCAGAGTACACGATCAGGATCTCTCTTTGGGTCTGAAATCCTCTGAGGAGCCAAGGAAACAGTCTCCAGAACTGTCCTCCCTTTAGAAGGTGGCATGGGTGCCTATGTAACCAGCCCGGTACTGGCATTTTGTCTCCCAAGGCTGTCATGAAAATTCGGGGAAGGTCTGAGTATTAAGCACAGAACACGCCTGGTGTGGAGTGAATGCTCAGTGAATTTAGCCACTGTTAGTGTTATTCATAGGACACAGCTCAGTTTTCATATTTGATTGTTTTCGTTCTCTGCCAAATGCTTATTTATGTATTCAGACCTCCCCCACCCCCACCCACTCAGGTTGATACTTATGTTGTTCCTATAACAGGAACATTTTTCCTGATAGATGTCTTCATGCATTCGATCAGCCAGCCAGCCAGCCTATGGAACTGAGGCTCAACATCATGTGCCCTGTGTGGGCCCTGAGTCAATGTCCATAAAAAGATACAGGTCACCCCCAAGGGTTTTACAGTCTGCTGTAGGGACTGCCACTCTGTTTTGTTTGTACTCCTGCAAAAAAAAATGTTAGCACATGCACTGCTGTATAGAGATATTTATAAATTATACATATTTACAAATTATATATATTCTGTACTAATATATCAACCACAAAACTCACCAAAAATAGAAATTTGTGAAGAATAAGAAAGATGAGCTAAAGGTTTTACTCTTGCTAAAGTGGTATTATTTGGGGAGGGGAAGCATTCAGATTGAATATATTTCACTATTTTGAAAAATCTTGATTTAGAGCTTTGTGATACAACTATTCAAAAGTCTTGTTTTATTTCTAAACTTGCTCTCAGAGGCAGTCAAGGCTGAAAAAAAGATGCCCCACAAAGATGGACTGTTCCAAAGAGAAGATGCACCTTGTTGGTTGTGCTAAGGCATGATTCTCATTCAGTTGCACAAAAATTTCTTGTTGAAGGTCACTAATGAAACACTCTTCTTCCTGATGTTAATATTTTTCATTTTTTAGCAACCTAATTGGAAAATGTTCCATTTTTCACAAATGGGTTCACATTCCATGGATGAAGTCATTTTGAAAATTTAAAAACAGGTTTAAAAAGTTTACTTCCTAGGAGTTCCCATTGTGGCACAGCAGAATCAAATCTGACTACTATCCATGAGGATGTGGGTTTGATCCCTGGCCTCACTCAATGAGTTACGGATCAGGCATTGCCACTGCTGTGAACTGTGGTGTAGGTCGCAGATGTGGCACAGGCCAGCGGCTGTAGTTCCAATTCTACCCCTAGCCTGGGAACTTCCATACGCCATGGGTGTGGCCCTAAAAAGCAAAAAAAAAAACAAAAAACAAAAAACAAAAATTGTTTTTAAAAGTTTACTTCCTAGTTTTTTTACATCATTTTCATCAGCAGAGTCACATAACAGTAGCAATGTTTCCAAACATCAGTCTTGAAAGTTAACTCCCAATCCCACCTTTGTTTTGCCTTTTTTTTTTTTGCCACGACAGGAACTCCAAAAGAAAGGCTTCCCTGACCAGGAATCGAACCCAGGCTGAGGCAGTGAGAGCACTGAATCCTAACCACTAGACCACCACGGACTGTCTCAATTGTCCACTTTCAACGTGCTGTGATGACTGTCCTCACCAGTCACAGAAAGAGAAACTAATAGAACCAGAGTCAAAATGTGACAACAAGCTGTCAGATAAATTATAGCAATAAGAAAAATGGCAAAGCTGACAGCCTTGAGAGTAAGGGCTTTTCAAAGCCACATGGTGAAAGAAAAACAATGACGATCTAAGCAGACCTGACAAGACCAAAACAAAACAAACAAAAAAAAATTTCTAAAACATTGACATTGAAATTATCATGAAGTCTTTATTGAATATGGATTAATAAGCACCCCACCCTACTAATAATAAGCGCTTTCCTAAATGCATTATGGTACCTTCAGATGGTACCTACATCAGCTAATGAAATGAACCATATGGATCAGTAAGACATTTGCAAACAAAGCATTCGATAACATATCAACAAACCACCACGCTTTTTAAAAGTAATATTTGAAACCATAGGATTCTGAATTCAACACCTGGCAAAATTCACTAAACTTCCTGATAAATGTTTAGAGGTGTTCATTTTTTTTTAAGTTTTCTTACCAGCAGAGGCAAAGAGCCACTTGCCATAATGACTAAGATAAAACAAGAACCACACAGTGCTAAAAGAGTAGGTACAGGCTTGTCTGTGCCCACTGTTGGAAGATTCATGGAAAACATTGCCAAGTGATAAAACAAATTATGAGGTATTGGGCATCTAGATAAAATAAAGATAAAAACCCAATAGGCCTTAGCCTATGATGTTAATTGAATCATTTCAGTTAGGAAATGTACTACAGTTGCTCTGTGTGTGTGTGTACCATTAAAAAAAATATATACCAGCAAAGACATACTCAAGAGAAAATTACTTCTTGGAGTTCCTGTCGTGGCACAGTGGAAACAAATCCAACTAGGAGCCATGAAGTTGCATGTTCGATCCCTGGCCTCGCTCAGTAGATTATGGATCCGGCATTTCCATGAGCTGTGGTGTAGGTCACAGATGCAGCTGGGATCCTGCATTGCTGTGGCTGTGGCATAGGCTGGCAGCTGTAGCTCCGCTTAAACCCCTAGCCTGGGAATCTCGATATGCCACAAGTGTGGCCCTAAAAACAAAAACAAAAACAAAAAAAAAGGTGGACAATTGAGCTAAGGACCACTTTCAACCCCTTTGTGCTGGGTTCACACTTCCACCCCCAGGAAACCACTCATTCAGTATGTGACATGACACTTGCATGAGAACACCAGCATCGGGCCATAAATAAAATATTAGGAAGTCGAACTTCTTATTTTTAGATTAAAAATACAAATAAGTAGAAACGTTAATATTTTCTTTATATCCTAAAGTATCATCCTACATAATTCTCTTTGGGGACGTGTCCTCAACTGAAATGCACCGTGTCCCAGCAAGCAATTTATCAAAGTATCACAGTTATCACCACAACCCACCATTCCAACACTCTTGCTTTCAACGTGCTTTCCTAAGAGAGAGAAATTATAACTGGTCTCTGGATTCCTACCTAATGGGGCATGAGCATGGAGTGTCCCCTGGGGGTGGGGTTATGCTCTGTCCTGGCCAGTGGACATGAACAATTAAGAACAACTGAGCTAGATGGAGAGACAGATGAGTAAACAAATGTGGTGACCGCTATCATAAAAGTGCAAATAAGAACCCTGATGGGACAGAATAAGGAGGAATCCAGGAAGATTTCCAGCTGCAGGTAATGGAATCTTTGACTAAGTTATGAAAAAAAGGGTAGGACTTCAGTGGGAGGGAGAAAAAGCAAAACTGCACAGAGCTATGGCATGAGTGGCAAAATGGATGAGGAATGTGTCAATATCCAGAGCTGATCTGTAGAAACAGGCAGCCAAGTTGGCTCTAATGAAGACCCAAAATATATGCTCCTCATAGTAACACTGGGTAGTGTTTTCTTAAAAGAGAATAGGAGGGTTTGGGGTTTTTTTTTTTCTTCTTTTTGATGAGAAACAGTGTCTCCTAGTGTTCTCCTCCTTAGTACTTGAGGCTGGGAAATTGTGAAGAAACTTAGAAGGCATGCTAACGAGTTGGGCTTCTTCCAGGATGCACTTGACAATGTCTTAGAGACAGAAGGGCGGGATTTGTTTTAAGCAGAGACATGGCATGATTAGATACTACCCACAGCATTCCTGAGAACTGTATTCATGCTCAAACACAGTCTGAGTTCCACTGATAATCAGAGTCACCTGGAGAGCTTGTTAAAAAAAAAAAATGCAGATTGTTGGGCCCCAACCCAGATCTTCAGAATCAGAAGTCCCAGGGAAGTGTACAGACAGCAATCTGAATCTCAAACCCCAGCTAATTTTTTTTAAGTTTAAACTAATATATTTTTTCAATTTAATTTTTATTTTATATTGGAGTATAGTTGATTTGTAACAGTGTCACTGTGTTAGTTTCAAGTATACAGCATAGTTAAATATAGACATATATCCATTCTTTTTCAGATTTTTTTCCCCATATAAGTTATTACAGAACATTGAGCAGAATTCCCTGTGCCCATACAGTAGGTCCTTGTTTATTACCTATTTTATATATTTCAAGCTTAAACTCCTAACATCCCAGGAACTTCCACCTGCCACAGTCATGGCCAAAAAAAAAAAAAATTAGAACAAAAACCACAGAAAAAATTTTTAAAGAATTTTTTTTAAATTGAGGACAAGCACACTGATGGTTTTAGGAAATAGTTGTGTAGCTGTTTGTGAGATAGAAACTTAGTAACTTGCTGACACATTCTACCTGTATTACTGATAGTTACCTAAACTACTCTTAGGTTCAAACTTGAAATTCTGTGTTCATCCTTTTCCAACTTTCAACTTTAAGCCTATTGTTATTAAAGTGTCTAACTCTTGGGCTGCCCTAGGAAAGAGCCTCTCAGGTTCTCAGTGACCCAGATAGCTGCTCCAGCTCCCAGGGGGTGCTGCACTCCTGAGGAACAGCTGCCCAACACTGCCAACCCCCTGCAAGAACCCCACAGCCTAAAAACACCAGAGCAAGCTCTGCGTGACCAAGTGAAATCTGCTACCATCATGGTGTGGACCTCCCAGTCCTGTCTGCCCTCAGGAAGTCCTCCTTTGCTTCAAAGAAACACTGTTAGCCCCATCAACACTCCAGAAAAGCCACACTGCCTCAAAAAAGATTGACCAACAACGCTAGCCCTCAGGAAATATTCCACGGCAGTGACAAGGCAAACACTGCCCGATAACGGAGAGTACAACTCCCTCAGGAGAAAGAAAACAACAAGCAAGATGAAGAAGCTGAGAAACCACCTCCAGTCAAACCAACAGGAGAACTCACCTAAAACAGTCAACAATGAAACAGATCTCGGCAGTCTGACAGACCTGGAGTTCAAAAGAGAAATAGTGAAAATACTGAAGGAATTAAGAGAAGATATGAACAGTAATGCAGATACCCTCAGAAAGGAACTAGAAAATATAAGGAGGAGCCAAGAAAAACTAGAACATTCATTGGCAGAGATGCAAACTGAACTAAGGGCAGTAAAAACCAGAATGAATAATGCAGAAGAACGAATCAGTGATATGGAAGATAGAATAATGGAAATCACTCAATCCGGTCAACAGACAGAAAACCGAATCAAAAAACTGGAAAGCAATATAAGAGACCTATGGGATAATATAAAGCGGGTCAATCTATGCATAATAGGAATTCCAGAAGGAGTAGAAAAAGATAAGGGGATGGAAAATATATTTGAAGAAATTATCGATGGAAACTTCCCAAATCTAAAGGATGCTGGGTTCAAGATACAAGAAGCACGGAGGGCCCCAAACAAACTGAACCCAAACAGACCCACACCAAGACACATCATAATAAAAATGGCAAAAGTTAGTGATAAAGAGAGGATCCTAAAGGCAGCAAGAGAAAAACAGAATGTTACCTACAAGGGAACCCCCATAAGAATATCAGCTGACTTCTCTACAGAAACACTACAGGCCAGGAGGGAATGGCAAGAAATATTTAAAGTGCTAAAAGGAAAAAATATGCAACCTAGAATACTCTATCCAGCAAGAATATCATTTAAAATAGAAGGGGAAATAAAAATGTTTTCCAACAACAAAAACTTAAAGAATACTGCAACACAAAACCCAGGTTAAAGGAAATATTGAAAGGGCCTCTCTAAACCAAAAAGAAAGGAAGGAAAGGGAAGAAAAAAGAAAAGAAAAAAAAAAGAAGAAGAGGAAGAACTAGGACTGAGGAAACCGCAATCAGAGAGCAGTCACTCAAATAAGCCAGCATACAGATTTAATCATGAACAGGCCTCAAAACAAATAAAATTAAAAAGAAAAAAATAAAAAAGAGTCATCAAAACCATAAAATGTGGGTAAGGGATGTTAGGAAGTAAATAACCCTTTTTGTTAGTTTGTATGTTTCTCTTCTTAATTTTAATATAGTAATGAAGTGTTTGAACTTACAGGACCATCAGGATAAAACACACAATTATGGGAAGGGGTTAGCATACTTAAAAAACAGGGCAACCACAAGCCAAAACCAAATATTGCATTTGCAAAAAATGGAAAAAAAATACACTCAAGCAGATAATAACAGGAGGCCATCCAACCAAAAAAAAGAAAGGAAGAATGGAGAACCATAGAATCAACTGGAACACGAGGTTCAAATGGCAATAAATAATCACCTATCAATTATCACCTTAAATGTCAATGGACTGAACGCCCCAATCAAAAGACACAGAGTGGCTGAGTGGATAAAAAGGCAAAAACCTGCAATATGCTGCCTACAAGAAACTCACCTTAGGACAAAAGATACATATAGATTGAAAGTGAAAGGGTGGGGAAAAATATTTCACGCCAATAGACATGACAGAAAAGCAGGAGTCGCAACACTCATATCAGACAAAATAGACTTTACAACAAAAGACATAAAGAAAGACAAAGAAGGACACTACTTAATGATTAAGGGATCCATCCAAGGAGAGGATGATACTATCGTCAACATATATGCCCCAAATACAGGAGCACCCAGATACATACAACAAATATTAACAGACATAAAGGGAGATATTGATGAGAATACAATCATAGTAGGAGACCTTAATACCCCCCTCACATCAATGGAAAGATCCTCTAGACAGAAAACCAATAAAGCAACAGAGATCCTAAAGGAAACAATAGAAACGTTAGACTTCATTGATATCTTCAGGACCCTACATCCAAAAAAAAGCAGAGTACACATTCTTCTCAAATGCTCATGGAACATTCTCAAGAATCGACCACATATTGGGACACAAAGCTAATCTCAATAAATTTAGGAGCATAGAAATTATCTCAAGTATCTTCTCTGACCACAATGCCATGAAATTAGAAATCAACCATGGGAAAAGGAAAGAGAAAAAAACCTACTGCATGGAGACTAAACAACATGCTACTAAAAAACCAATGGGTCAATGAGGAAATCAAGAAGGAAATTAAAAACTACCTTGAAACAAATGATAATGAAGACACAACCTCTCAAAATCTATGGGATGCTGCGAAAGCAGTGCTCAGAGGGAAATTTATAGCAATACAGGCCTTTCTCAAAAAAGAAGAAAGATCCCAAATGGACAACTTAACCCTCCACCTAAATGAATTAGAAAAAGAAGAACAAAAAAGTCCTAAAGTCAGCAGAAGGAAGGAAATTATAAAGATCAAAGAAGAACGAAATCAATAAAATAGAGACTCAAAAAACAATAGAGAAAATAATAAAACCAAGAGCTGGTTCTTTGAAAAGGTGAACAAAATTGACAAACCCCTGGCCAGACTCACTAAAAAGAGGAGAGAAAGAACCCAAATAACCAAAATGATAAATGAAAAAGGAGAAATCACAATGGATACAGCAGAAATACAAAAAACCATAAGAGAATACTATGAACAACTATATGGCAACAAGTTTGACAATCTGGAAGAAATGGACAATTTTCTAGAATCTTACAGCCTGCCAAAACTGAATCAAGAAGAAACAGACCAACTGAACAGACCGATCGCTAGAAATGAAATTGAAGAGGTCATAAAATCACTCCCTACAAATAAAAGTCCAGGACCAGATGGCTTCACAGGTGAATTTTATCAAACATATAAAGAGGAATTGGTGCCCATCCTCCTTAAACTCTTTCAAAGGGTTGAAGAAGAAGGAATACTCCCAAAGACATTCTGTGATGCCACCATCACCCTCATTCCAAAACCAGACAGAGATACCACCAAAAAAGAAAACTATCGCCCAATATCAGTGATGAATATAGATGCAAAAATTCTCAACAAAATCTTAGCCAACCGAATCCAACAACATATCAAAAAAATTATACACCATGACCAGGTTGGGTTCATCCCAGGTTCACAAGGATGGTTCAACATACGCAAATCAATCAGCATCATACACCACATTAACAAAAAAAGTCAAAAATCATATGATCATCTCAATAGACGCAGAAAAAGCATTTGACAAAGTCCAACATCCATTCATGATCAAGACCCTCGCCAAAGTGGGTACAGAGGGAACATCCCTGAACATAATCAAAGCCATTTATGACAAACCCACAGCAAATATAATACTCAATGGGGAAAAACTGAAAGCCTTCTTACTCAAATCTGGAACAAGACAGGGATGCCCACTCTCACCACTGCTCTTCAACATAGTTTTGGAAGTCCTAGCCACAGCAATTAGACAAACAAAAGAAATAAAAGGCATCCATATAGGAAGAGAAGAGATCAAACTGTCACTGTATGCAGATGACATGATATTATACATAGAAAACCCTAAGGACTCAACCCCAAAACTCCTTGAACTGACTAACAAATTCAGCAAAGTAGCAGGATATAAGATTAACATTCAGAAGTCAGTTGCATTTCTGTATACCAGCAAGGAAATATTAGAAAAGGAATACAAAAATATAATACCTTTTAAAATTGCACCTCACAAAATCAAATACCTCGGAATACACCTGACCAAGGAGGTAAAGGACCTATCTGCCGAGAACTATAAAACTTTAATCAAAGAAATCAAAGAAGATGGAAAGAAATGGAAAGATATTCCATGTTCCTGGATTGGGAAAATCAATATTGTAAAAATGGCCATACTACCCAAAGCAATCTACACATTCAATGCAATCCCTATCAAATTACCCATGACATTTTTCACAGAACTAGAACAAACAATCCAAACATTTATATGGAACCACAAAAGACCCAGAATCGCCAAAGAAATCCTGAGAAACAAAAACCAAGCAGGAGGCATAACTCTCCCAGACTTCAAGAAATACTACAAAGCCACAGTCATCAAAACAGTGTGGTACTGGTATCAAAACAGACAGACAGACCAATGGTACAGAATAGAGAACCCGGAAATAAACCCTGACACCTATGGTCAATTCATCTTTGACAAGGGAGGCAAGAACATCAAATGGGAAAAAGAAAGTCTATTCAGCAAGCATTGCTGGGAAACCTGGACAGCTGCATGCAAAGCAATGAAACTAGAACACACCCTCACACCATGCACAAAAATAAACTCAAAATGGCTGAAAGACTTAAATATACGACAGGACACCATCAAACTCCTAGAAGAAAACATAGGCAAAACACTCTCTGACATCAACATCATGAATATTTTCTCAGGTCAGTCTCCCAAAGCAATAGAAATTAGAGCAAAAATAAACCCATGGGACCTCATCAAACTGAAAAGCTTTTGCACAGCAAAGAAAACCAAAAAGAAAACAAAAAGACAACTTACAGAATGGGAGAAAATAGTTTCAAATGATGCAACTGACAAGGGCTTCACCTCCAGAATATATAAACAACTTATACAACCCAACAGCAAAAAAGCCAATCAATCAATGGAAAAATGGGCAAAAGACCTGAATAGACATTTCTCCAAAGAAGATATACAGATGGCCAACAAACACATGAAAAAATGCTCAACATCGCTGGTTATAAGAGAAATGCAAATCAAAACTACCATGAGATATCACCTCACACCAGTCAGAATGGCCATCATTAATAAATCCACAAATAACAAGTGCTGGAGGGGCTGTGGAGAAAAGGGAACCCTCCTACACTGTTGGTGGGAATGTAAACTTCTACAGCCACTATGGAGAACAGTTTGGAGATACCTTAGAAACCTATACATAGAACTTCCATATGACCCCGCAATCCCACTCTTGGGCATCTATCCGGACAAAACTCTCCTTAAAAGAGACACGTGCACCCGCATGTTCATTGTAGCACTATTCACAATAGCCAAGACATGGACACAACCCAAATGTCCATCGACAGAGGATTGGATTCGGAAGAGGTGGTATATATACACAATGGAATACTACTCAGCCATAAAAAAGAATGACATAATGCCATTTGCAGCAACATGGATGGAGCTAGAGAATCTCATATTGAGTGAAATGAGCCAGAAAGACAAAGACAAATACCATATGATATCACTTATAACTGGAATCTAATATCCAGCACAAATGAACATCTCCTCAGAAAAGAAAATCATGGACTTGGAGAAGAGACTTGTGGCTGCCTGATGGGAGGGGGAGGGAGTGGGAGGGATCAGGAGCTTGGGTTTATCAGACACAACTTAGAATAGATTTACAAGGAGGTCCTGCTGAATAGCATTGAGAACTTTGTCTAGATACTCATGTTGCAACAGAAGAAAGGCTGGGGGAAAAATGTAATTGTAATGTATACATGTAAGGTTAACCTGACCCCCTTGCTGTACAGTGGGAAAATAAAAATAATAATAATAATAATAAAAAAAATAAAGTGTCTAACTCTTGCCCCTCCCCAACTTCTATCCCTCTCCTTTACCGATTCCTAAGTTTTATATAAATCCTGTGGTCAGGGCGAGGTGCTTTACTTTAACGTTTTATCCTTACAGTAACCTCATGAAGAAGGTATTATTCTCATTTCTAAAATGAGACTAGGAGTTCCCGTTGTGGCGCAGTGGTTAACGAATCCGACTAGGAACCATGAGGTTGTGGGTTCGATCCTTGTCCTCACTCAGTGGGCTAAGGATCCTCTGTTGCCATGAGCTGTGGTGTAGGTCGCAGACACGGCTCAGATCCTGATTGCTGTGGCTCTGGCGTAGACGTGGCTACAGCTCCGATTAGACCCCTAGCCTGGGAACCTCCATTTGCCACAGGTGTGGACCTAGAAAAGGCAAAAAGACAAAAAAATAAAAAAAAATAAAATGAGACTGGAAGCTGGACCCTTTATGAACAGATAACTCATTCACAGTTATGGGGTTAAGCAAGTAACAGAACTAGAATTTAAAATCTGTTTGACTTCAAATCCTGTGCTGTTGAAATTTTTCAACCTCACCGGTGTTGATAAGGACATGGAAAACCAGGATCCCCATTCACCGCTGATGGGCGTACCTTGGAAAACAGTTTGATAGCTTCTCCTAAGATTAAATGCACCCTTATCACATGACCCATTTATACATTCCTGTATTTGCCCCCAAAGAAAAGAAACATACATCTACACAAAAAGTTGCACAGAAAATGTTGATAGTTTTGCTCATAATAGTCCAACACTGGAAACTATCAAACTGTCCAACAGTGAATGGGATGAATGAACTGCAGTCTATCCATACAATGGAACATTACTCAGAAATGACACAGAATGAACTATTGACCTTCACGACATGGATGGAGCCCAAAAACATAAAGAAGCTAAATATCTTAAAGAGTCATACTCTGTAATGCTATTTATATGAAATTCTAGAAAAGGTGAAACAGATCTATAATGACAGAAAGCAGAGAAGCAGACTCCTGGGGCTGAGCAGAGGCACTGTGTGCAAGAGGGCATGAGGGAGGGAATTCTGGGTGATGAGACTCTTTGGATCTTGATTGTGGTGAGGTTGCATGTCAAAACTCATTAAATTGTACACTGAAAATCAGTGCATTATATCATATTATACCTCAATAAAATAGTTTTTTGAGGGTTTTTTTTTTTTTTGGCTATGCCCATGGCATACAAAAGTTCCCAGACCAGGGACTGAACCTGTGCCAGAGGAGTGACAACGTCAGATTCTTAAACCTGCTGAGCTCTGAGGGAACGCTTCAATAAAATAGATTAAAAAAAAAAAAACTTGTGCTCTTTCCACTAAACCACATTGCCTCACTCCCTGGCTCTATCCTGAATCACACACTCTGCCCACAGGCCAAGTGAATGGTATAATGTGCTGTGGCATCTATAATGGATGACTGGGAGGCTGCACAGCTGACCCTGGTGACCATGTGTGATTTTGTTGCAATATCGTGTCTTAGTTTATTCCTTTGTTGAGCTCCAAATGTATTTGAGGGAGTTCCTGCTGTGGCACAACAGGATCAGCAGTGTTTCTGGCACACTGGCATGCAGGTTCAGTCCCCAGCCTGGTACAGTGGCTTAAGGATCCAGTGTTGCTGAAGCTGTGGCACAGGTCGTAACCATGGCTCAAATCTGACCCCTGGCCAGGGAACTCCATATGCCTTTGAAGCAGCCACAAAAAATAAATACAAATTAAATATAGTTTAGCCTGAGCCCCATCCAAAAGGGGGCTGCCTTTGTTTTCCTTGTTATCTGTGGTAAGCAACTGAAAAGCAAGGTGCTCTGAAAACTTCCTCACACTGGGCTGGAAGGGCATCACCATGGAGAGAAGTACCATCATGACCCTCCCCAGGTACCATCCACCAAGAAATGTGGTGGAAGCAAAAGCTAGGAATGGTGGCAAAGTTGTCCCTACCCTGGCCTCCTCCTGAGTGTCTCCCAGTGTCAGCCAGTGTCTCCTTCTGGCTTTCCAGAAGAAGAAAGGCATCTCCTCCATTCCCTGGAACTCAGTATTTTTCAGCTATCCAGATGCAACTTCAGGTAGCACCTTCTCCTTGACTCCTTCTCCAACTTCTCCCTGACAGGACCACTATTCCCTTTCTAGCCTCCGAACTCACTTATTTTCTTGCCTACACATGAACATCTTAATCTTACTGCATATAATACTGTCCCGTTTGCTAATTACTTTGTGTGTCTTCTTGAATGTCTCTGAGAGAACAGTTTCTTACTGCTGTTCTCACTGGGTAGTGGTGCTATATTATTGATGGACTAATTGCTTGATTCCATGTTTACCTCTGGACCAGTGCCAAACACACACACACACAAAGCACAAAAAAGCCATACTTTGCCCCCTCTAAATTGATGTAGTCATACCACAGAAATATAAAGTCCATAAGAGACTACTATGAACAATTACATGCCTACAAGTTTGACAATCTAGAAGAAATGGATAAATTTCTAGAAACATAAAAACTACTAAGGCTGAATCATGAAGAAACAGAAACTCTGAATAGATCGATTACTAGTTTAGAGGAGGTTGAATCAGTAATCAAAAACCTTCCAACAAATGAAAGTCCAAGATAAGATAACTTCACTTATGAATCTTATAGAACATTTAAAGAACTAATACTAAACTTTTTGAAACTCTTCCAAAAAATAGAAGAGAAGGGGACACTTTCAAACTCATTTTATGAAGTCAGCATCACCCTAATACCAAAGCCAGATAAAGACACTACAAGAAAAATTACAGGCCTATATCCTTGATGACCATAGATATCAAAGTCCTCAACAAAACATTACCAAACTGAATTCAAGAATAAATTTAAATGATCATACACCATAATCAAGTGGATTTATTCCACAGATGGAAGGAGAGTTCAATAATCATAAAATCAATATGACACACATCGATAAAATAAAGGATAAAAATCATATAATCATCTCAAAATATGAAGAAAAAGTGTTTGACAAAATTAATTATTTCATGATAAACTCTCAACAAACTATATAGATGGAAAATACATCAAAACAATAAATGCCACATATCACAAGCCCACAGCTAACATCAGACTCAATGGTGAAAAGCTACAGGTTTTTCCTCTAAGATAATGAATAAGACAAGGATACCCAAGGATACTCACTCTCACCACTTTTATTCAACATGGTATTGGGAATCCTAGTCAGAAAAATTAAGCAAAAAAAAAAGAAAGAAAGAAAGAAAGAAAAAGAAAAAGAAAAAGAAAGGCCTCCAAATTGGAAAGGAAGAAGTAAAATTGTCTTCTTTTTAATGATATATTATCTATACAAACCCTGAAGATTCTACCAAAAACCTGTTAGGATTCATAAACCAATTCAGTACAGTTACAGGAGCAATCAATATAAAAAATCAGTTGCATTTCTAAATAGCAACATGAACTACCTGAAAGAGAAATCATGAAAAAATTTATTTACAATAGCATAAAAAAGAAAATACCTAGGGAAGAATTTAGCCAAGGGAATAAAAGATCTTTACACTGAAAATATTAAGACACTGAAGAAAGAAATTAGAGCGACACAAATTAAGTAAAAAGATACTACATACCACAGACTGGAAGAATTAACATTGTTAAAATGACCATACTGTGGATCCAATGCAATCTACAGTTCCAATGCAATTACTGTAAAAATTCAGTGACCTTTTTCACAGAAATAGAAAAAAAAATCCTAAAATTTTTACAGAACCACAAAATACACTCTAAGAGGCAAAGCAATACTGAGAAACAAGAACAATGCTGGAGGCATCACACATCCTGATTTTAATCTATATTACAAAGCTATAGTAATCAAAACTGTATGATATTGGCATAAAAAGACACATAAATCAATGAAACAGAATATATAGCTTAGAAATTAACTCATGCATATATATAATTAATTTATTTATTAAAAAAAGAATAAGAATATACAATGGGGAAAAGACAGTCTTTTTTTAAAAATGGTGCTGGGAGAAGTTCCTGTTGTGGCTCAGTGGTTAACGAATCCAACTAGGAACCATGAGGTTGCAGGTTTGATCCCTGGCCTCATTCAGTGGGTTAAGGATCCGGCGTTGCTGTGAGCTGTGGTGTAGGTCACGGATTCAGCTCAGATCCTGAGTTTCTGTGGCTCTGGTGTAGGCCCATGGCTAGAGCTCTGATTCAACCCCTAGCCTGGGAACCTCCATATGCCATGGGAGTGGCCCTAGAAAAGGCAAAAAGACAAAAAAAATTAAAAATAAATTTAAAAAAAATGGTGCTGGGAAAACTAGATAGCCACAGACAAAAGAATGGAAAAAACAATCAACTCACAGTGGATGAAAGACTTGACCATAAGACCTGAAGCCATAAAACTCCTAGAAGGCAAGCTCTCTGACACTGGTCTTAGCAATGCTGTTTTGAGATTTGACTCCGAAAGCAAAGCCAACAAAAGAAAAAGCAAATAAGTGGAACTCTATCAAGCCAAAAACTCCTGCACACAAAGGAAACCACCAACAAAATGAAAAAGGAAATAGAAGAAAATATCTGCAAACCACTTTATCTGATAAGGGGTTAAAACCAAAAATATCCAAAGAACTCATGTAACTCAACAGCAAAAAAAAAAAAAAAAAAAAACAAGTTTTTGTTTTGTTTTGTTTTTTTGGTCTTTTTTTTTGCCATTTCTTGGGCTGCTCTCACAGCATATGGAGGTTCCCAGGCTAGGGGTCTAATCAGAGCTGTAGCCACCGGCCTACGCCAGAGCCACAGCAACGCGGGATCCGAGCCGCATCTGCAACCTACACCACAGCTCACGGCAACGCCAGATCCTTAACCCACTGAGCAAGGGCAGGGATCGAACCCGCAACCTCATGGTTCCTAGTCGAATTCGTTAACCACTGTGCCAGGATGGGAACTCCAAAAAACCTCAGTTTTAAAATGAATAAAGGGTGTAATTAGACATTTTTGCAAAGAAGGCATACACATGATATGTGAAAAGGCAACAGGTACATGAAAAGGCATTCAACATCACTAGTCATCAGGAAAACAAATCAAAAAACTATAATAAGATATCACGTCATACTTGTTAAGGATGGCTAAAATCAAAAAGACAACAGATAATGAGTGCTGGCTCGAATGTGTAGAAAGGGAACACTTGTACACTGTTGGTGGGAATGTAAACTAGTACAGCCACAATGGAAAATAGCATTTTTTAAACAAATTAGAGATAGAACTACCATATGACCTGACAATCCCACTACTGGGTATATATATCCAAAGGAAATGAAACTATTATCTCAGAGAGAGAGAGAGAGATTTCTGTGTTCATTACAACATGGCTCACAATAGCCAAGGAATGGAAGGAACTTAAATGCTCACTGTGGCTGAATGGATCAAGACAATATGGTATATATACTCACTGGAATATTATTCAGTCTTAAAAATCCTGTCATTTGCAATGTGGATGAAACTGGAGGGCATTATACTTGGTCAGAAAAAAAGACAAATGCTACATGGTATCACGTAGAGAATCTAGAAAAAAATTTTTTTTAATTTAAGGTCAAACTAGAAACAGAGAATAGAGAAATGGTTGCCAGGTATTGGGGGTGGGGGAAATTCGGAGAAGTTGGTAAAAGGGCATAAACTTTCAGCTATGAAATGAAGGAAAGCTGATGATCTAATGTGTAGGTGGTGACTATAGTTAATAAGACTGTTTATAACTGAAATTTGCTAAAAGAATAAAACAAATGTTCTCACATACAAAAGAAGGTGAATATGTGAGGTGATGCATTCGTTAATTAACTTAGGGGGAATCCTTTCAAAATATACATGTGTATCAAATCATCACATTGTATACTTTAAGTATTCTATGATTATTTTTGGTCAATTATACCTCAATATGTCTGAAAAAATAAATTTTTTTTTTGTCTTTTTGCCATTTCTTGGGCCACTCCCACGGCATATGGAGGCTCCCAGGCTAGGGCTCCAATTGAAGCTGTAGCCGCCAGCCTACACCAGAGCCATAGCAACTCAGGATCCAAGCCGCGTCTGCGACCTACACCACAGCTCACGGCAACGCCGGATCCTTAACCCACTGAGCAAGGGCAGGGATCGAACCCGCAACCTCATGGTTCCTAGTCAGATTCGTTAACCACTGAGCCAAGATGGGAACTCCTGAAAAATAAATTTAAAAAAATACTGTAACCAGAGGCACTCTCTCACAAGAAGGCAGAGGAGTAGGACATAGAGCTCACCTTTTCCAACCAACTCATTTAAAAAACAAAAAAAATCTACATGTAGAACAATGCACATAGAACATATACTGAATGCTGGCAGAAGACCTCAGTCTTCCGAAAGGGCATGAAACTCTCCATGTAACTGCGTAGCACAAGAGGGAAAAGAGAGGGAAGAGAAAGAAAAAAAAAGGAATCAGGACAGGACCAACATTGCTGATAGGGAGCTGTGATAGAGAAATCAGCAGCCTGGGAGGCACCTAACTGACTGGGAGATCAGCTGGGATGGAGGCGGAGCCTCAAAGCCTGGGAGAAAAGCACAGAAACCAGTTGGAGGAGAGAGCAAAGCAAAAGAGAGCCATACAGACAATCAGTACCAATGCTGAATGCACCACAGCCCCGACTTCCTCGTGAGTCCTCGTCACTGCCAAGGACCCAGCAACCAGGTGCAGCTTGCATCCACCACCCATTGCCCTCACTTCCCTGGATGCACACATAGGCCATACATCCTCACGGCCCCTATCAAGGCGATAAAAGCCTAAACACACTGAAGAAAGAGACAGCAGTCATCCAAACCAAATGCAGCTATTACACTAAAAAAAATTAAAGAGAAAAAAGAAAGCTCTCACAAGTTACCCAGGGATGCTCCAGCATATAAATAGCCCTCTAAGACTATGGCAGATAAGTGTTTTTCCTAACCTCACAGAATAAGAAAAATATAAGCAAAATGAGGAAGCACCGGAACCATTCCCAGTTAAAAAAACAGGAGAATTCCCCTGAAGGAGCAAACAATAAAAGAAACATGTGTAGTCTAACAGACATGGAGTTCAAAAAGGAGGTAATGAAAATACTGAAGGAATTAGGAGGAGCTACCAAGAGTAATGTAGACTAAAAATGAACTAGAAACTGTAAAGAAAAACCAAGAAAAATCAGAAAATTCATTTGCAGAGATGAAAGCTGAGTTAAAGGCACTGAACAGCAGCATAAATAATGCAGAGGAACAGACAAGTGACTTGGAAAATATAATAATGAAATTGCCCAATTATAACATCGGATAGAAAGCCAAATGGGGAAGAAAAAAAAAGAAAGCAATATAAGAGATCTATGGAATAATATAAAGCATGCCGATCTATGCATAACAGGGCTTCCAGAAGGAGAACAAAAAGAAAAAGGGATTGAAAATGTATTTGAGGGGTTCCCATTGTGCCACAGCAGAAATGAATCTGACTAGGAACCATGAGGTTGTGGGTTCATTCCCTGGCCTCCCTCAGTGGGTTAAGGATCCGGCATTGCCATGAGCTATGGTATAGGTCATAGACGCGGCTTGGATCTGGTGTTGCTGTGGCTGCGGTGCAGGCCAGCAGCTGTAGCTCTCATTCGACTCCTAGTCTGGGAACCTCCATGTGCCACGGGTGCAGCCCTAAAAAAATAAAAGAAAAAAATATATTTAAAGAAATTATGGCTGAAAACTTTCCAAATCTAAAGAAGGAAACAGATATCCAAACAGAGGAATCAAAGAGAGCCCCAAACAAGTTGAACCAAACAGACCTACACCAAGACATAATAAAAATGGCAAAAGTTAAAGATAAGAGGATTCTAAAGGCAGCAAGAAAAAAACAAAGAGTTAATTATAAATGAACCTCCACAAAGCCAGCTGATTTATCTACAGAAATGCTACAGGCCAGAAGAAAGTGGCAAGATATATTCAAAGTTCTAAAAGGGAATATTCTACCTAGAAAGATTACCATTTAAAATAGAAGGAAAAAAATTTTTCTCAGAAAAAGAAAACTAAAAGAATACAGCAATACTAAACCTACCCTAAAGGAAACATTAAAAGATGCCCTCTAAATAGGAACAAAGCAAGAAGATATAGGAATGGAGGAAATCGCAACTGGAAAGAAATCACTTAAGTAAGCCAGTATACAGATCAAAAAGACAAAACCAAAAAAACCCAAAAAACACATTTCTGACAGCAATGACAAACACAAGGAACAGCAAAAGGATAAACATGAAGACATAAAAAAGGACATCAAAATCATAAAATGTGGGAAGAAGAGTAAAAAAAAAAATCTAAACCCTTTTAGAACGAGTTTGAGCCTATGTGACTATCGGTCTAAAGCAAACAGATATAGGAAGGGGTTAACATACTTGAAAAACAAAGCAATGACAAATCAAAACCAAACAATATATTCACACACACACACACACACACAAAAGGAGTTCCCACTGTGGTGCAACGGGATCAGTGGCGTCTCTGTAGCACCAGGACACAGGTTTCTATCCCAGGCCCAGTACAGTGAGCTAAAGGATCAGGTGTTGCTGCAGCTGTGGCGTAAGTCACAGCTGTGGCTTGGATCTGATCTCAGGAACTCCATGTGCCACAGGGCAGCCAAAAAAGGAAAAAGACAAAAAAAAAAAAAAAGGAGGACATAAGCAAAAAGTAGAGGAAATCATCCAACCACAAAAAGGAAAAGGAGGAATATAGAATCAACTGGAGAACAAGGTTTAAAATGGCAAATAAATACATATTTATCAATAATTACCTTAAATGTCAGAGTTCCTGTTGTTGCTCAGTGTTAACAAACCCAACTAGTATCCATGAGGACAAGGGTTTAATCCCTGGCCTTGCTCAGTGGGTTAAGGATCTGGCAGTGCCATGAGCTGTGGTGTAGGTTGCAGACGCGGCTTGGATCCCGCGTTGCTGTGGTAATAGGCCATATGCTGCAGGTGCAGCCCTAAAAAGCCAATTCAACCCCTAGCCTGGGAACCTCCATATATTGCAGGCACAGCCCTAAAAAAGAAAAAAAGAATTACCTTAATTAGCAATGGACTGAATGCTCCAATCAAAACACATAGAACGGCAGACTGGATAAAAACACAAGAGCCTACAATATGCTGCCCACAAGAGACACACATTAGAGTAAAGGACACATACAAAATGAAAGTAAGGGGGATGGAAAAAGATATCACATATGAATGGAAATGACAAGAAAGTGGGAGTCACACTACTCATATCAGACAAAATAGCCTTAAAAACAAAGGCCGTAAAGTAAGATAAAAAAGGACACTACTTAGTCTTAAAAGGATCAATTCAAGAAGAGATATTACTCACCAACAAATATGCCCCTAATGCAGGAACATCCAAATACATTTAAAATATAACAGACATAAAAAGAGAAATTGATGGGAATAGAATAATAGCCAGAGACTTTAACTCCCCATTCACATCAATGGACAGATCTTATGGGCAGAAAATCAACAAGGCAACAAAGATCCGGAAAGATACAATAGAACAGTTAGACTTCATTGATATTTTCAGGACATTACATCAAAAAAAAAAAAAAAAACCACCCAGAATATACATTCAAGTGCACAGGGAACATTTTCTAGCATACTGGGGCGCAAAACTAACCTCAACCAATTTAATAGTATAGAAATCATTTCAAGTATCTTCTCTGACCACAATGGCATGAAGCTAGAAATCAACCACAGGAAAAAAAATGAAAAAAACTGACTATATGGAGACTAAACAACATGCTACTAAAAAACCAATAGAGAGTTCTTGCTGTGGCTTAGCAGTAACAAACCCAACTAGTATCCATGAGGATGCGTGTTTAATTCCCTAGCATCGCTCAGTGGGTTAAGGATCTGGCACTGCCATGAGCTGTGGTGTAGGTCACAGACACGACTTGGATCCCCACTTGCTGTGGCGCAGGCCATCACCTGCAGCTCTGATTCGACCCCTAGCCCAGAAACATCCATATGCTGCAGGTGCAGCCCTAAAAAGCCAAAAACAAACACATAAATTTTTAAAAAAATGGGTCAATGAGGAAATCAAAAAGGAAATAAAAAAAACCCTTGAGACAAACAATGACAATATAACCATAAAAAAGCATGGGATGCCACAAAAGCAGTTCTTATAAGGATTTCATAGTGATACAGGCTTTTCTCAAAAAGAAAAAAAGAAAATCTCAAATCAACAACCTGATCTATCATCTAAAAGAATTAGAAAAAGAAGAAACAAAACCTAAAGTCAGCAGAAGGATGGACATCATAAAGATCAGAAAGGAAATCAATAAAATAAAGATTAAAAAAATCACTAAAACCAAGAGCTGCAGAGTCCCCCTATGGCTTGGTGGGTTACAAACCCACCTAGTATCCATGAGGACTCGGGTTTAATCCCTGGCTTTGCTTATCAGGTTAAGGATCTGGCATTGCCATGAGCTGTAGTATAGGTTGCAGATGTGGCTCAGATCTGGCATTGCTGCAGCTATGGCCTAGGCCAGCAGCTGCAGCTCTGATTCAACCCTTAGCCTGGGAACTTCCGTATGCTGCAGGTGCGGCCCTAAAAAGCCAAAAACAAAACAAAACAAAACAAAAAAGAGCTGGTTTTTTGAAAGAAACAGTAAAAAAAAAAAAAAAAAAACATTGACAAGCCTCTATCCAGATTCACTATGAAGAGAAAACCCAAACAGGAAATGAAAAAGGAGAAACCTCATCTGATACTGTAGAAGTTAAAAAAAAAAAAAAAAAAAAAAAGAGTTCCCATCATGGCGCAGTTGAAATTAATCCAACTAGGAACAATGAGGTTGTAGGTTCAACCCCTGGCCTTGCTCAGTGGGTTAAGTATCCGGTGTTGCTGTGAGCTGTGGTGTAGGTCACAGACATGGCTCAGATCTGGTGCTGCTGTGGGACCCCTAGCCTGGAAACCTCCGTATGCTGCAGATGCAGCCCTAAAAAACAAACAAACAAACGTAAAAGGATACTATGAACAATTAGATGCCAACAAATTTGACAATCTAGAAGACATGGCCAACTTTCTAGAGAGATGCAACCCACCAAAACTGAATCGAGATAAAATAGATCATTTGAACGGACCAATCACTAGAAATGAAATTGAATATCAAAATTAAAAAAAACTCCCTTCACAGAACTAGAACAATCCAAAAATTTATAGGGAACCACAAAAGACCCAGAATTGCCAAAAGACTCAAATTGCCCAGAATTGTGGAACAAAAACCAAGCAGGAGGCATAACTCTCCCAGACTTCAGGCAATATTACAGAGCCACAGTAGTCAAGACAGTGTGGTACTGGTGCCAAAAGAGACATACAGACCAATGGAACAGAATAGAGAACTCAGAAATAAACCCAGACACCTACGGTCAATTAATCTTCAACTAAGGGGGCAAGAATATAAAATGTCTTTTCAGCAAGTGGTGCTGGGAAAACTGGATAGCTGCATGTAAATCAACGAAACTAGAACACACCCTCACACTGTGCACAAAAATACTCAAAATGGCTTAAAGACTTAAATGTAAGACATGACACCATCAAACTCCTAGAAGAGAACATATAGGCAAAACATTCTTTGATATCAACCTTACAAATGTTTTCTCAGGTCAGTCTCCCAAAGCAACCGAAATACAAGCAAAAATAAGCCAATAGGACCTAATTATACTAAGTTTTGCACAGCAAAGGAAACAATAAAAAATAAACAAAAAAACCAAAAAGACAACTTACAGAATAGGAGAAAATAGTTTCAAATGATGCAACTGACAAGGACTTAATCTCTAAAATACACAACTTATACAAGTCAACAGCAAAAAAGCCAACAACCCAGTTGAAAAATGGTCAAAAGACCCGAAGAGACATTTCTCCAAAGATATACAGATGGCCAACAAGCACATGAAAAAATGCTCAACATCACTGATTATTAGAGAAATGCAAATCAAAACTACCATGAGGTACCACCTCACACTAGTCAGAATGGCCACCATCAATAAGTCCACAAATAGGAGTTCCCATTGTGGCTCAGTGGTTAACAAATCCGACTAGGAACCATGAGGTTTTGGGTTCAATCCCTCATCTTAGTGTGTCAAGGGTCCGGCGTTGCTGTGAGCTGTGGTGTAGGCCGAAGATGCAGCTCGGATCCCACACTGCTGTGGCTGTGGTGTAGGCTGGCAGCTGCAGCTTGGATTTGACCCCTAGCCTGGGAACCTCCATATGCCATGGATGGAGCCCTTGAAAAGACAAAAAAAAAAAAAAATCCACAAATAACAAATGCTGGAGGACATGTGGAGAAAAGGGCACCCTCCTGCACTGTTGGTGGGAATGTAAGCTGGTACAACCACTATGCAAAACAGTATGGAGGTGCCTTAGACAACTATATATAGAACTACCATATGACCCAGAAATCCCATTTTTGGGCATATATCTCGACAAAACTTTCCCTGAAAAAGACAATTGCATCTGCATGCTCACTGCAGCACAATTCACAACAGCCAAGACATGGAAGCCACCTAAATGTCCATCGACAGATGACTGGATTAGGAAGATGTGGTATACATACACCATGGAATACTACTTAGCCATAAAAAATACCAAAATAATGCCATTTGCCATTTGTAGCAACATGGATGGAACTAGAGACTCTCATGCTGAGTGAAGTAAGTCAGAAAGAGAAAGACAAATACCATATGATATCACTTACATCTGGAATCTAATATATGGCACAAATGAACCTTTCCACAGAAAAGAATATCATGGACATGGAGAACAGACAGACTTGTGGTTGCCAAGGGGGAGGGAGTGGGAGGGACTGGGAATTTGGGGTTAATAGATGCAAACTGTTGCCTTTGGAATGGATAAACAACGGGATCCTGCTGTATAGCACTGGGAAGTATGTCTGGTCACTTGTGATGGAGCATGATGATGTGAGAAAAAAGAATGTATACATGTATGTGTGACTGGGTCACCTTGCTGTACAGTAGAAAATTGAAAGAACTCTGTAAATAAGCTATAATAGAAAAAATAAAAATCACTATTAAAAAAAAAAACAACTCCCTACAAACAAAAGTCCAGGACCAGATGGCTTCACAGGTAAATTCTACCAAACATACTAGGAAGACTATACCCATCCTCCTAAAACTCTTCCAAAAGATTGAAAAAGAACACTCCCAAAGACATTCTGTGAGGCCATCATCACCCTAATACTAAAACCAGACAAAGATACTACCACAAAAGAAAATTATAGGCCAGTATCTTTGATGAATATAGACAAAAAACTTCTCAACAAAATTTTAGCTAACTGGGAGTTCCCACTGTGGCTCAATGGATTAAGATCCCAATTAGTATCCATAAGGATGTGGGTCTGATCCCTGGCCTTGCTCAGTGGGTTAAGGATCCGACATTGCCACAAGCTGCAGCATAGGTCACAGATAAGGCTTGGATCTGGCATGGCTGTGATGTAGGTCAGCAGCTGCAGCTCTGATTTGACCCCTGCCTGGGAACTTCCATATGCTGCAGGTGCAGCCCTAAAAAAGACAAAAAAAAAATTAGCCAAACAAATCCAACAATGCATAAAAGAGATCATACACCTCAACCAAGTTTACAAGGATGGTTCAACATATGCAAAAATCAATGTAACATACCACATTAACAAAAGAAAAGTAAAAAACTACATGATCATCACAATAGATGCAAAAAAAAACATTTGACAAAATTCAACATCCATTCATGTTTAAAAAAAAAAACTCTTACCAAAGTAGGACTAGAGGGAACATATCTCAACATAATAAAAGCCATTTATGACAAACCCACAGTCAATATAATACCCAATGAAGAAAAGCTGAAATTCTTCCCACTAAGATGTGGAACAAGACAAAGATGCCCATTCTCACCACTTTTATTCAATACAGTTTTGGGAGCCCTAGAAATAGCAATTAGACCAAAAAAAAAAAGAAAAAAAGAAAGATAAGGTATCCAAATTAGAGGAGAAGAGTTAAAATGTCACTATATGCAGATGACATGACATTATGTATAGAAGCCCTAAGGACTCCACACAAACACTACTCAATCTGATCAATAAATTCACAAAGTAGCAGGACACAAGATTAATATTCAGAACTCTGTTGCATTTCTGTACACTAACAATGAAATACTAGAAAGGGGATATTTAAAGAAAATACGTTTTAAAATTGCAGCCCCCAAAATAAAATACCTAGCAATAAACCTGCCCAAGGAGGTGAAAGACTTACATGCTGATAACTATAAAATATTAATCAAGGAAATTAAAGGGGCTTCAAAGAAATGGAAAGATATCCCATGCTCCTGGATTGAAAAAATAAATATTGTTATGGAGTTCCCATTGTGGCTCAGTGGTTAACGAATCCGACTAGGAACCATGAGGTTGCGGGTTTGATCCCTGGCCTTGCTCAGTGGGCTAGGGATCCAGCGTTGCTGTGAGCTGTGGTGTAGGTTGCAGATGCGGCTCGGATCCTGTGTTGCTGTGGCTCTGGCATAGGCTGGTGGCCACAGCTCCAATTCAACCCCTAGCCTGGGAACCTCCATATGCCACAGGAGTGGCCCTAGAAAAGGCAAAAAAAAAAAAAAGACAAAAACAAAAGAAAGAATAAATATTGTTAAAATGGCCATAGTATGTAAAGCAATCTAAAAGATTTAATGAGCTCTCTATCAAATTACTCATGATGTTTTTTCTCAGAATCAGAACAATCTAAAAATTTATATGGAGCCATAAAAGACCCAGAATTGCCCAAGGAATCCTGAGGGAAAAAACAAGGCAGGAGGCATAACTCTCCCAGGCTTCAGACAACATAACAAAGCTACAGTAATCAAGACAGTCTGGTATTGGTTTAAAAAAAAAAAAAAAGGGCATAGAGATCAATGGAACAGAATAGAGAGCCCAGAAGTAAACCCAGATACCTATGGCCAATTAATCTTTGACAAAAGAGCCAAAATATAAAATGGGAAAAAGAGAGTATCTTCAGCAAGCAGTGCTAGCAAAACTGGACAGCTGCATATCAATCAATGAAACAAGAACACACCCTCACATCATGCACAAAAATTCAAAATGGCTTAAAGATTTAAACACAAGACATGATATCATAAACTTCCAGAAAAGAATATAAGCAAAATTTTCTCTAACATAAACCATACAAGTGTTTTCTTATGTCAGTCTCTCAAGGCAATAGAAATAAAAACAAAGATAAACAAGTGGGATCTAATCAAATTTACAAGCTTTTGCACAGCAAAGGAAAACATTTAAAAAATGAAAAGAGGCATTCCTGTCATGGCTCAACAGTACAAACACGAGTTCCATGAGAACTTGGGTTCCATTCCTGGCCTCACTCAGTGGGTTAAGGATCCAGAGTTACTGTGAACTGTGGTGTAGGTCACAGATGCTCGGATCTGGCATTGCTATGGCTGTGGTGGAGGCTGGCAGCTATAGCTCTGATTCAACTCCTAGCCTGGGAACTTCCATACATTACAGGTGTGCCCCCCCAAAAAATGAAAAGTCAAGGAAATTAAAGGGGCAACAAACAGAATGAGAGAAAATTGTTGCAAACAATACAAGCAACAAGGGCTTATTCTCCAAAATATACAAACACCACATACAACTCAACAACAACAATGAAACGAACCTATCAAAAAAATGGACAGAAGACCTAAATTGATGGTTCTACAAAGAAGACATATCAATGGCCGGTAGGTCCATGGGAAGATGCTCAACATCACTAATTATTAGAGAAATTGTAAATCAAAATTACAATGAAGTACCACCTCACACAGGTCAGAATGGCCATCATTGATTAATAAGTCTACAAATCATGAATGCTAGAAAGGGTGTGGAGAAAAGGGAACCCTCCTACACTGTTGGTGGGAATGTAAATTGGTACAACCACTATGGAAAACAGCGTGAAGTTTCTTCAAAAAAAAATCAGATATAGAACAACCATATGATCTAGCAATCCCACTTCTGGGCACATATTAGACAAAACTATAACTCAAAAAGATACATATACCCCTATGTTCACTGTAGCACTATCCACGATAGCCAAGACATGAAAACAACTTAAATGTCCATCAACAGATGAATAGATTAAGAAGATGTGGTACATATATACAATGGACTACTACTCAGCCATAAAAAAGAACAAGATAGTGCCATTTGCAGCAACATGGACGCAACTAGAGATTCTCATACTGAGTTAAGTCAGAGAAAGACAAATAACATATGACACCACTTATATGTAGAATCTAAAACATGGCACAAATGAACCTATCTACAAAATGGAACAGACTCACAAACATGGAAAATAGAACTTGTGGTTGCCAAGGGGAATGGAGAGTGATTGGGATGGACTAGGGTTTGGGGTTAATAAATGCAAATTATTACATATAGAACAGATAAACAATAAGGTCCTACTCTATAGCACAGTGGGCTATATCAAATCTCCTGGGATAGATGGTGAAAAATAACATAAGAAAAGGAATGTACGGAGTTCCCGTCATGGCACAGTGGTTAACGAATCCGACTAGGAACCATGAGGTTGCTGGTTCGATCCCTGGCCTTGCTCAGTGGGTTAAGAATCTGATGTTGCAGTGAGCTGTGGTGTAGGTTGCAGACGCGGCTCGGATCCCGCATTGCTGTGGCTCTGGCATACGCTGGTGGCTACAGCTCCGATTGGACCCCTAGCCTGGGAACCTCCATATGCCTCGAGAGCAGCCCTAGAAAATGGAAAAAGACAAAAAAAAAAAAGAAAAAAGAAAAGGAATGTATATATATGTATGACTGGGTCACTTTGCTGTACAGCAGAAACTGGCATGACATTGTAAATCAACTATGATTAAAAATTTAAGTAAAAAAATAAGCTATAGGCTTTCCCTTCATGAAAGGAGGGACTAGTATCAGTGGTTAATGAACCCGACTAGCATCCATGAGGATGGGGGTTCAATCCCTGGCCTTGCTCAGTGGGTTAAGGATCCAGGGCTGCCGTACGTTGTAACGCAGGTCAGAGACACAGTTTGGATCCCATGTTGCTGTGGCTGTGGGGTAGGCCAGCAGCTGTAGCTCTGATTGGACCCCTAGCCTGGGAACCTCCATATGCCAAGGGTATGGCCCTAAAAAGACCAAAAAAAAAAAGCTATAAGGGAATATAGCTAATATTTTATGATTACTTTAAATGTAATTTAACCCTTAAAAATTGTGAATCATCTATAACATAATATTATATAGCAATTATGCTTCAAAAAATTTTAATTAAAAAAAATAAACCAATCAACTAATTGCTCCCACAGACAGCTTCTCATCTAGTTTTCCCTAGACCAAGTGGCTCACACGTGTTTTGTGCCTGTAAAATCTCAAAGGGAATGGAAAGAATTGCAAAATATCTCACCAGGTAGCTTGATATAAGATCTCCTTTGTTCATTTCCTGGAACAATCGCTTAAATTTTATTGGCATCAACTAAATGTACGCCCTTTTTGCCCTTTGTCAACTGAGGATTTATTTCTAAGTCCTTTTACCCAGTCGTCACTTGAAAACAGCCTAGTGAACCAGAGACCTGCCCAGTTTCAACCCTGGCAATGAAGGCGTCTACTCATGTAACTCACACGTAATGGGTGGAGATGGATGCAAGGGCCAAGGCTTCTAGTTAGTGTCTTTGCTGAGACCCCTGTTGGGGTCTGGAATGCATGAATGTCTTGAATGTACTGCTGCTTTGACCCTGGCATATAGAGTCCTGAGCCTGGCCAGATCGGGTGGAGTACCTATCCAGAGCAAAAGCAAGGCCCTGTTGAAAAGAGAACGAGGGGAAGGCTGGAGAACATTGAACGACAACACGGCAAGGAAAACAGTGAGTGGGTGAGTTAAAGACAGGACAGGCCTCTGGAGCTAAGAAGGTGGAGGGCAGAGCACAGAGCAAGGGAGACCACAGTAGACGCTTTGAGATGGAGGCTTTAAAAAGATGAGCACAGATGGAGATACTCAGGCAGAGAAACCCTGAAAGGCCAGGCTTATTTTGCTTCCCAGGAGACCGTGTTCTTCTTCTATCAAAAACACCTGTTCTTTCTAGGGAGTTCCTGCTGTAGCGCAGCAGGTTAAGGATCTGGTGTTCTCCCTGTGGCGTCGAGGTTTGATCCTTAGCCTGGCACAGTGGGTTAAAGGATCTGATGTGGCTGAAGTGGTGACATAGGTTGCAGTTTGTATTCTATCCCTGACCCAAGAACTCCATATACCACTGGTGTGACTGAAAAAGAAAAAAGAAAAAAAAACCAAAACCCTGTCCCTTCTTAACAAAATGACAGCATACCAAGAGGGGCTAGAGTTGCCAGATAACATACAGGACACTCAGTTAAATGTGAATTTCAGATAAGCAGCAACAAATAATGTTTTAGTATAAGTATGTCCTAGACAACATCTGGGACATACTTATGCTGGAAAAAAATTATTCATCGCCTACCTGAAATCGAATTTAACTGGGCATCCTGCCATCCCAAGTCTGTCAACTTTAGGCAGGGCAGATAATTAATTTTCCTTACTGAAGAAAGTGTTTGTGCAATAATCATACCTGGAAGAAAGCTCCCATCCCATCACTAAGAAATGGGTGTAGATAGACACAGTGAAAAGAGGAAGCAAAGGAGAGAGGCTCTGAAGGGAGCAAACAGGAGCATTAAGAGATTGGAAAACAGCAGAGCCAGGAAAAGAAAGAAAATAAAGTGAAATTAAAGATGTAGAATAGAGGCAGAAAAGTCCAAATGATGCCAGCCTTATAGGGTATTGAGTTACTTGCAGAGGGAAGCAGTAAGCCCAGCCTTCAACCCAAGCAAAGTAAGCTGACACTCTTCCAAATAAAAGAGGGAGCCAGCGAAACAAGTGAGGTCAAGCAAGACAGCCTGCAATCAAGGAGGATAGCTTGCTGGCTGCATATCCTGAACAAGCTATTTAAACTGACCGAGCTTCATTTTCTCAGCTATAAAATGGGGATTAGAAAACACGAGTTTTTTAACCTAACTCTTGCACATGTACCACTATAGATTTGCTTTACCTTTTCCAGAACTTCATGTAAATGTAGTTATAGAGTAGGTAATTATAGCTCTTTGATGTCTGGCTTCATTTTTTTTTTCTTTTGCTGTAGCCACAGCATATGGAAGTTCCTGGGCCAGGGACCATATCTGAGCTGCAGTTGCAACGTACTCTATAGCTGCAGCATCACCAGACCCTTAACCCCCTATACCACAATGGGAACTCCTCAGTTTCTTTTTTAATTCATCCACATTGTTATTCTTTCTCATTGCATTCTTTTTCATTGCTGAGAAGTAGGTCCCTGCATGGATTCTGCCACAATTTATTTATTTATCCCATTCACCTCTTGTTAGCTATTTTGATAGTTTCCAGTTTGGGATTACTGTGAAGAAAACTATCAAATACAAGTCTTTGTGTATATGTATGTTTCATTTCTATTGGGTAAATACCTAGCAGTGAGATGGCTGGGTCACATGATAAGGGTCTATTTAACTTTAGAAGAAACTGCCAAGCTTCTTTCCCAAAGAGTTGTACCATTTTGCATGCCCATCAGCAGTGTATAAGGGTTCCATTCCACTTTTTCTACATCCTCACCAAAATTTGTCATTATTAGTCACTTTAAGGTCAACAGCACAGGTTTTAAAGTCAGAAAGACTTCAAATTCTAACTCTGCCTCTTGCTATCCCAGCTTTGGATAAGTCATCTGGTTGTTTGTTTTTTTTTTTTTTTTTTTTTTTTTTTTTGACTGCACCCTTGGCATGCAGAAATTCCTGGGCCAGGGATCAAACCTATGCTGTAGCAGCAACCCAAGCCACAGCAGTGATCATGCTGGATCCTTAACCTGCTGAGCTGCCAGGGAACCCCAAGTCATCTGGCTTTACTGAATCTAGTTTCCTCATTTCAAAAATAACATGCATCCAATGAAGCTTTATGCAGCAAGTGAACATGAAAACTACGTGTTCAACTGTTTAGCACCTCTCATTACATGTGCATTGTATTTATTCAGTCTCAGTGGGGCTTATGACTCTCACCATATAGTACTACTGTTGTTGAAAATCAACATTTGACAAATCATTAAGGCTAATGCAAATGATAGTTGTACTTCCACTACCGAGAAAAAAAAAAAGATTACATCCAGATAGAGACCTTCTTAAAACTAGTCAAATGGCAAATACAAGTCCTCCTTGTCAACTTTCTTAGCCATGTTGGAGATGATGGGCTTCTGCGCCAATGGACAGTTGAGAAAGTTCACGACAGGAGGGGCCAGCATCCCAGTATTCCTATTTGGCACAGGAGGGAGGGAAACAGGCCATCAAAGCCAGGGCCAGAGAGAGGCAGACAAGATATTGACCCTTGGCAATCCCAATTCAGGAGGGCTGAGGGGAACTCCAGGAACCTCCATGTAACCAAGCTTCCCAGCTGATTCTGATACACAGGTTTGGGAACTATAGACCAATAATGCTCAAAATGTGGCCCTCTGACCAAGAGCATCAGCAACACCAGACAATGTAACAGAAATGCAAATTTCCGGGCTCCATCCCAGGTCTGTTCCATCAGAAATTTGGGGGGAAGTGGGACCCAGCAATCTGTATTTTAAAAAGCCCTCCCAGTAATTGAGGAACATCCAAGTTTGAGAATCCACTGTAATAGATCAATGACCATTAAGGACTTCCCAATACAGAGGGGCTGCAGTTAGAGTGGAAGGAAGAGCAAGGGAACAGATTCCACGGAGAAAAATCAGGGCGTGTTGCTAGGACCAGCCCGGATGCTGTGGTCACAGAGAGGATGATGCCTGATCCAAAGAGACAACAGGGACCAACTTCCCCCTACTCCACTCTGTCCCTCTGCTTCCTGCTCATTTGAGTGAATGATGTGGGCAGCTTACATCCCTCTGGGCAAAGAAAGGCTGGGGTCCCCAGGCTTTGTTGATCTTTTATTCTGGATTTCATTATAATTTGGCACACTGATTAGGACAGCTGCCAATCCCAGCATACAAGACTCCCAAACACAAATTTAAAACATATTAGACTACAATAACCAAGCTTTAAAAAGTCATTGGGGGAAAAAGGGGGGTGGGTGGAAGGAAACATACCAAATCAGGGATAAAAGGGTGGGCTAGGAGTTCCTGTCATGGCTCAGTGGTTAATGAATCCGACTAAGAACCATAAGGTTATGGGTTTGATCCCTGGCCTTGCTCAGTGGGTTAAGGATCTGGCGTTGCTGTGGCTGTGGTGTAGGCCGGTGGCTACAGCTCTGATTGGACCCCTAGCCTGGGAACCTCCATATGCCGTGGGAGCGGCCCTAGAAATGGCAGAAAGACAAAAAAAAAAAAAAAAGAAAGAAAGAAAGGGTGGGCTAATCTTAAAATCACAATGCCGTTCTGTCCAGGTTTCTAACCCTGACCACCCCTTCCTCCAGCACACGCACGAGAAGGGAAAAGGTCAGGGCCCCAAAATGGAACCAGAAAGGGTTGCAGGTGTGGCCAGTGGCCCAGCTGAGTGAGAGTTGAACTGAGTTTCCCAAACAGTGTTCCAGACGTTAAAGGCCAAAACAGGGGGAGGAAGGTGCTGGGGGAGAGGGTGGGCCAAAAAGTTTGCAAGACTCTGCTTTTAAGAGCCCCCACGTGGAAATCCACATTGTATATTTGCATATCAAAGGTGCTGAGAAGTCCTGTAATAAAGGAACCTGCTAGTTCATTTGACCCAGGATTTCCTATCTTTATTGGGCACACAGCCTGCCGTCTTAACACACTCAGAAGCGTCTTCAGAACAGCGTTCTGCAGAAGGTCAGCTTGGGAAACATAGCTCTACAAAAATTGTCAGACTCTTCCTTGATCTCCACCTCCTGGTCCTCTCACTGCAGGCCACTGGCCTGCTTGCCTTCTGCTGTGGATTCAGACCAACCTAAACACTTAAACCTAGTTCTGTCTTGGACAGGAAGTCTAAAAACAGTGCCTGCTTTATGCAACCCTAGTTAGTGTTGGGCTCCATTCTTGGTATTCTTGGTCTCTTGCCTAGACACTTTTTTTTTTTTTTTTTTTTGCCCAGGCTGCTGCCCAGCATGAGTCCTTGACATTTTCTCCAAAATTCTGGGCCTGGGTTCATAAAGCTCAGATTCTGGGCCTGACCTGACTTCTGCTTGGGCTCTTCCAGACCTGAGCCTGGCCTGTCTAGTGGCACACGCCTGCCTGCTGTTCCACATCAGCTGTCTCTGCCAGTGACCTTGGACCTGCTCACTTGCAGTACCTGTGCCCTTCCCTCTAGAGGCATTCCTGCCCACCCCCCACCCCCCGGGTGTTCAATGTCCTGCTCTCATTCAGATGCCAACTCAGCTCCCAGAGTACTGTGGTCAATTTTCAGATGTTTTTCTAAAGAGTTGCATTTGGCAGTAATAAAACAAGAAATGACAGTTACTTGTCATAAAATAAGTCTGCCAGGGCTTGGATGGACTGCCCTGTTCCAAGGTTCTCTGCTGGTTGGTGACACTGTGTATCCAAAGCAGGTGACCCCATAGCATGTGCACATGACCCAAAGAGCACGAGCACTGGGGGCAGACAATTTGCATTGTGAATTTAGATCTGAGACCTTGAGCAAGTCCATTCACCTCTTTGAGCCTGTTTTCCTATCTATAAAATGAAATTAATAATACCTATTTACCTACCTTAAAAGGAGGCGTCAGGAAGAGTTAAGATGAAACAAAGTCTTTGCGGGCTATTTGAAAGTGTACATTGCCATAACAATGTAAGGCTTTATCATCAGTGTTTTACAACTTAGCATCTTTCTGCCCACATCACAGGCTCAGGATGGGAGGAGGGTGAAGGGGTTTTTTTGTTTGTTTTTGTTTTGTTTTTAAGATACAAACAACTCCTTCAAAGTTCAGCTCTATAAGGAGTCATGAAGTGACAGTGACATTGCTGACCACACGTCCCCCAAGCCACTCCACTGAATTAAAAGTTCCAGTGAGGAGACCATTCAGGCTACTGCTCTGGCACAGAAACATGGCCATAAACCAACGGGGTTGGCCACTGGTTTCTGGGAGATTTGGGTTCCCTCTTTGGCTGGATAAGCACCAGGCCCAGGGGAGGATGAATCTGCCCCTCCCTCCAGGGTAAAAGCCACAGGCCCACTGATGGGACTGGAGAAGAGGATGGGATAGAGAACCCCTGAGAGAAGACACTGGAACACTGGGTGAAGACACTTGCTCTAGAATCAGATGACACTGATTTGCATTCCAATCCTGCTGCTCGCTAGCTCTGAGACCTCAGATGTAGAGTTTAGTTTCCTTTGCCCTTACACTTCTTTTAAATGGAGATAAAAATGCCTACCACATAGTTTGATGCAACAGCACCATAAAAACTACCCAAGCTCTATATGAGTGCAAGCTGGCGGCACAGATGCAGAGGTGATGGGGTCGGTGCCATGGTGCTGGTGCTGGAGAAGCGGAAGTGGCAGAGGCAGTGGTGGTGGTGACATATTGGTGGAAACAGAGGTGATGTTAGTTATGCATAGATGGAGGGCATTCCAGAGAAGAATTGCATCTGTCCAGAATCTCCAGAAGTAATGTCCACTCTAGAAAGGGAGCCTCAAAAATCCCGAAATATAGCAAAGACCCTTACTTGGCATGCCCATGGGATCCTGGGGATCACCTCCCCGGAGTCTAGGAAGGCTTTGCTCACAAGGGGAGCTGGGTGAGGCTGCAGAACACAAACCGCTCTGCTGCACAGATGTCCCGGGAGCCAGCAGAGAAAAGAGGGGAAAAGCTTGCTCTCTCTTTCTGTCTGGTCCTGGGTCCCTGGGCCACAGAGCTCAGCAGGCTGCAGCCCTGGCTGGGGAACTAAGTTCTTTTTGAATTCCAACTCATCATCATCTACTTTCTGCCGAAGGATCCTTTGGCCTTTCTAACCACCTCTCAGTGAGGCGCAGGTGGGCCTCACTTCTGAGATCGGGGGATGCTAGATCAAGTCAGGAGATGCCTGGCCAGCTTCTAGGAAAGACGAAGATCTCTACACAAAGTGTGGCCCAAGGACCACCGTATGGGCATTATTTGGGGACGTGTTGGAAATGCAGAGTCTCAGGCCCCACCCCAGACCCACTGAATTAGAATCAGTAAACAGGAATCTCAAGAGATTAATATGTGGATTGTTTGTTTGTTTGATGTCAGCAGGGCTGCATTCCTCCTGAAGGTTCTAAGGGGAGAATCCATTTCTTTGCATTGTATTCCTTGGCTCTAGAGCCCTTGCTCCATCTTCAAAGACATACATATACACTTTTTTTTTTTTTAGGGCTGCACCCATGGCATATGGCAGTTCCCAGGCTGGGGGTTGAATCAGAGCTACAGCTGCCAGCCTACACCACAGCCACAACGTGGGATCCGAGCTGCCTCTTTGACCTGCACCACAGCTCATGGCAACACCAGATCCTTAACCCACTGATCAAGGCCAGGGATGGAACCCGCATCCTCATGGATATTAGAAAGGGTTATTACCGCTGAGCCACAATGGGAGCTCCAGCAGTATAATATCTTAAAAAAATTAATAAGCACTAATATAGTGAGCCACGTCTGGACGTAAGTCCTTCCTCAGTCTCTGGTGTCCTTTTTCACGGTATTCAATCAAACATTCATTCAACAGATATTTACACTGCATCTACCTTGTGCAGAAGCATTGCACCAGATCCTGGGGATGGGGCAGTAAACACCAGCAAAGTCTAGGTCCTGATGAGCTTATAGTGATGTCTTCCAAAGGAAGAGAAACCAATACTGTGGTCATAGCCAGTCCTCCGGGGCAGGTGCTTCCCTGGCAGCATTCAGGAGAGGTCTAGAGCGCTGGACACTCACGGTGACACATGCCCATGACATTGACCTTGCTGTTGACAGCAGAGCACAGCGAGCATATATGACTGCAGGTGCTGGAATGAGAACCTGGCATATAATAGGGACATGCTGTATGCACACAGCACTGAACTGTTCAACTGGAGCTGACTGCCTCTCCTCCCCCAGCCCTTCTCTTTCCTTCTTCCTCTCCTCCACAACTGTCCCCCAAAGGCCTCCTTTATTCTTTCCTACCATCTTCCCCCTACATCTTCCAAAGTCTTCATGTGCACTTACCCAATCTGTGTAGCAAAACAACTGGGGATCCAATGGCTCTCAAGCGTTTGCTTTAAGCCAGGATGATACACACACATCACATACCTCTGACACTTAGAACATCTATAGCTTTGTAATGTGACTCTTTCTTTTGAAGTCTCTTCAGCTCAAATGCATCCTTGGGGCCAGCCAATCACCCGCCCACAGGCCAGGACGCTGGGCTGCCTCCAGCCACCCGCGCTAGGAGGATCAGATGCAGCTGTAAGGCTCTGACATGCCAGGCCGCCCTGCCGCTGGATGATGTCTTGAAGGGCCAAGGGACCTCCCCCTTTCAGCTAATAGCAGCAACCACAGCTCAGGCTCCAGGGGAAACATGCCGGACAGGGGAACACGGAGCAAGCAAGGCTGTTTGAAGTGGTTTAATCCCGATTCGTGCCCTGGCTATGAGGCAGGAATTTTAGAAATTCATTTCTATAGAGGGGAATGAAGTATTGGGTTGTTCCAAAGTGGAAACATAGAGCAGATGGCCCAAGTGCCTGAGCCCACACCCCACCCTGGTTCTCACCAACACGCAACCAGAGCTAGACTCCGCGACCACAATGGACAAGGTGGATGAGGCCCAGACCCCAGCCTTCCCTGTAACTGCGACGGCTATTGTGTGGCTCCATGCCCAGAGGCCTGAACTTGATCTCTAGGATAGAATATCCAGCATAGATTCTTTCTTAAGAAAAGGAAAGAC
Organism: Phacochoerus africanus; assembly: GCF_016906955.1. Classification (NCBI taxonomy): domain Eukaryota; kingdom Metazoa; phylum Chordata; class Mammalia; order Artiodactyla; family Suidae; genus Phacochoerus; species Phacochoerus africanus. The sequence goes on along the minus strand of NC_062548.1, from coordinate 115,054,846 downwards.
AGATAATTGCCTCTAGCTTTCCAAGTGAAAGAAATAGACTCCCTCTTCCTGAGCCCCTGTTTACAGCAAAGCTGACACAGACAAGCTAATCTGTATTTACCCAAGGCACTCACTCAGTCTGCACAATAAGGAGGGCTCAAGTCTCCTGTGCAGGATGTGGGCTGGGAGGTGGGAGCCAGGAGGAGAACAGAGGAAAGGAACACGATTGGGAGCCTTCCTGATGGAGTGGGTGTTTGACCCCCATCACCCCCATGACTGAGGTGTTTGGGAGGCAGTTAGAAGGGATCCTGTTTTAGGGAGAAGAAATCTAAAGCTCAGCAGGATGAAGAAGAAACTCCCTTGAAATATCCAGATTGACAGAGCGAAACCAAGATTCAGAGCCTGGTTGGCCCAATTCCAAAGTGCTTTCCTCTACAACCTGCCGTGTTTGTTCGAGAAACTTCCCCCAGGGAGGGCAGGGGCGGGGCCACACATGTGGAAGGCAGGTTTGTAAATAAAGCTTGGAAAATCCATGACCTCCGCGGAAACTATCTAACTGATATTTCACCCCACGCAGTTTCCCAGCAGTGGAACTGGGACCCAGGCACTGACAGCCCTGCCTCCCGCAGGCCCCCACACCTTTCCTGCCCGGGAACCAATCCTGACAGGTGTACAGCCCTCACTCGCCAGTCGCGGGTGCTGGAGTTACCTTTCCAGGCACACATCTGTTGCAACAAGACACCCACAGGTCCACCAACCTTCTCTAAGCCATCCAGTCACCACCACTCCGTTCTTGGGTACCTCCCGTTTCTGGGCCCAGAGCCCCCAGTGCTCTGGCCGGTTCCTGCGAGGAAGCCTTGCCTTGCCCCACCCAGCTTCAGGTCTGATGGACTTTCAGGCAGTTCCCCGCCTACTCGTGCTTCTCCCCAAGACCACTCCCCTTTCCATGCCCCACACCTGGACCCCAGCAAATCCTCTTCATTGGTCAAATCTTCCTCATTGGTCAAACCCATTTACTGATGTGGCTTCAGGAAGTTTTGGGCCACCTCACTCAGAAGCCAACTCCACAAACAGGCCCGGCCTACCTCTTCCCCCAAATCCCCCCCTTCCCCCCCCTAGATCCCAACATTCCTTCCAGCCCCACCCACCTGAGCCACATCATTCACAGGTGCAGACAGTGATGTGCCTGTGAGGACGGGTGCATTATTCAGCATCCAAGATAAAACATGTAGGCTAGAACTTTCCCTGCCTGACAGTAAACATGGAGTTACAGGATTTAATTATGGCACTAGCACAATTGATTTTTTTTTACCAATAACTTTTCATTAGATGGTTTATTGATTTTAACATGACACATCCAATTCCAGCACGCCAGTCCCAGACCACATGTAATATTGATATCCCATTCATCTTTCCATCCAGAGAGACAAAGCGCTGGGAGATAGAGATTTGAAACAAAAGCCCAAAAGCCCAACCAAGCCGACAGTACCCCTTCCGAGGGAGGCGATGCCCTATGTGGCCATGGCGAGGAGCTGGAAGAGGATGGAAGGGGGTGCCGAGCCCACTGTGAAACGTGGGCTCAAACTGCTTATAGACACTGTTTGCTCATGCAAGGTGGCTCTGAAGGGTATTACCGAGTAAGAGGACAGGAATCAATAACTCACCAATGGCCAGGCAGCCTAGAATCTTTGGCCTGTACCCACAGCACAAGAGAAAGCTGGCCGAGACCAGCCTCAGCTCTGGTGTAGCCTGCACCCAACCTGGCCTGCCTGGCCCAGCGGCTGCTCCCCTCCCCACCCACCCCCCTCTCCTACACAGTGGCGTCCCACCAGTTGATTACCTGCTGTCCCTGGCTGGCCATGGTTCCTCCTTCAGGACAGACCTTCTCCTCCCAGGAAACAGCACGCATGGGCCAGACGCCTTACTGCCTCTTCAAAGCCAACACGCCAAACAAGCCAGGACACACCTCAGCATCCTGCCCACGACTCTCCCTGCAGCTCAGAGAGCCTTCCAGCTCCTACCGCCAGCCCTTTACAGCTTTCACCTGGGTGCCGATTAGAGCAGTGTTTCTTGGAATTACCTGGAGAGGTTCAAACTCAGATTATTGCTAATTTAGTAGGCCTGGAGGGAGTCTAAGACTTTGCCTTTCAATAATTCCCAGGGGTTGCTGATGCTGCTGGTCCCAGGACCACCTGTGAAGAGCCAACTCCGGGTTGGCAAAAGCCTGAAAGTGCTTTCTTTGCATTAGCGTGAGGCATAGCCCACGCTTTCCTGCAAAACTTGCCCTGAGCCCGAGATGGACCTGGATAGGAAAGTACATAAACAGCCCTACTCTCTCATCCAGGTAAGACAGTGCTCCCCCTGAGTGAGACCTGCCTCTAATGTCCTTGAATTCCTGTTTGGGGGCAATCAACAATTGAATGAGGCCTTTATGGAACTTGAATAACACACTATGTGGGATGGGCCTCAAGATGAACTTCTTACTGCAGTCCAGGCAGCTGCAGATTCCAGGTTCTGGGCCTCCATGGATTTACAAGGCTGGTGATTGACAGGAGCCAGAGCCTGATGGGGTGGCCCCACCTGGGGAAGGAAGGCAGGCTCTGCAGCTCTTCTCTGGGCCTCCTCTAGAGTTGCTGCTTCCTTCTGAAGCAGGTCTCCAGGACTTCATTTATTTACACAGCAGCAGGAATGTGGGGCTGGGGCTGGTGCACTGGAAGTAGGTGAGTCAGCAGTCTGTTCTGGCCTCCCCCCCCGCCGCCCCCACTTCTAGGGAAGAGAACGCTGGGCTTGGAGCAGGAATACAGGCAGGCTCTGGGCCTGCTCTGCACTAACTGAATATGTGACCCCAACAGTGTCTCAGCATCACTGAATAGCTTGTTTCTTCTGTCAAAGGGGAAAAAAAAAATCTGTCCTAATTCACAGGGTCAAGACAAATGCATAAGGATGCTGTAGGGGATTATTTATTTTCACTAGTATTACCGTTATTTTTCCTAGGAGAAGATTATTTACCCCAAAGCAGCTTCTTCCCTGTTCTGGGACACTTTTCTGGCCCTTCCATCCTAGAGTTTTTGCCAGTGGCATCTGTTGATTCACGAAGCTCTTGTTGAGCCCCTCCTCCTTGCCAAGCACTGCACCAAATACCAGAGCCCCCAAATGAAGCAGATAAGATGCTCAGCCCTGAGAGCGCCTGTTGTGGCTCAGTGGAAATGAACCCGACTAGTATCCATGAGGATGTGGGTTGGACCCCTGGCTTCGTTTAGCGGGTTAAGGATCCGGCGTTGCCATGAGCAGGTCGCAGACATGGCTCAGATCCTTCACGGTTGTGGCTGTGGCTGTGGCATAGGCTGGCAGCTGTAGCTCTGATTGGACCCCTAGCCTGGAAGTTTCCATATGTCACACCTGTAGCCCTAAAATGAAAAGAAAAAAGGATGCTCAGCCCTAAAGAGCGCTCAGCCTAATGGGAGTGACAGCAAGTGTCAAATAATCCCATTCCAGTGGGATGTGTTGATAGCCAGGTGTGCAGGGGACACCCTGAAGCAGAGGTAAGGCCTAAAATGCCTACCCAATACTGTCTTCCTTCTTTCTTAGTAACGGAACTCCCAATTTTTAGTTTGATATGGGGCCCCAAGAATAAAGATTATATTTTCCATCCTCCCAGGCAGCTAGATGTGACCATGTGACTAAGTTCTGGTCAGTGTTCATGGGGACAGAGTTTCGGTTTTACAAGGTGAGAAGACTTTTGGTGATGAAGGATGGTGATGGTTGTACAACAATCTGAATGCACTTAATACCACTTATGATGGTTAGGATGGTAAATACATATATACATAAATTTGTGAATAAATAAATAAAGGAAATACCTGGTAATTTTTCAAAGTAATAGCCAAACCTCAAGAGTATATGAGGTTTCCTGGGAAAGAGGAAGAAGTGAGCCAGAAGGGCTCACCTTTGAAGAACAGAAAAAGGAAGCTGGTCTAAAGAAAAAGATATATGGTATATATTCACAATGGAATACTACTCAGCCATAACAAAGAACAAAATAATGCCATTTGCAGCAACGTGGATGGAACTAGAGACTCTTATACTAAGTGAAGTCAGAAAGAGAAAGACAAATACCATATGATATCACTTATATCTGGAATCTAATATATGGCACAAATGAACCTTTCCACAGAAAAGAAGCAAACTCATGGACATGGAGAACAGACTTGTGGTTGCCAAGAGGGGGAGGGACTAGGAGTCTGGGGTTAGTAGATGCAAACCATTGCATTTGGAGTGGATAAACAATGAGGTCCTGCTGTACAGCACAGGGAACTATACCCAGTCACTTATGATGGAACATGATGGAGGATAATGTGAGAAAAAGACTGTGTGTGTGTGCATATATACACACACACACACATATATATATATGACTGGGTCACTTTGCTATGCAGCAGCAGTTGACAGAACATTGTAAATCAACTATAACAGTAAAAATAAAAATCTTAAAAAAATAGTGACAGTTGGTATGAGAGACAGAAGGAGAGAAAGAAACAGCTGTATGTCACAAAAAGCAAAGAGGGAGCGAATTCATGACATGATCAGGAAACTCTGGGAAAGCAGCAATGCCAGAGAGTGAGAGAGAGAAGCTGTTCAACAAAGTCTCCCCAAATTATTTTGTTAACAAAAGAGTCTGCAGGTTAGCACTGAGTGCAAGACTGAAACTGCACGTGGGGACCGTCTAAATTGGATTCTTCAGAGCTGATCAAAGAAAATGTCACGTACAGCAAGACTGAGATTGCTTGAAGAACAACCTCTTACTTAATTCTCAAAGTAAAAGGGCTGCCTGCACGAAGTACAGTGGAGAAGCCGCCGATCAGAAGTCAGTGTCTGAGCTGTGGCGGAAACTCAGAAATGCAGGGTAAAAAGCACCTGCGGCAATGCTGAGGGAAATGCCCAGGACGGGAGATAAAGGGTCCCAGAGAGAAGAGAATTCTGGAGAAGAATCTTCACTGTCTTAAAACTATTCCCTCCACTTTGAGTCACTCTGGAGAAGTGACCTTTAACACTTGACACATCTGTGATCACATTAAGAACTCCCTGAGGCCTTGCAAAAAACCTTGGCTAAATGTCTGGAAACAGAATTCCTCTTAGGGAGGAAATTTTCCTGTAAGAAAGTACCTTACCAGCCTTCAGATGGCAGGTCTGCCTGGAGTCACAGGATGACAGGAGACTGACGAAGGAGAAAGTTAAACAGGGCTGCATCGGGGAAGGGATGGGAGAATTGGGGGTGGGGTGGGGGGTGGAGGGGGACCAGCAAGAGTACAGAGTCACCAAAGGACTTCTGGAGGGTTCTCGCCATCCAATGTTTGCAACTCTGTAATGAACTCCTTCTGTCTCCTCAAACTTTATTAAACGGGGGGGACTTGGATCAAAAGTAAGAAACAAAGGATGAATTCCCTGTTGGCACAAACACCAGGGTGTAATAAAGGGAGAAGCCCAAGGCTAGAGCAGAGAACAAGAACTCTTTGGAGACAGGAAGCTGGAACCAGAAGTGACCATGAGAATGAGGGCAGGAAGCCCCCAGGCCACATCTGGGGTAGATTACCACAAAGGTCTGGCTTCAGGAACAGCTGTGCTGGGGCTTGGGGCTCTTAGAATAGCCAACCCATCTTTTCATCAATAGACCACTGTAGGGAGTTCCCATTGTGGCTCAAATCGGACTAGCTTCCATGAGGATGCAGGTTTGATCCCTAGCCTCGCTCAGTGGGTTAAGGATCTGGCGCTGCTGTGAGCTGTGGTGTAGGCTGGCAGCTGCAGCTCCGATTCATCCCCTAGCATAGGGACGTCAATATGCTTCAGGTGCAGCCCTGAGAAAAAAAAAATAGGCCACCGTATCCTTATTCCATTTCCATCCTGTCTCCTTCAATCCTACATTACAAGTTGCAAAGAGGAAGGGGTGGCTCACAGCATCACATGAAACAGAGATCAAAGAGAAGGAGAACTAAGGAAAGGGCATCAGACTGGATGACAGTGGAAAGGGAATTTCAGCCGGGTGAGGTCAAGGGCGCTACCTGCAATGGTGTGGATTGTGCGCTGCACAAAGGCAACCCATGTGCAAGACACCCTCCCTGCCGAGGCATCACAGAGTCGATATTCATGATAACTTTCCAGCCAAAGGGAGAAAAGTATCTTGAGGAATGTGTCCCTTTTCTTAATTGGCACAAGGTGCCTGAGGGGCCAGCAGCAGCCTTAGTGGGGACAGAAGGCAGAGGGCACAAAGCTGATAAATCAATTGTTAGTGAAGAAATGAAAGCCATGTGCCTGGAGCTCCTACATGGGGATATCTATTATTTATCTATAGCTGCACAGCAAGTTACTTCAAAATTTAGCAGCTTAAAACAACAGACATTTATTATCTCACAGTCCTGTGAGTCAGGAATCCAGGCGCACTTCAGCTGAGTGGTTCTGGCTCAGGGTCTCTGATAAACCTACAGTTCAGCTGTCAGCTGGGCCTACAGTCATTTCAAGACTCAACTGGGGCTGAAGGATCCATTTCTGAGCTTTCTCAAGGGGAAGTTGGCAGGCTTCTGTTCCTCCCAGTTGCTGGGCTGAGGGTCTCAGTTCCTCCCCGCATCACGTGGGCATTTCCATCGAGTTGCCCACAACATAGCAGTTTGCTTCCACCAGTGTGAATGATGCAAGAGAGAGAAATAGAGGAGGGGAGGGGAGGGGAGAGGAGAGGAAGATGGGAGAAGGGGAGAGGAGAGGAGGGGAGAGGGAAGTGTGGATAGATTTCCAATACAGAAACCACAGTCTTTTAGAACCCAACCTCAGAAGTGACATCCCATCCTTTTTGCTCATTGTGTTCTCAGAATAGGACAACAGGTCCAGCCCTCATTCAAAGGGAGGGGATCGCACTAGAGCGTGAATACTAGAGGCTGGGAATCACTGGAGGGCCTTTTAGGGGCTGCCTTTCAGGAAATAAAGGCTCAACCGCTCTTTCAGAGAGAAGGCAAAATCTTTCTCTTATTCTGGGTATGAAATCATTAAGAGGCAAACAGAATTTGGGAAAAGTGCTAAACTCACTTTTAGTAGAAACCAGAGTGTGCTCCAGCTAGTAACACCACGCCAGAGTGGAGCCTGATGGCAGAAAGAATTGCCACTGGCTGCCCCTCAGCAGGAACCTGGGTGTTTGCTTTACAGGGATTTTGCTTTGATGCCCGAGTGCATCTACCTCACGTGAGTATGAAGAAAGTTCATGAACACCAGGTTTCTAACCCAGAAAAAGAGCCCATGCAAACATCTCAAGAGGTGTTCAAGGCAAACAAAGCACCTCACAGGTCGGCTTGGTTTCTGCTTTCTGTGTGGCCAGACCTGTGGGCAGAAGCTGGAGGAAAGAAAGGCTCACCAGATCAGCCAGTAACAGGAAGCACCTGCTCCCAGCACTGCCAACACCTGGGGGGGTGTCCAGGCCCCCTAGAAGGCTGGGCTTGAGGCTGCCAATTATCCTAGAATAAAAGTCCTGTGTGGAGGGGACCTCCTTGTCTCATCCTGACTCACACCCGCCATGAGATTCTATGCTTTCTTTTAAATGTCTAGGGCACAGAGAGACACAGGGATGAAAGGGAGGCATTCTCTGGCCATCATCAAAAAGTCTACAAATAATAAATGCTAGAGAGGGTGTGGAGAAAAGGGAACCCTCCTACACTATTGCTAGGAATGTAAGTTGGTGCAACCACTGTAGAGAACAGTATGGCGATTCCTTTAAAAAGCTAAACATAGAAGTACCATATGATCCAACAATTCCACTCCTGAGCATATATCTAAAGACAACCATAATTCAAAAAGATACATGCTCAGAGTTCCCATGGTGGTGCAGTAGTAACAAACCCAACTAGTATCCATGAGGACACAGGTTCAATCCCTGGCCTTGCTCAGTGGGTTAAGGATCTGGTGTTGCCATGAGTTGTGGTATAAATTGCAGACATGGCTTGGATCTGGTGGTGTTGTGGGTGTAGTGTACGCCAATTCAACAGTTCATGGTAACTGCACATGTCCTTCCCCGATGAACCAATCCCCACCTGTAACCCCTGGCCCGACAACTTCTTGCCACCATGCCCACCAGCATGGCTCACCTCCTAGTTTCTGGCCCACTTCATCTGAGGCAGCCAATTCAACCCCAGCCTTGGAACGTCCATATGCCTCGGGAGTGGCCCTAAAAATAAAAAATAAAAAATACATGGACTCCAATGTTCATCGCAACACTATTTACAATAGCCAAGACATGGAAACAACCTAAATATTTATCAATAGAGGACTGGATAAAGAAGGTGTGGTACATAGCTACAATGGAATATTACTCAGCCATAACAAAGAATGAAATAATGCCATCTGCAACAACATGGATGGACCTAGAAATTATCATAATTAAGACAGAAAGACAAATGCATATGAGACCACTAATATGTGGAATCCAATGAAAAAATGATACAAAAGAATTTATAAAACAGAAACAGACCCAAAGACTTTGAAACCGAATTTATGGTTACTAAATGGGAGACAGTTACTAAAGCGAGGAGGGAGCGATAAACCAGGGGGTTGGGATTGACAGATGCACACTAACCACTATATATAAAATGGATAGGTAACAAGGACCTACTGCAGAGCACAAAGTAGCCTATTCAGTACTGTGTAATAACCTCCATGGGAAAACAATCTGAAAAGGAATGGATATACGTGTATGTATAACTGATTTACTTTGCTATATGCCTGAAACTAGCACAACTTTGTAAGTCAACTACACTCCAAAAAAATTATTTAAAAAAAATAAATATAAAAAAAAATTTTTTTTAAAGGGAGGTATTCTCAACTTGGAACATACCATTAGACAACAGCCAACTCTTCTGGGTTCTTTAGAGGCACCTGGAATTTTTGAGCCACCCTGGAGTTGATTCAATTCACAAATAGTTATTGAGGGTCTGTTATGATGATGGGTCAGTTCCAGGGAATTCTCAGGACTAATTGTAGAATTAATTCCTGGATTAATCATTTTCAGCAGCCGTCTGCTTCTGCTAAACTGACGACTGAAATCATGTCTGTCTTATTTACTAGGTATCACCAGCCTGGCACAGAGCCCAGCATGAAATACATGCTCAGTAATCGTAGGGGCAGGGAGCAAAGGCTCCCAGAGAAAAGTGGGGATCTGCAGGGGGTGGAGCACAGGTCAGTCCTCACAGAGAGGACTCGCAGGTCAGGGCAGAGGTAGAAATGTTTTCCTTCCAGGTTATAGGGAATCAGATGAAGCCAATTTCAGATTGAGAGCAAGAACTAAGATGCCACCCTTCTACTTCATGTTCCTCACCCTGTCACCCTCCTGGGTCTACTTCGAAAAAAGAGCAGAGGACTCAAATGACAACAGCCATTCCCCTTTTCCAGGACCCAATCTCCAAGTGGTAGATCTGTGTAGGTGAAAACCAACCCAACAACTTCAACATGAGACTATGAAATATTCCCTAGCCCCATAACTAGGTGGGTGGCCTTGAGCAAATCATTTAACCTGTCTCTGTTGCAGCCTCAAACTCTTTCCTTATGTGTACTGAGCAGAAGAATGTTTTGGTTTGTTTTTTGGTTTTGTTTTTTGGGTTTTTTTTGGCCGTCCTGTGGCATATGGAGTTCCTGGGCCAGGTATCAGATCTGAGCCAAAGTTCTGACTTAAGCCACAGCTGTGGCAACTCCGGATCCTTAACCCACTGTGCCTGGCTGGGGATGGAACCTGAGACCAGCACTCGCAAGATGCCTCCAATCCCATTGCATCACAGTGGGAACTCCAGAGCAGCTTTTTTTTTTTTTTTTTTTTGGCTTTTAGGGCCACACCCTCAGCATATGGAGGTTCCCAGGCCAGGGGTCAAATTAGAGCTGCATCTGCCAGCCTATACCACTGCCACAGCAATTTGGCATCCAAGCTGTGTCTGTGACCTACACCACAGCTCACAACAATGCCAGATCCCTGATCCACTGAGCAAGGCCAGGGATCGAACCCACATTCTCATGGATACTAGTTGGGTTCTTAACCTGCTGTGCCACAATGGGAACTCCCCAGAGCAGCTTTTTAATGCAATGTCATCTGCTTGTTTACTTTCGCTTTTGTTGCCTTTGCTTTGGGTATCAAATTCAAATAGTCATTGTCAAGACCAAGGTCAAGGGGTTTACTCTCCCTGAGTTCTCTTTCAGGACCTTTACAGTTTCAGTTCGACTTCAAGTCTTCCATCCATTTTGAGTTGTGTATGGCGTAAGACAGGGATCCAGTTTCATTCTTTTGCATGTGGCTATCCATGTTTTCCCACTTATGTAAGAGACTATCCTTTCCCCATTGTATATTCTTGGCTACTTTGTTGAAAATTAATTGACCATATATGCATGGGTTTACTTCTAGACTCTACACTGTTCCACTGGACTATGAGCCTGTTTTTATGCCAGCACCATACTGTTTTGATTACTGTATCTTTATAATATAGTTTGAAATTACAAACTGTGATTCTTATAGGTTTGTTCTTCTTTCTCAAGATTGCTTTGAATGTTTGGGGTCTTCCATGTTTCCATAGACTTTAGGATTGTTTTTCTTTCTTTCTTTTTTTTTTTTTTTGTCTTTTTGCCTTTTCTGGGGCATATGGAGGTTCCCAGGCTAGGGGTCTAATCCGAGCTGTAGCTGCCAGCCTACGCCAGAGCCACAGCAACGTGGGATCCAAGCCACGTCTGCAACCTACACCACGGCTCATGGCAATGCTGGATCCTTAACGCACTGAGCAAGGCCAGGGATCGAACCCACAACCTCATGGTTCCTAGTCAGATTCGTTAACCACTGAGCCATGACGGGAACTCCAGGATTGTTTTTCTATTTGTGTGGAAAGCACATTGGCATTTTTATAGATGTTGCATTGAATCTATAGATTGCTTTGGGTACTACAGACATTTACACCTTATTAATTCTTTCAATCCATGAGCATAGAATATCTAAAGGAAACCATCACAAAATAAAAAGGCATTGCTGTGGTTATGGCACAGACCGGCAGCTGTAGCTCCAATCTGACCCCTAGCCTGGGAACTTCCACATGCCACAGGTGTAGCCCTAGAAAGACAAAAGACAAAAAAAAATTTTTTTTAATTAAAAAAATAAAAAGACAGCCTATGGAATGAGAGAAAGTATTTACATATTTACAGATAAGGGATTATTATCCAAACACAAGGAACTCATATAACTAAGCAAAAACCCAAATAACCCAATTTAAAAATGAGCAAAGGATGTGATTAGACATTTTTCTGAAGACATATAAATGACCAACAGGTACATGAAAAGGTACTCAGCATCACTAATCATCAGGAAAACCCACATCAAAAAAACCACAGTCACTCTGCACCTGTTAGGATGGCTGTAATCAAAATTCAATAAATGCTGGCTAGGGTGTGGAGAAAAGGAAACCCTTGTACACTGCTGGTGGAAATGTAAACTGGTACAGCCACTGTGGAAAACAGTATGGATATTCCTCCTAGAAATTAAAAAGAAAACTACCATATGATTCAACAATCCCTCTTCAGGGTAGATATGCAAAGGAAATGAAACCATTATCTCCAAGAGATATCTGTACTTTGGTGTTCATGGCAGCAATATTCACAACAGTCAAGGTATTGAAACAATATAACCATCCACTGATGCATGAATGGATCAAGAAAATGTGTTCTAAAAATATAATGGAATGCTATGCAGCCTTAAACAAGAAGGAGATCCTATCACTGGGAACAACATAGGTAAAACTAGAGGGAATTATGTTAAGTGAAATAAGGCACACAGAGAAAGACATATACTGCATAGTATCACTTATATGTAAAATCTTTAAAAAAATTTTTTTAAAGGTCAAACTCTAAGAAACAGAGTGTAGAAAATGGTTGAAGGGACTGGAGGTAGGAGAAATAGGAGAAGTCAGCAAAATTGTGTAAACTTTTAGTTACAAGATGAATGAAGTCTGAGGATCTACTGTATAACATGGTGACTACAGTTGATAACACTGTATTTGTATATCTGAAATTTGCTGAGAGAGAGAACTTAAATATTCTCAAACATACACACACAAAGGTAAATATGCGAAGTGATTATTAGGGTAATTAACATGATGGGAGAGTCCTTTCACAAGGCAAGGTTGTTTCAAAATCATGTTGTAACTTTAAGTATCTTACCACTTTGTACATTATATCTCAATAAATCTGAAAAACAAAACAAAAGGCTGTTTCTTCATCCTTAAAATAAAGGCATTAGACTAGCAAGACTCTGTGGTTCCCTTTCTCTTCTGATATCCAGTGATTCCATTTTTCTGGCCTATTTTGAAGAGGATACGGATTAGGTTTGACCCACCGTGAACTGTGGGGTGGCTCATCAGCTTCTGATGAGAACTGGAGTGGGTCTAGAAGACACGCATGTACACACCCTCTGTGTTCTGTTTCCATGGAGTTTGCTTCTGGAACGCCGTGTCTGTGAGGAAGGTGAAGCATATTTCCTGTAGGCAGTTGCTTATGTTTCCCAAGCCCTCTGGGGAAGAAGAGGCAGCATGACAGAGCTGAAAACTCATTGGACTTAATGAGGAGACCTGGATGCTGATCCTGAACCAGGCGTGCGTGTCGGCAATTCACTCATCCTCTTGGGCTCTCCATCTGCTCGCTCGCTGATGGACAGAATGCCCACCCTGCTAGCCTCATGACACCGTTGGGAAAGGCTTCCCTGAAACATGACGTGCTAGACAGATGTGCCATACTGTCAGGAGAATCCTGTCAAATAGGACATGAGAGAATGAGGGGGGTAAATTGTCCGGCATTTGGAGGCACGAAGACTCCCTTAAGATTTGTGCATTCTGGAAAATTGAGGTAAAAGCTGGACTTTGTGAGTCTGTCTAGTAAGAGGCCACATGGCACAGCTGGTGAACCAGTCAAACTGGAGGATCACGATGCCAGTGTTGCCATCTTCTAGCTGAGGGCGTGCACATCACTTCGCCTCCCTAGAGCCTCAGTTAGCTCATTTATAAATGGGTATAACCTTCTTGCCCTGCCTACCTCCCAAAGTCATCGCTGGATCGAATAAGGCCATTCTTTCTAAAAGCATGGCACACTATAAAGGCCACCACACACTGGGTGTCACTACTCCTGGGGATGCTGGGCACTTAGCAGGGACTCCTAGTAATTAACCTGCTGAACTGGTGAGCACAGCCAGCCTACAGCACCAGCCTACGGCATCAGATGGAAGAGACAGACACTACATGAGATGATGGTAACTACAAGGCTTCACCTGCCTCCAAAATGTTCCCCTCCTCCCTTGCTTAGAGCCCTTCCCATTAGAATTACCCCAGTGAAGCATGTTCAGTTGAGCGATAGCTCAGAGCACCAGGGTGTCCAGGCAGGGAGCAAACAGGGACTAGAATCCAACCTCAATCCCACCTAGCAGGGCCTGTGTCTGCCCAGAGGGAGGGGTGCTTTTCTCTGATTCTCATGGTCCACCGGCCACATGGACCAGCACATCCCACCTGGAGGTTAGGAAACAAGTGATCAGGGCTTAAATGAACAAATGTTTCCTGGAATGGGTCGGTCACTCTTCCTTTGCCTCCCACTAGTAGATAGAAATCTGGAGAAATAAAATGCCAACCAACCAGCGAATTCTGTGTGTGTGTGCGTAATAAACCTTAGTTCTCAAGGGTATGGAGGGTATGGCAGGACAGGGTAGTGTGAGGGGACCACCCAGGAAGCCCATTGTGGGCTCTGGGAGCTGGGAGACGTGAGCCAGTGCTGCTGGAGGAGAAAGCAGGCGGCATGGCACCCACTGGGGCTCCAGGAGAAGAGGTAAGAGTCTAGCCTGACCAACGCAAACTTGCCTGGCCTCAGACTCTTGCGGAAGTTCGGTCCTTCCAGCTTAGGCTGTAGGGGAATAACTGCAATAGGCGATATTTCCTGAAAGGCCCCAAGGCTCCACCCTCTGACCTGGCGGGTGAGCCCTTAGCCTTCCCCCAGAGAGCTCACTAGAGCACTCCCGCCGCCTCCTCATTACGGCAGCACAGCCCCTGAGCACTGCTAGGTGGCTTCAAGCCAATAGGAACAAGCAGCCGAGGCCACTTCAAGGTCACAGCACCTGCGTGAACTCCAGTGACTCCTGTGCCCCTCTCTTCTCTCCATATGAGACACCCCAGTGTCTGAGGCCTGCAAAGCCTCCAGAGTTTTCTGGGAACTGGATGCTGGGCAAGACAATGAACAGAGACGGCAGAACGTGCCATGGTAGGAAGGGAAGGAGGGTTTCCTCAGGGAGGGCAGCAAAATAGCCCAGGGAGCAGCTCCCTATAAATCTTGGCAACACAACCTTGCAGCCAAGGGCACACTCCCCTCACAGCAGGAGGGCGGGACAGGGGCCAGGGGTCTCGTCCAGCTTTCTAGACAGAAAAATACTTTTTCCTTCTGGCAGAATGCAGGCTCTAACCTAACCCTTCCCCGTGGCGTCCATCCCCTCACTTTGGAGGCTGAGAAACGTATCCATGGAGAGAAAGAAAAGGAAGGAGACACATCTAGGGCAAACTGCACACCCTTCCTTCCCTGACCCTCTGGTTTTGAGGAATGGGGAACACGAGGCTGCTAATGATCAAAGGCCCTGTTGGTCTAGATGACGGCCTAGACATAAACTCTTCAAGATACTTTCAAAGATGCCGTCAATTTTAATGCAAAATTGCTCTCAAGGCCAGAGTCACCTCTTTCAAGAATGAGTATTATTTAATGTGATAATGCAGCTTTCATACAGTTGTTTGTGCTTTTTTTTTTTTTTTTTTTTTTTTAAGGGCACACCCTTGGCATATGGAAGTTTCCAGGCTAGGAAACTTCCATATGCCAAGCTGTAGCTGCAGGCCTACACCACAGCCACAGCAGATTCAAGCCGCACTGCAACCTATACCACACCTCGAAGCAACACCAGATCCTTAACCCACTGAGCAAGGCCAGGGATAGAACCTGCATCCTCATGGATACTAGTCGGGCTTGTCACTGCTTAAGTCATGATGGGAACTCCCCGTCTGTGCTTTTTGATATGTTTGAACGTCCACAGGGCCTCAGGAAAGACACTCAGCCATGTTCTTCCAGTCATCTCAGTGAGCAAGTGATTCAGTTTCATTGAGATGCTCCTTTGGGGATCCCACAACAGGTGACAATGAAGCAGGCCACCCCTCAACTTTGCGAGGGCCAGCACAAAGGTGCAAATAGAGCCCCATTTATGTAGGCCTAACATTTAAAAGTCATTGGTCAAGCTAACAAAATGTTATACCATCCTACCCTAATAAATGCATATTTACCACTTAGAATACAGTTTCTTTTTTTCTCTCTTTTTTTTTTTTGCCTTTTCTATGGCCGCTCCCAAGGCATATGGAGGTTCCCAGGCTAGGTGTCTAATCTGGAGATGTAGCCTCTGGCCAGAGCCATAGCAATGCCAGATCTGCTCTGAGTCTGAGACCCACGCCACAGCTCAGGGCAACGCCAGATCCTTAACCCATGGAGCAAGGCCAGGGATCGAACCCACAACCTCATGGTTCCTAGTCGGATTCGTTAATCACTGAGCCACTATGGGAACTCCAGAAGATCAGTTTCAAATTTAAAACACTCACCCTCCTCAGAATCCTGCTATACACATGCTCCCCACCCCAAATGCTCAGCCCTGAGCTCAAGGACTTTTCTTCCCATCTCCCACACCACTTGCCCATACATATCCCAGCCCACATACCCAAGCTGCAGCTACACACCCCACTAACAGACCCCCATTTGCCACCCTTTGTACAGACGGGCCAGACTGGCTGTGACCTCTGCCTTTGGGAGGATGAACCTGGGAAAGGGGCCTGAAGAAGGCTGGAAGCAGGCTTGGGGTCATTCAGCCAGGGAATTCTGGCTGGAGGAGGGGCATAATGGGGAACCTGCAAAGGCCATGGCACAGGGTAAAAGCATCTCAGGGCATTATTATTATTATTATTATGTAAAATCTGAATCCAGGACCCCAGTGCTCACCCAGGTCATTCCCATGACTTCGGAAAATCTACTTCAACTCTCTGGGCCCAATTTCTTCATTGATAAAATGTGGGGTTTTAGCCAAGCCTTTTTTATGTGCCTTGCAGAACTAAAATCCCATGCTTCCACTCTAATTAAATTCCAGCAACACCCGTGGAGTACCTCCCACAGGCCAGGCCCTGCAGTGAATGCTTTTGCATACACTATCTTGCACACCCACTTTCCAGCCAGACAAGTTATGGAGCTGGATCCAGCCTGGATATCCCAAAGATATCTAGGGATGGACACTAAAAATGATGCAATGCTAAGAGCATCCAAGAGGGAAACTCCGAGATTCTAACAAACCCACAGTCCACCTATAGCAGCAACCCTGAGGGGCTGGCAGAGAGGTAGACACTTTGTAACACATGGGAGGGGGGTGCCTCCTGCCTAGTCTGTGGCTAAGAAGGCAGGGGTGTTTAGGGCTGCAGTTCAGATACTAATTCACACTCACAAAAAAACAAGTGAAAGCACCTGGGTCACTCTATTTGCTCTTAAAAGGACAGGTCTGGGCCAACAAAGAGAACAGTGTGGGGGAAGGGAAGCTAAAATCAGAGGAAGCATTAAGGTCAATCCCATGCTTTTTGTGTTAAGACTGAGGCAGGTCTGCAGGTATTTGGGAATAATCCCATCCTTTTTCTATTTCCCTAAGATTCTCTAGGGCTTCACAGCCCTCAATTTGTGAAGACATCTCTCCTGCAGGCCCCTGTTCTTGAGATCCAGTTGACTCATGCACCGCTTCTCCTTGGTCAGCTGACCCTCCTCAGGTCATGACTTGCTGTTTGACCTTGAATGAGTGTCTTAATTCTCCAGGCCTCAGTATTCTCAACAGTAAAATAAGCCTTCTGGGAGTTCCCATCGTGGCTCAGTGGTTAATGAATCCGACTAGGAACCATGAGGTTGAGGGTTCGATCCCTGGCCTCGCTCAGTGGGTTAAGGATCTGGCATTGCCATGAACTGTGGTGTAGGTCGCAAAAATGGCTCGGATCTGATGTTGCTGTGGCTGTGGTGTAGGCTGGTGGCTGTAGCTCTGATTAGACCCCCAGTCTGGGAACCTCCATATGCCGCGGATGCAGCCCTAGAAAAGCCAAAAAAAAAAAAAAATGAAAGAAAAAAGAGCCTTCTGAGGACTAAAGGAGATAACACTTGTTACATGCCTGGCACAGGATACACAGTCCACAATTGCTAGAAGTGAGTACTATTGTCCTGTCCTAAGCGAGAGCAAGAAAAAGAGAACAGCCAATTTGGAGGCAGATCAGCCCTGCTGTCTTTCTGAAAGGACAATGTGCCACTTCTTCTTCCCTGAGGACATTGGTCTTTGGCCTGTCACATCAGGCACAGGACAGCTTGTAGTCACACAGCAGAGTCGGTCAGCCAACCACCCCCTACCCCCAGGGCCTCATCAAATATTGATGGAGTGTGTAATGTCTTCCAAACACAATACTCCGCTTCTCAAACAAGAGCCTGACCTTCTCTGACCCCAGAGGAGGGTGAGGGCTTTCACATCCTTCAAGTGGCTGCACCTCTAGTAAATCTTGCCCTTGTCAGGGACAAACATCAGGTGTGCCGTCCCTTTCGTGGCAGGATGAAAACTACCACTGCCTGTTTTTCCTATGAAGCCAGCTCCCCAAAAAGAGAAGGGATAGCGATGGAAACTAATGTTAGGGAGTTCCCGTCATGGCTCAGAGGAAACAAATCGGACAAGCATCCATGAGGACACAGGTTCGATCCCTGGCCTTGCTCAGTGGGTTAAGGATCCAGGGTTACCATGAGCTGTGGTGCAGATCACAAACAAGGCTCAGATCTGGTGTTGCTGTGGCTGTGGTGTAGGCTGGCAGCTGTAGCTCCAATTCGACGCCTAGCCTGGGAACCTCCGTATGCTACAGGTGCGGCCCTAGAAAGACACAAAGAAAAAAGAAAACTAACGTTGGAAGCACCTCTTCTGTACCAAGTCCTGGACAGAGGGCTGTGGTGCACCATCTGGTTTACTCCCAATAGGAACCCTGTAATGTGGATGACACTGGCCAGAGTTTATGGATGATGGCAATGAGATGCAAGGAGATTCATGAGGAGGCTCAAGCAAGCTCACGACATTTGTCCAGGGAGCTGACATGCAGATGTGGGTCTAAAAATCAGTGTGCTTCTGCAGACACTACTCAGGAAATGAGAGCCAAGGGAGATGAGAAACCTCCCTGGTGGCCTACCCGTTAAGGATTCAAAGTTGTCACTGTTGTGGCTTGTGTTTGATCCCTGGCCCAGGAATTTCTGCATGCTGTGGGCACAGCCAAAAACAAAAAAGCAAAAAAGCAAAAAAAAAGGAGTTCCTATTGTGGCTTAGCGGTAATGAACCCAACTAGTATCCATGAGGATGCAAGTTCGATCCCTGGCCTTGTTCAGTGGGTTAAGGATCCAGCATTGCTATGAGCTGTGGTTTAAGTCACAGACGTGGATCAGATCCCATGTTGCTGTGGCTGTGGTGTAGGCCAGCAGCTGCAGCCCCAATTCAACCCCTAGCCTGGAAACTTACATATGCCAAAGGTGTGGCCCTAAAAAGCAGAGCAAACAAATGAAAAAACAAAAATAAAAAAACAAAAACAAACAAAAAAAATCTATAAGTTCTTTGGGCCCCTGCTAAGCAATCCCCAACCAGATCATGTCTCCTGGTCCTCTGAACCAAACCTTGTTTTCTGCTTCTTTATAAATAAAATTACATCTCTTCCTTAAGAATACCCATCAGGGAGTTCCCGTCGTGACTCAGCAGAAACGAATCTGACTAGCATCCATGAGGACGCAGGTTCAATCCCTGGCCTTGCTCAGTGGGTTAAGGATCCAGCATTGCCATGAGCTGTGGCGTAGGTCACAGATGTGGCTCAGATCCCACGCTGCTGTGGCTGTGGTGTAGGCCGGCAGCTACAGCTCCGATTTGACTCCTAGCCTGGGAACCTCCATATGCCGTGAGTGCAGCCCTAAAAAAAGACAAGAGAAAAAAGAATCCCTATTAGGAGTTCCTACTGTGGTGCAGTGGGTTAAGAATCTGCAGCAGCTCAGGTCCCTGCAGAGGCATGAATTCAATCCCCAGCCCAGTGCAGTGGGTTAAAGGATCTGGCGTTGCTGCAGCTATGGCCTAGGTTGAAGCTCCAGATCAGATTCACTCCCTGGCCCGGGAACGTCTGTGTGCCACAGGTGCAGCCATTAAAAAAAAAAAAAAATCCCCATTAATAATAGGTATTTATTGAGTTTCTTTGTTAACTGGGCCCTGCACGAGGTCAGGGCAGGATGGGACACAGGTGTGGCACATCTATTTCTTAGCGTAGCTGAAAACAGTATTTGCCCTCATGTTATTTATAACCTACTTACAAGTCACAGGGATCATCCTAAAAATCAACAGTATTTATAAATGTGTGAGAATTTAGGTTTTTTGCTTTGTTTTGTTTTTTGCTTTTTAGGGCCACACCCACAGCATATGGAGGTTCCCAGGCTAGGGGTGCAATGGGAGCTGTAGCTGCTGGCCTACACCACAGCCACAGCAACATGGGATCCGAGCCACATCTGCAATCTACACCACAGCTCATGGCAATGTCGGATCCTTTACCAGGTGAGCGATGCCAGGGATCAAACCTGCAACCTCATGGTTCCTAGTCGGATTGTTTCCACTGTGTCACGACAGGAACTCTGAGAATTTAGAAATTAACTCCATTTTAGGGCAGCACAAAGAAGATCTATATCTCCTAGGATCTTCACAATAACCCTGTGAGGTCAGGAGGGATTATCACAGGGAAACTAAAGTATATAATGACTGTCTCAGAGTCACAAAGTTAGTACTGAGTCAGGACTAGAACCAGGTCTGCCTTATAAATGATACAAACAAACATTGTAAAGCCAGCTATTTTAGAGAATTTTTTTTTTTTTTTGTCTTTGTGTCTTTTGAGGGCCGCACTGAGGCATATGGAGGTTCCCAGGCTAAGGGTCTAATTGGAGCTACAGCTGCCGGCCTACACCACAACTCACGGCAACGCTGGATCCTTAACCCACTGAGCGAGTCCAGGGATTGAACCCACAACCTCACGGTTCCTAGGCAGATTAGTTTCCACTGTGCCACTATGGGAACTCCCCATTTTATAGATTAAAAAATAAAAAATAAAACAACCGGGGCAAAACAGAGAAGTGGAATGGCTTGTCTCTGATCACACAGTTAGTGGGGATTTGAACCCATGCAGGCTAGTGCCAGAGTCTGGGGCTTAACCATTTTATACCTTCCTCTCCAACAACTTAATTTCTATACCAAGTTCCATTCCACTGGGGATGCAAAAACCTAAGTTCTGTCATTTTGTGGTTCCTCGTCCCTTTTCTCTGAAGTGTGTACAAGTTCAGTGGCGGGGTGGGGGTTGCAAAGCGCAAAGGGGTGTCACATCCTGAGTGTGTCTGGGGTCACTGACCCACCTGGGCCTCAGACATCATGCCCAATGTGGGCTTCCCTCGCTGTCCCCTGCTCCTGTCCTCCAGTGAGGGGAGGGGGGCACACTCAGGGCAGGGGACTCAGTCCCCTATTCTGTGCCATGCTGGCCCTAGGAAGTTCTGCAAGGCTGGCCAAGGCCTTGAGGGCCAAGGTCCAGCACAAAGCCATCCCCTCTGTGGTCTGGCTGCCTCCCCAGGGCTCCCCTGCAGGAGGCAGAGGGCAAGGCCCCTCTCTCGGGCCAACAGCCTCTCAGCTCCTCTCTTGCCCCCCTGTTTCAGTCCCTCACACCTGTGTATGCCACACCCATAGGCCGCTGTGGTCACCCCAAATGGGGAGATGCCTTTGTTTCATCCCCTGCCCTGTCATATCCATCCCCTGCGGGGACAGGTTCAGAAGGGCCTGGCTGCTTGAGGTGGGGGAGGATTATGACAGGGATGCAAAAGACTTGGAGAGATTAGCACAAAAATATGTAATTATCTACGTACACACATACATGTTGAGGGAGATCTGAGCGTGGATTTAGTAAGACTTCACAGAATAAATGTATTCAAGAAAGGTCTCACAGCAAGGAAACACGGATCAATCAGTTGAGGAAAGTCAAGTATTTCCACCCAGCCAGTCATGCCTCACAGACCCAGGGAAACCGAGAGAAGATCACGAGTCATTTTCTTCACGCTTGAATTAGAGTAAAGGTGAGACAACTAACTTCATTCTTTTTTTCTTTTACAGCTGTGCTTGCCACAAAGGGAAGTTCCTGGGCTGGGGGTCGAATCACAGTCGCAGCTGAGGCCTATGCCTCCACCACAGTCACACCGGATCTGAGCCGCATCTGTGATCTACGCCCCAGTTTGTGGCAATGCCGGATCCTTACCCCCCTGAGCAAAGTCAGGGGTCAAACCTGCACCCTCACAGAGACAATGTTGGGTCCTTAACCCCCTGAGCCACAATGGGAGCTCTTAACTGTTCTTGAATACCTACTATGTGCCTGGTGCTGGGGATTCAGCTGAGAGCAAAACTGACACACGAGATGTGCAGCAGGTGCCAGGCGGGTAAGAGGCCACAAGGTCCAGCATGCCAGATGGGTGCCATGGCCACGCGTCCTCAAGGGCTGCTGGCTCACAGGGTGACAGGTGGACATGAGGTCACAGAGAGCTCTTGGCAGAGGGCCTGATCAGGGAGTGCCCAGCAAAAGGCGCTGCTGTAACGATTATCACTCTGGTGGGTCTTCCCTGCTCCAAAGCCACGTTGCTGTTTGGGCTCCCCTGGGCACCTCCACCGTAGGCGTGGGCTGGGCAGAGGAAGCTGGGCACTCTATATCACGTTCGGTGGCCCCAGGGACCTGGATCTCCAGTGTTGGCAGCGCAGCCCCAGACCTTAGCTTTGGCACAGGCACTCCTGGCGGCCTGCCCCCCCCCACTACCAAACCTGCTTCCCAGCACGACTCCCACATTCCTTCTGGCTGAAATGCCTTTATAAGGCCAAGTCCCGTGGGCAGGGATTTAGTTAACTCTTCACATGCCTTTGCACAACCCCGCATGGGAGAACAATTCCTCCTCTACGTGTGGAAAACGCTGATGCCAAGGGAATGTTTCTATTTGGTTATTCTGCTGTCTCCTCTTGATGAGATCCCATAGTGCCAGTTCACCAGGGCAGGGATCTGTCTGGGCAACTTGAGGACAGGACTGAACAGTTCTTGGGGGAGCAGGGAGTTTCTTGTTTCCTTGGGTTGGAGGTTGGCCAGAATGTTGCTGGCCTATTATGCGCAAAGCATGGTGTGAGAGATACAAAGTCAGAAAAGTGTACTTCTGAATGTCAAGACAGTCCCTGATCCAAAAAAGTAAACAGAGGTGGAAAAAAAACAAGCAATCTGAAAGGAGGGGGACCCCCTAGACCATCAACTGCTCATAAATTGCCCGAGTTTCGAGGCAGAGGTCCACCAGGAAAGGAGGAGCCAGAGCAGCCATTTGATCCTCCCCCGCCCGCCACCCGAGGGACTGGACAAGGTCAGGCTGTGAGAGGATCCCGCTTATCTGTGACACACCCGCTGAGCTGGCCTATGTAACCTGGCCACCTTATCAGGAGGCCTGTCTAACATGGCCAGTGAGGGTCAGCATGGCAAGCGGGGCACAAGGTGGTTCCAGGTCTCCATCGGGAAAATGAGAAAAAGCTCAGGCTTCCATTAGACTGTAGAACAGCCCTCGGCAAGGTCCCCTTGGGGCCAGGCACTCCCTGCGAAAATCCAGATGGGACGTCCATTCTGAACTCCCTGAAAGCCAGTGTGCATCATGTCCATGTCGTCTGTCCCCAGCCCTAAACTCCCAAGGGCTGCCTCCTCCTGCCAAGCTCCTATGTCGACTCCTCAGCCCAGCCACCTGCACCCCCATCATCTGACGGCAGAGGCCCTTCCAGCTTGGCCCCAGCGCTCATGCTGGTCCCCCACCTACAACACCCTCCAGCTGTGAAATCTGTCCCCTCTCTCAGGGTGGCCCTTCCGCCACAGAGGCCTCCCTGATCCCACAACCTCCCCTTTCCTGCCACCCCAACCCACCTAAAACAACCTTGCATTTCGTACCTGCTGGATGTCACCTGTCACACTTCACTCAGAACAGAGCCCTCTGTGGAGCCTTCCTGATACACTAACTCCAATGCCCCTTTGTGTTGGCACCACACATTGGTCCCTTGACACGAATGGCCTCAAAGCATCATGGGACTTTGTGGGTTACCTCCTCAACTGAACCCACAGCCCCTGTAGGCCAGTGAGGTCTCGACTCATACTTCTGGGCTTTTCTCTCAGCATCTAATTCTGCACATATGTATAACAGATCTTTGCGAAAGACATTCCAAATGTTGATCCCCGGATGTGCAGGCCTGAGGCTACCCTGTGTTCTTAGGCTTGTCATGTATGTCGTCCTCCAGGAAACCAGGACACAGTCCTGTGACGGAGTTCTGATCTACCCTTGCCACAGCCATAGACCCCTTCCCTGCACGCAAGGCCCACAGTTATTCTTGGAGGAATAATTCTTATTCTTTTTAGTGTCCCTTATCTGTAAAATCAGACTGACAGTACCTGCTTCCAAATACGGTTTGAGGATGAAATAAGACAGTGTGTGCTAATGCATGTTGCACTTTGAGAAATGCTATCTAAATACAAAGTGATGTGAATTCTACAAGGCACTGAAGTTTGACTCCAAAGTGAACCAGCCATTTAATCTGGACAAGCCATTTAATTTCTAGTCTCTTCCATTCTTATATGCACTATATCCTAGCCCACTCCCAGGCTCTGGGGATCAATTTCCTTCTCCACCTTGAAGGCCTGGCTTAAAACCCTGATGCCCACTCAAGTCAGAATTGATTCTCTCTTTTGATGTGCCCTCAGTTTAGATAATTTACACCTCTCCTGCAACTGGCTTTATCCTGAGTAAATATCCATCCTCCTCTCCAGACCAAGGGTCAGCAAACTTCTTTTTCTGTAAAGGTCCAGATGGATTTTGTGGGTTATATGGTCTGTGTTACAATGATCTGTTTCTACTACTATAGTGTGAAAGCAGTCACGGACAGTATGTGAATAAATGGACATGGCCATGGTATAATTAAGCTTTATTTAAAAAAAAACAAAAAACAAAAAAAACAGGCTCTAGGCCAGAATTGACCCAGGAACCATAGTTTTATCACTCTGCTCTAGACTGTTAGCTCCCTAAAGGGTTAACAAGTTCTTATTTATCTCTGCCTTCACTTGCAGCCTCGAGGCCAAGCACAGAGTTTAGCCCCAAGAGGTCTCAAATAATTTATAAATTGATAAATAGCAGTAAAAATGGTGTCCTTTTATTGAAGCCCTATCAGGTGCAAAATGCTTGGTGCTCTGTAAGAAGGGTATTTATTATTTCATGTCATAGATGAAGAAAATGAGAGATAAGTACTTTGCCTGCATAGCTGGCACGTAGCACGGCAGAGATTCACACCCAGGTCTGTGCGGATCACACCCACCATGCCATGCCAGTGCACTAGCAAACCTTAAGTGCATTGTACTTGAGGGGTACGGTTGAACCAGTGGTCTTCTAGCTCTCCTGGCAAAGTCAGCAAAAGAATCTTCAAGCCCCAGCCTGGCTTCCTACAGTGTCACAGGGAGCACAATTCGACATATTCGTTTCTCCCCCCTGCACTTGCCCAACACCAGTGCCCACATCTACTCTGCACAGACAGCACAGCAGCGGGCCCGTGAGATCTCTCTGAGCATGAACAAAGCCTGCCTGGAGGGCTGGGCCCTTCTGCGCACTAAGAGCCCGGCTCCCGCTCGCCACCATTCTCTCCAAGGAGCCCAGAGAGTGAGAACTGCTGTGAGTGAGGCTGCCGGAGCAGGACCACCCCCCCCCCCCCGACTGTTCAGGAGACAAAGGGAATCCATGGGAGGAGGCAGAGCAGAAGCTGGGGTCAAGGGCCAGATCTGAGCTCAGCTACTGAACATCCTGTTACCCAGGCCTGTCTCAAACCATGTTAGAATCCCGGCTTTAAAAGGACGAAGAAAGATATGGAGAAAGCGGGTCTGGGGAGCAGCACTGAGGCTGAGAACCATGCCTTAGACGTAAACGATCCTCCCAAGTGTGCCAGGAGGGGGGAACAAGGGGAAGAGTCCAGGTTAAAAGCAGGTAGTAGAGGATGCTAGGAATACACAAGAGAATTGAACCTCTACATGTCTAGAACCCCCAAAACATTGGCTCAAGCAACTGAGATTGATTTTGGCAACATCCCTGAAGCAATGGTCAGAGAGATTGGAGGAAACCGCTGCAGGAAGGGGGACCCTTGTCTAACACTTGGAAATGAACTGTCCCAGGAGACACACGTGCTGACAAAGCAAGAGACTTCTTTTCTCCCCCCTGCTTTTTAGGGCCACACCCGCGGCATATGGAGGTTGCCAGGTTAGGGGTCCAATCGGAGCTACAGCTGCTGGCCTGCGCCACAGGCACAGCAACACAAGATCTAAGCTGCGTTGCGACCTACACCACAGTTCACGGCAATGCCAGATCCTTAACCCACTGAGCAAGGCCAGGGATCCAACTCACAACCTCATGGTTCCTAATTGGATTCATTTCTGCTGCACTACAATGGGAACTCCAAAGCAAGAGCCTTTATTGGGAAGGGGCCCCCAGGTGGAGAGCAGCAGGGTAAGGGAACCCAGGAGAACTGCTCTGCCATGTGGCTTGTGGTCTCCGGTTTTATGGGAATGGAGCTAGTTTCCAGGTGGTCTCTGGCCAGTCGTCTTGGTTGACCCATACTTTGGTCTGCCTCAGGGTCCTTCCTGGTGGCGCACACTCTCAGCCAAGAGGGATTCCAGCACCAGGGATCCTGAAAGGTTGGCTGTCGCCTGCCTCTTCTTGGTCCCTCCCAAATCCTCCCAGTTTGTCTTCCTTATCAGGGCCCCCTCGCGTGAGACAACTCATGCAAGCAGCTATTACGGTGTCTGGCCAAAACCAGTTAGGAAGCTGCTGTCGTGGGTGTGCTGTCCAGAGCCCTGAAGCGGGTGAAGGGGTGCGGTGGGGAATGGGGACCAAGGTCCCCTTGCTCTTTGCCGGTTCTACCCACGCTGCCGACCCGTTCCCTCTTCCTCTCCTCTGTCACTCACTCAGCACATATGGACTGAGCCCCACCACGCGCAGACACTGCGCTAAACATGGAGACACCCGTTCTGTTCTCTCTCTTCCCCCTCATCCCCCTTTCCTTTCCTCCCTTCTTCCTGCCTCCCGGCCTCTCTTTCCTGTCACCAGCTCCTTGCTTCCCTGAAATCTCTCTCTTTCTGGCTGCACCCACAGGATGTGGAAGTTCTCAGGCCAGGGATCAAACCGGAGCCACAGCAGTACCCAAAGCCACAGCAGTGACAGGGCCAGATCCTTAACCCACTGAACCACCAGGGAACTCGTTTTTATACTCTTTATATACTTGAGTAAGTTTTATGCTACTTTTCCAGCAGGAACTCAGGGGCAGAGGTCTGATCTTCATCTTCTTCCCAGGGGCCGGGGCTGCAGCAGGGGCCGTGCGGTGTCGCAGAAGCCCAGAGGACACGTTGCTGATGCAGAACATGCAGAGCCCTTGGAGCTCAGAGTGAGCGGCAATGTGGTCTGGAGGCCACACAAATGCACCCACCCCCCACCCATCGGACACCACACATCCTGACACCCTCACAAACCAGAAAAAAGACAAATACACCACCGCCTCCAAGGTAAGCATCAGTGACTCTGAAACCCACCAGGACCCTTTGGGGCTCCTGGACATGGATGTGCATAATATGTGAACTAAAAACCCTCAGCCAATCAAAGACATTAATACTGAAGCATTCTTCATTCCAGAGAGAAGGTCAGTTTGATAACCCGGAGAACCACAGAAGCTCATCAGGAGATCCCTGAGGCCAGATTAAATACGGGCCCTGAACACACCCTGATCCTTATCAGCAATCCCACAGCTTGAACCATTGCTCTAAAACTCCACCGAATCTTCCTATGGTGGGAAGCAGGGAGGTGGCAGGACCAGACAGTCTTTGGAGGCATTAACCTGCTGTGTCACACTTTGCCTGGCAAAGCAATAAAACTCTTCTTTTCTCCTTCACCCAAAACTGTCTCCAAGAGTCAGTTCAGCTTTGGTGTCCAGAGGCTGAGTGTCGGCAACAACCCCACCCCCAAAGTGGGGTCACTACACTCAACTGGTATATTAGGGTCCAACCAAAAAGACCAAAAACCACTCTGAAGATTCACAACAAGGGAATTTAATGCAGGGAACTGGTCACATGAGTGAGCTGGTAAATCTGCCAGGGGATGAGGCAGCCCTGAGCAGCTGAAAGCAACTCTCACTGCCAAGGCTAGAGGGATGCAGAGGGAGAGGCAGTATTCCCTGGTCCAGGGGAATAGTGGCAGGCCCATCTGGCAGGTACCAGAGATCCAAAAGGAGTCACTGCCAGAAATGCCACTACAGGCTAAGAAGGAAAGGAAAATGCTGGCTCCCACCACCGCCTCCCATTGGTCGAACCCGGAAAGAAGCCTCTGGCACGAAGCCTCTAGTGCAATTCAGAGCAGAGCAAGAGATCTGAGGGCAAATGAGCTCGGCTGGTTTGGCTTTGCATTTTTTCTTACCTTGTAGCTGTACCAGGCCTTCAGAAGCCCTTCTTTCTTTGCCTTTGATCCACAAGGGAATCCTAGGGGGGTCCTAGGAATCAAAGTGAAAGCCCCTTTCATCCTGGTGGCCAGATGTCACTCTGGGTTCCACTTCCCTTTAGATGTTACCTATTGGGTGTTCACACTTGCTATTTCCATCACACCTACCTACCTCCTTCCCTCCCTCCCATTCCTTCCTTCTCCCCACCCTTCCCTCCATCCCTTCCCTCCTCTCCTCTCTCCCACCTTCCTTCCTTCTATTCTCCCTCCTTCCTTCTGCTATATCTCATTTGCCCGTTTCATTATGTGTGAGTCCATATGTGCCAGGCACTGAGCTGGGCACTGGCCACATGTCAGGGCAGGGGTGGTCCGTTCTGCCTGGGGAATGCTCAGAAAAGGCTCACAGAGGAGCCAGTGTTTACGCCGAATCTTGAAAAACATTTCACAGCTGAGTAAGCAGAAGTAGGGCCTTCTAGGCAAAGGAAATGGTATCTTCAAAGATCTGGAGGCAAGAAAGAATTCTAATCCAGTGGGGCAGTGTCACACAAACTG
Source organism: Phacochoerus africanus (assembly GCF_016906955.1). NCBI lineage: Eukaryota > Metazoa > Chordata > Mammalia > Artiodactyla > Suidae > Phacochoerus > Phacochoerus africanus. The sequence goes on along the minus strand of NC_062548.1, from coordinate 115,026,634 downwards.
TGACAAAGGACAGGTGACATCTAATAGGCAGGGCTTGTTGGTGGAGGGCCATGTGGGAATATTCTGGGAGCTAGTAAAAGATTTAAGCAAGAGAGGAAGCTTAGCAGACTGAACTGATCAGTCTGGCTGCAGCATGGAGGAACTGCGACGAGACTGAGGCTGGAAGACCAGGGAGAAAGCTGGTGTCCCGGCAGGGGTCCATGCAAACTAGACAAGGTGAAACCGGCATCTCTAAGAGGAATCCACAAGCACCTCGTCACTGGCAAGTTTTGCTTATTTGAAAAGAAGGACAAAAAAGAGAAGAAAACAAAAGGAAAGAAAAAAAAAAACCTGTTTGGAGAAAGTAGAGCTTTTTTACCAGTAAATCAGTTGTCAGGCTCGGGTTGCTAAGCTACAGGGAAAGTGGAACAGCCCGCTCTAAAAGGAGCTTTGGGGGAGGTGGGTGTAATCAGTCAGGTTGCTTCCTCCTCCTAGCCCAAAACACCAAGCCTCATCCGCAGGGGCTGCCTTGGCACAAGCTGGGTGAGCATCGCCTCATCTGCTCACCCTGGCCACTGGGCACTAAGCTCCCAGGCCTGTGAGCGCAGAGCGGTTCCAACTCTGTAGGGTCGCAAGCTCCCATCAGTCTTTTAGCCTGTTTTCAGGCCATGCAGGTATGGGTTCTTCTGTATCTCCCCTCTTCCAGGTTTTCCCTGTGTAACCAAAGTGACTTAAAAAAAAAAAATCAATTTCATCATCCAGTGACTTAACTACTATCACCTGTAGCTTATTAAACAAATGTCAGAGAACGGGCGGGGGTGGGTGGGGGTGGAGAGAATTGCATGGCAGCAAGAGTGGGGGCTCACTTTACTTTCCAACATCTTGAATTGATGGTTTGCGCCTGAAATTCAAACTTGAAGCCACGTGGCCTGAGGTGACGTAGGGGCGCTTCATCAGGTCTGGTCACACTGTGTGTGGCCAGGAGCTCCAGGTGCCCGTTCTTTGCACTGTTTTCTTCGTATGCAGGCCCAGAACTCATCAGCTCTCTGTTTATAATAGTTGCTCGGAGACAAAGTGCTCTCCAAGGTCCATCACAGCCCACCTCCCTCCTTCCTGACACGCAGCTGTCCTACAGCCTCTCCCACACCCCACTGGACCAAGTGCTCCTGGAGGTAACTTTTCAGGGAGATGGAGCCACTACAAGCTGCTGCCCAAGAAGGGGGCTCAGGGAAGGGGTGGGGTGCTTGGAAAGAGGGAAACCAGAGGAATCAAAGACAGGTGGCTGGGAGTCTGTTGACTGGCGCGGGTGGGGATTGGTGAAGATGTTGGAATCAAGACTTGACTGAGGAAAGCCTCGCCAGAGAGGTGAACTGAATCATAAGGGCTGCAGCAAAGAGGAAAAACAGCGAAGACGAAATCAAGGCTGAAGATACAGAAGCCTCTGGAGATGATGACCAGGGCAGGGGGGACTTAGAAGAAGAAACTGGTCACTGTCAACATTACCTGTTGCACTCCCACCTGTTGAGCAAAGTCTGTGCAGGGCCGAGTGGTGGCCTGAGGCTAGCTCTTCCCCAACCTTTGCAAAACTCCACCACTCAGGCCCCAGGGGGTTATTTGTGCCTCTCTTATCAAACATAACTTTCTCACTTACTACCTAGGGGGCTTGGGCAATTTACTTAATCTCACTGGGCACTGCCACAAGGATTAAATATGTTAATACACGGGAGGGGCTTAGAACAGTGTGGGCACAAAGTGATTACTCAATAAATGTGAGCTGTTAAGGTCTGCATCATTATTGTCATCATCTGCATCTTAAGTGTGAAGTAAACGGCTTTTAAAACTTGGCAGAGGCGGGAAGCTCACCCCCTTTTTGTAATTAGGGGGAAAGAAGGCTGAGAAGGTCAAATACTCCCTAACTCACGCAACAAACCAGGGACGCAGCCAAGATCCAAGATCAGATCTGCTGGCTCTACAGCTCAGGGTCTTCAGTTCCTTGATAATGACGAATGCGGGAAGCAGCCGAGGGCGTGGAAGGAGCACAGCCAAGGCGTCAATACCTGGATTCCAGGTCCTCCCTGCTAACCGCGTGACCTGAACGGCACTTCTACTTTCGGAACCTCAGCTTCCACGTGCACAATGGATAACGGGACCACCTTGCAGGGGTGCTGTGAGGAGGGTAAGTCTGTCGCAGAGCAAATGACAATACGGAGCATTTTCTGTGTCTTGTCTCATGACAATCAAAAAGCATGAGATGGTTCTTCATCATCCCACCACAAGTGGAGCTCTCACTGCTGTTTTCTGGCTCCCTTCTTCACCCCCTGCCCTGAGAAGCATTTTGACCTCAATTTCTGAAATACTTCTCTGCCCTTTGCTTACTCTTTGTGCTTCTATTTTCTTCCCCTGAAGTTTCCATCTACTTCCAAGGCTCCGATCCCTTTTTGCTGTTATTGCTGGCACCTGGACCTTTAGGTGGAGAATTAAAAGTTTCAGGAGTTCCTGTCATGGCACCACGGGAATCCAACTAGTATCCATGAGGATGCAGTTTGGTTCCTGGCCTTGTTCAGTGGGTCGGGGATCCAGCGTTGCTGTGAGCTGTGGTGTAGGTTGCAGACACAGTTCAGCTCCTGCGTTGCTGTGGCTGTGGTATAGGCCAGCAGCTGTAGCTCCGATTCAGCCCCTAGCCTAGGAACCTCCATATATCACAGATGCAGCCCTAAAAAGCAAACAACAATAACAACAAAATCACTGTTTCAGGGAGTTCCCTGGTGGCTCAGCAGGTTAAAGATCCAGCATCATACTGCTATGGTTCGGGTCACAGCTGTGGTCAGGTTTGACCCTGGCCCAGGAATTTGAGCAGCCAAAAAATAAAAATAGGACTTCCTGTTGTGGCTCAGTACGAACCCAACTAGTATCCATGAGGATGAGAGTTCGATCCCTGGCCTTGCTCAGTGGGTTAAGGATCCAGCATTGCCTCAAGCTGTGGTGTAGGTAGAAGATGTGGCTTGGATCTGGTGTGGCTGTGGCTGTGGTGTTGGCCAGCAGCTGCAGCCTCAATTCGACCCCTAGCCCGAGAACTTCCATGTGCTGCAAGTGTGGCCCTTAAAAGCAAAAATAGGGAGTTCCCGTCGTGGCTCAGTGGTTAACGAATCCGACTAGAGACCATGAGGTTGCGGGTTTGATCCCTGGCCTTGCTCAGCGGGTTGAGGATCCGGCGTTGCTGTCAGCTGTGGTGTGGGTAGCAGATGCAGCTCGGATCCTGCGTTGCTGTGGCTCTGGCGTAGGCTGGCAGTAACAGCTCCCCTTAGACTTCTGGCCTGGGAACCTCCACATGCCGTGGGTGTGGCCCTAGAAAAGACAAAAAAAAAAAAGAGCAAAAATTAATTAATTAATTAAAAATAAAATACTGTTTCATCCCAAGGACCAATCCCAAGCAAAATGTGCAATTGGGTTGGGCTGATCTGTGACTTCTCCACTTTTATATGCCCCACTCTACCCCCACCTAATTCCCTGGCACCTGAGGCCCTTAGATTTTCTCTTCCTTTAGCCAAAACTGATCTCTGGACAGAATTTGAAATTCCTTTCTGCTCAGGCGTAAGTACCAGATGATCACTAATACCCCCAAAGTGCATTTTATATTTTAATGAAAATGAGACCCTCCTGCCCAAGCACTGAAATCTCCCTGTAGAATTTCACTTTGGTGCATCTCCTAAGTACAGGGCCTTCCCTATCCCGTGCAGGCCACTGGAACTCACCTACACACCAGCCAGGCCCTTTCGGTGTCTCTGGAATGTTTCCTTGCGTCGGGAGCAATATGTCATGCCTATGACGGCTCTTATCTTTGTATCTTGAAGAGCTCTGGGAATGTTAATTAATGCAGACACAATCTAAAAAAGCAGACTTGCAGGCGGCAACCTCCAGCTACAACTGCAATTCCTTTTATACTTATGTCTCCATTAAGAAAGAAATTCAAACCCATGTCAGCCCTGGTTCTAGCAAAAAGATAACATATCTCAAGGGCTTGGGGCTAGTTTCAGTTCCATTCTTAGCTGATTTCTAAAAAGCATTTCATCATTATTATTCCATTTGTCCAATACCAACCTCAGCATACAGGTTCAAGTTCTAGCTCCAAATCCCAACTTCGTGACCTTGGGCAAGTCTTTCAAGTTTTTGTCTCAATTTCCTCATCTATACAATGAAACAATAGTACCTAACTCTGGGGATTGTTGTGAGCCTTAAATGAGACAATATCTGCAAAGCAACCACCCCTGGGCCCAGTACTTAGAAGCCCTCAGTCAAGGTCAGTTCCCTTCTCTCCTTCCCCACCACGTTCCCAGTTGCTACACAACAGTGTAGAGAAAAAGACAGAAAGATACATTCAAGGTTTAACCAGCACCTTTGTTCTAAAAGGACATCCACTTGATTATTAAAAACCTCAGACACACATTCCTTTGGTTTAAAGACTTTCACCTTTTCTACTCTTTGCTAGGAAAGAGAAGAAAGAGTAACAGATGAACGGAATGGAAAGTTGTGGAGAGCTGTGTATGCTGACTATCGGGTTAGACACTCCAAAACAAACAGATTGCTTCGAACAAAGAGATTATTTACAGTCTGCAAAGCAGAATTATTGACCTGGCCCAAACTGCAATGTTTAAGAAAGAAGCCAGCCAAGGGTCCCCTCCTTTGGAAGCCCTGTGACAATTACACTGTCGGTTGGTGTGGCATGTATTCATCTCAAGCTCACAATAACAGAAAGCTTGTCCAGTTCCTTCTGGAGTTCTTTAACTGGCTCTGGGTGCCCTCACTGTCCTAGATCCAGGTGCATGGGGCAAGTCGATAACCACAAATTACTAATATCTTTTCTATCTGGGATCAGAGCCAGGAGACCAAGAGCAGTGGTGAACGCCAAAGGATGAATGCGAAATGAAACCCAGGAGGCGAAGCAGGATGTTAAGCGACCAGGTCAGAAAACAGAACGATGGCGGGCTGGATAAATGGAGCAAGTCGGCACCGGCTGGTCCCAAAGTGCCAGGCCGGGCCAGGCATGTAGTAGGAGCCGAGTGCCAACCCTGGAAAGGGAAAGGAGCAGAGAGAAGAGAAGCAGGGACCAGGAAATAGCCAGGGCTGAAGACAAGTGGGAGCACAGGTTAAAGTCAGAATTCTGCAGTCCCACCGCCAAATGCAAGCATGAGCGACAGCAAGAATAGGGTCCAGGACACAGGCTGAGGGCCAGTGCCCTTCGACCGGACAGGGACCAGGAAAGCTGTGAGGGCAGGGGTCCCGCCTGCCCCCTCACTGCCCTGTGCTCAGAGCTGGGAGCAAGCCCCCAGTAAGACCTGCATAGGTAATCCTGTCCTGACCACTCTCAACATTAGCAGAGGCCAGTGAGGGAGCAGGTGAGGGAAAGCGGGCTGGCCAGACTGGGGGCCCAGTACCTGAAAGCCGGCCCTTCTCAGCCAGCACCTCCCCCTACCTCAGAGCACTGGTACCCAAGATCGTCAGCAGGACACACCTCGGACATCCCCTGTCTCCTTCCTACATCCTGCCTTGGTTTCACGTGGTGGCTTACAACAGCAGGAATGTATTATCTCCCAGTTCTGGAGGCCAGAAGTCCAAAGTCAGTACTGCTGGGCTGAAACCAAGATGTCAGAAGGGCTACACTCCCTCCAGAGGCTCTAAGGGAGAATCTGTTTCTTGCCTCTTCCAGCTTCTGGTGGATCTTACCATCCCTTGGGTCATGGCGGCATTACTCTAAGCTTTGCCTCTGGCTTCATGTGGCCTTCTCCTGTGGGTGGGTGTGTGTGTGTGTGTGTGTGTGTGTGTGTGTGTGTGTGTGTCTGAGAGAGAGAAAGAGAGAGCAATCTCCCTCAGCTTCTCTTGTAGGGACCCTGGCAGTACCATCAGGGTCCACTTGGATAATCCAGGATAATCTGTCCATCTCAAGAGCCTTAATTCAATCCCATCAGCCACGACCTTCTTTCCTTACAAGTTGACACTTGTAGGTTCCAGGGATTAGGACCTGATGTCTTTGGGGAGCCACGATTCTGCCTCCACAGGGTTTAAGGCACCAGCAGCTGGAACAAGACTCCAGCCTGCCTTCCCCTGGAGTGATGTGGCAGGGCCAGGAGGGGAGGAGCACTGTCACCAGGGCAGAGGAGGGACAAAGCAGGGCAGAGCAGGGATGTGGGGGAGGCTGGTGCAGACCACATGGCAGCAGGCAGGGTGACCTCAGTGAAGCCGTGGGGCAGAGTGGAGCTTGGCACCCGCGTCTGGGCAGGGGCATGTTAACGGCCTCCAGGAAAAGGCATGAGTCACTGGGACACCTGGCCAGAGAAGGAAGAGACCAAGGCCTGGCTGATTGCACTGCCGGGCTTCAGCACCTTGGCGGATGGTGCTGGGAGCCTCAGACCCGAGAGCATGTTTCCGACCTCCCTGCGCTGGGCCTGGCTGGGCCATAGTGAACGGGACCCAGTCCCTGTCCTTCGCGAGTCCACATCCTAGCAGGGGAGGCAGGTCTAGCTCCATCTTCACAGGGCTGTCTTCCTCTTGTGTCTCTTGTAAGGATGCTTGTCCTTGGATTAAGGGCCCACCTGGTAATCCTGATGATCTCATCCCTAAATCCTTAACTTGTTTACTTTTGCAGGGACTCTTTAACCAAATAAAAGTCACACCCACAGGTTCCAGGATTTGAGCATGTCTTTTGCAGGATACCTTCCAACCCATTCCAGCTGTCTTGTCAAAATCTACCTGTCCTCTGCTTCATTCCTTCAGGTCCCAATGAGATGTTAAATATTTTGAGCAAAAGTGTCAATGATTTAATGTGCTACCCCTCTGTCTTATCAGAGGACTCCTGAAGACTTAATGTCTTTCTCAAGAGACAGAGGTTCTCTAGGAATTTCAGGCTCTCTGAAAAAAGATGGCTTTGGGGAATGGCTCTTCTGTCAGCAGCCCTCCTATCAGATCCCAGTTCGCTGTGGGTCTGCCCTATGACCCAACCACTGGCAATCACAGGTGAGTTGGAAATGCTGATTTCATCATTTCAGCTCCTGACTTTCTAAATGTTTGCTTCTTTTTATTCCGTCCCTTTCAAACCAGTAGAATAGTGACCCTGCAGTGTGCTAAGTAATTTACAAGCATCTCGTTTAATCCTTGGAACATTTCTAGGAGATGGGAACTATCAGTATTGTACTTTGCAGAAGACTCTGAGGCTTAGAGGTTGATGGCAGAAGCAGGACCTGAACCCAGGCTCTCTCTCAAACCCAGGATTTTAAGGACTCCCCTGAGGAAGTTTCTGCAGACCTTTGAATAGCCTTGTTCTCGGAACTGAGCTGTCAGGGGCAGGGCGGGAACCGTGGGGGAGGGCACTGGCTCTGCCTCCAGGAAGTCGGGATGAAGGAAGGAGTGTGGCGGCTGACCCTTGGGGTCCAGATTGTATGTATTTACTGGGCACAGTGACTGAGAGGCCCCCTGCTTTTTAAAGGTGTGGAGTCTCAAACTGGCAAAATTGAGAAGCACAAAGTTACAAAAGGACCAAAAAGAGTCCTTTTGCATATCTCCTGTGAGCACAGGGGGAGGGAAGAATGAGGAAGAAAATACAATTGGGAAAAAAAGAAACAAGTCTAATTTCTGGTAAGGTGAGTGCTTTTAACACCCATAAAGGCATGAAGTTACACGGCTGTCCCACCCCCTGCAGGAAAAGCCTTTGCCCCAGTGTCAGACTAAGCTGCCTCAGCTCTCAGGAAGGAGGGAGGCTAACATTTATTTGAGCATGTAGATTTTTAGACAATTTCCCTTGCATTATTTTACTTAATTCTGAAAATAATCCTCCAAGGATTTTTTTACCTCCACTTTACCGATAGGGCACTTAGTGGTTTGGCTCAGAGGGCCTTAGTGGTTTGGCCAAGGTCACTCAGCTGGATAAGGCAAAGCCATGGCTTGAGCTCATGTTTTGGAGTTCTGACTTTTTTTTTTTCCCCCAGGGCCAAACCTGTGGCATATGGAAGTTCCCAGGCTAGGTGTCGAATCAGAGCTATAGCTGCGGGTCTACACCGCAGCCACAATAACGCGGGATCCAAGCTGCATCTGCGACCTACACCACAGCTCACAGCAACACCAGAAACTGAACCTACTGAGTGAGGCCAGGGATCGAACCTGCATCCTCATGGTTACTGCTTGGGTTTGTTACCGTTGAGGGACAAGGGGAACTCCCTAGGAGTTCTGTTTTATTTGCAGCTCCATGTTGAAGATAAATCCTGGCTATGCCCAGTTGCCTGTTTAGGTGTGAAGAAGGAGCCACCTATCTCACAGGAAGGTGGAATGGGGAAACCTGCAAAGTCATCACAGCTGTCCCCAAGCCCATGTGTCTCCTTATCTCTCAAGGAGACTTTGTCTATCTTGGCCTAGAAATCTTGAACTTTGACTCCCTCAAATGTCTCTTTGAAAGTTTCTAGATCCACCCTCTCTCTGTCTCCAGGTAGAATAACTGTTCTTAGGCCCATATAGATATGTGCATTACTAACAGTGCCCTTCGACTATGCCTGTCCCTCCCGCTAGGATGTGGACTCTCGAAGGACAGGGACTGGGTCCTGTTCACTATGGCCCAGCCAGGCCCAGCGCAGGGAGGTCGGAAACATGCTCTCGGGTCCGAGGCTCCCAGCACCATCCGCCAAGGTGCTGAAGCCCGGCAGTGCAATCAGCCAGGCCTTGGTCTCTTCCTTCCCTGGCTAGGTGTCCCAGTGACTCATGCCTTTTCCTGGAGGCCGTTAACATGCCCCTGCCCAGACGCGGGTGCCAAGCTCCACTCTGCCCCACGGCTTCACTGAGGTCACCCTGCCTGCTGCCATGTGGTCTGCACCAGCCTCCCCCACATCCCTGCTCTGCCCTGCTTTGTCCCTCCTCTGCCCTGGTGACAGTGCTCCTCCCCTCCTGGCCCTGCCACATCACTCCAGGGGAAGGCAGGCTGGAGTCTTGTTCCAGCTGCTGGTGCCTTAAACCCTGTGGAGGCAGAATCGTGGCTCCCCAAAGACATCAGGTCCTAATCCCTGGAACCTACAAGTGTCAACTTGTAAGGAAAGAAGGTCGTGGCTGATGGGATTGAATTAAGGCTCTTGAGATGGACAGATTATCCTGGATTATCCAAGTGGACCCTGATGGTACTGCCAGGGTCCCTACAAGAGAAGCTGAGGGAGATTGCTCTCTCTTTCTCTCTCTCAGACACACACACACACACACACCCACCCACCCACCCACCCACAGGAGAAGGCCACATGAAGCCAGAGGCAAAGCTTAGAGTAATGCCGCCATGACCCAAGGGATGGTAAGATCCACCAGAAGCTGGAAGAGGCAAGAAACAGATTCTCCCTTAGAGCCTCTGGAGGGAGTGTAGCCCTTCTGACATCTTGGTTTCAGCCCAGCAGTACTGACTTTGGACTTCTGGCCTCCAGAACTGGGAGATAATACATTTCTGTTACTGTAAGCTACCAAATTTACGGTAATCTCTTATGACAACCAGAGCAAACTAATGTGGGCCCCAGAGAGTTTAACTTCGGTTTCCTAGGTTCTTGCAATGGCCCCCAGTTTCACAGGTGTCTTAGCTGCCCCGCTCCTCTGGTTTCTTACAGCCCCTTTCTCTAGAACCTGGACCGATGACCACCACTTACTGAGCATCTACTACATGTGAGGCAGTGAGCTGGGGCTTCACATGGGCTACATCACTAAGCCATGCAATAATCCCAGATGATGGGTACTAAGGGCAAAAGAAGTTAGGTAACTTGTCCAGGATCACCCAGTTAGAAAATGCTGGAGCTGGGCTCTAAACCCAGTTGCCTGTCTTCAAAGCCTGTGGCCGCAGCCCTGGTGCCTCCCTGCCTGAGTGGGGGCCTTGTCTAGTTGACTATCAGCTCTCCAGAAGCCTACTGGCATCTCATACAAATAACAAGAGCTTATTACGTGCCAGGCATTGGGCTCAGCATTTTCCATACATCATTTTATTTCTATCATCAAAGTGACTCTATGAGGTAGGAACTAATAGTAACCCTTTTCATAGACAAGAAAGCTACCACTAGTGGTAGAGCCAGCCCTGGGCCTTGGGTCTCCTGGGGGTCCTGATCCAGTCATTTCCTCTGATCCACTCTGCCTCCCATTTATACCAGGACAGAAGGCCATCATTTGACTTGAATGAAGTTCAGACTTTTGAAAGGCTTCTGTGTTGTCCAAAGTCTGCAGGGCTTCCCTCAGGGTGGGGTGTGTGTGTGTGTGTGTGTGTGTGTGTGTGTGTAGAGCTTGCTTATTAGTTCCCAGACAGTTCAAAACACCCACTGTGCCACAAAAATATTCCCCTGCCCAGACAGTCACAAACACTCTGCCCACACTTTCGGCAGCCTCTCTACCTGGTTCTTTTCGCGCCCTCCTCCCCCTTATCATTAGAAAACTTGAGAACTATAGGGCAAAACTAATATACTAAAAAACCCTGCAAAATATACATTTGTGTAACACTGGTCATTATAATAATAATGATCATATAAAAATAAGGAAGGAAGAAAAATGTTAAGGGTTTCACCAGAATTTGTATCTCAAGTGAAGTCTTTTAAAAAAAAAAAAATCTTAATGGGTGTGGGTGGAGGGAAGAAAGCCAGGGGAGAGATAAGATGAAACGGAAAGCAAGATTTTTATATTTCTAAACCCTGACTACCTAAATTGATTTATTTAGAGTCAGTGGTAATTTGTGCGCCCTCTTATGAAATGCTGGACAACTTAATTGAACCAGCAAGTCACACGACATGGCCAACAGACAACAAACTGCCTTTGGAAGTGAACTGGGATTTCCTGGATCAATTTGGCTCTTTGCAGGGGCGGGGGGGGGGGGGTGTTAGGGAAAACAAGAGTTGAAGAAAAGGGAGAAAAAACAGGCCATGGTTGTCAACAGAAGCGGAACAATGAAAAGAGAACAGGACCAGAGCCAAAAACCTAGTTTCAGAAGAGCTCTGCCCCTCATTTGCTGTGTGAACTGGGACAAAGCACTTGCCTTCTCTGGGCTTGAGTTTTTCACATCTGCAGATGATTTCCAGGGTGCCTTCAAATTCCATAAGGATATGTTTAAGTAACACAGAATCACAACATATGTTTTTTGTTCTGTTTTGTTTTTGCTTTCCTTCTCACGGTTGCATAATCAAGTAAGAGAATGAGATGTGGTTGCTGCTAAACACACGTTTATCCAGAGGGCAGAACCACACAGACATCTGATCAGAAATCTTCTGGCAAGAGCTGTGTCTAACACCCAAATCCCAAGCCCAATGGAACTGCCCTGAGATGCTGGCTGGAGCAGCCTTGCTAGGGAGGAGGTCTGTGTAGGCCTCTGAATCTCTTTCATTGGGACACTCCCAGAAAGCCAGCCCTGTCATTAGCCTGCAAAGTAAACATCATCCTCGGCAAAAGCCTGGCCAGAGTCACCTAAAGTCAACCTTGCTCTTTTAAAGGGAGAGCTTTCACCATTCATCCCTTCAGCAGTTCCTGCTTTAAAACATGAAAACAAACATGGGGCTCCCCTAGGAAATCGCCCTGGCCTTTCATCCAAAATCACCTAGGGCTGTGGGTAGGACTCAGAATTGTGTTTGACCGACGGGTCCAGACCGGAGTTTATTCGAGAAGAGAAACCAACACAGCGGACAGAGAGGCAAGATCCTGGGGCCAGGGCTAAGAAAAGAGCCTCTCTGCTGTGATGCCGCAGAGCAATGGGTGGTATTAACACACTCAGAACATTTACCCAGAGTCCAGAATTTAGTCTTACTATAAGCATTTTTTTTTTTTTGTCTTTTCTAGGGCTGCGCTCACGGCATATGGAGGTTCCCAGGCTAGGTGTCTAATCGGAGCCAACAGCTGCCAGCCTACAGCCACTGCAACGCAGGATAGGAGCCATGTCTTCGACCTACACCACAGCTCACGGCAACACCAGATCCTTAACCCACTGAGCGAGGCCAGGGGTCGAACCCTCAACCTCATGGTTCCTAGTCAGGTTTGTTAACCACTGAGCCACGATGGGAACTCCAATAAGCATTTTTTATATTGAGTTTTTAACACTTTATTTTGTTCTTATTAATGAAGATGCTGCTTCATTATGTGAATCCCCACCTAACTAGCAAATCCTTCAAAAGCAAAAGAAGTTCCAATTGTCTGATTTCCAAGCCCAACAAGCAGCCCAGGGCAGAACTGAGCCGAGAGAGGCTGACTGCCTTCACCAAGAAGTCAACAGCAGCTCTTCAATGCGCCCCAAGCCCTTCTCCCACCAGTTCATCCCCATCCACCCCTGAACCACAAAGCACTACTTCCTCCCCCAGGTCTGAGAAGACTGAGAAGGGCTTTGAGGAAAGTGTCATTAGGTTCCCACACAGCCCAGACTAGCCTATACCTCATCCTGGACTGTCTGAATAATGAGTAAAAAAAAAAAAAATAATAGTATCTAGCATCTATTAAGTACTTACTACGTGCAGGCATTGCTAAGTGCTTTATTTTGCAACACAATTCATGACAACTCTAGGAGACAGCTAATTTTTCTTTTCTTTTTTTTTAAATTGGCCGCACCTGCAGCATGTGGACATTCCTCAGCCAGGGACCCAACTTGCACCACAGCAGCAACCCAAGCTGCTGCCATGACAGTACCGGATCCTTAACCTACTGCACCACAAGGAAATTCCAAGAAATAGCTACTTTTATCATCCTCATTTTCTGGATGAAAAAACTGAGACCCAGAGTACACTGCTAAGAAATGGTTGACCCCGGATGCAGATCAGAGGCTGGCTGACTTGAATCCTGTGTTTTAACATCTCAGGTAGACTGCTTCCTGAACTAGTTTGTGTATTCCTTAAGGGAAGAAGTTGTCAGAGTTCCAGGCGTGGCTCAACGGTAACGAACCACACTAGTATTCATGAGGACGCGGGTTCCATCCCTGGCCCCACTCAGTGGGTTAAGGATCTAGCATTGCTGTGGCTGTGGTGTAGGCTAGTAGCTACAGCATTTTACCCCTAGCCTGGGAACCTCCATATGCCACATGTGGGGCCCTAAAAAAACAAAAAAACAAAAAACAAAAAAAAAACAGAGAGAGAGAGATGGAGAAGGTGTCTTTTTTCTTTTCTGTTCTGTCACACAGCCTAGAGGAATTCTAAGCAATAAATAGCAGACTCTCAGCTTCTGCCTGTTAACTGACTGATTGATGGGAGACACATGCCCAAGGTGGTCAAATACCAGAGGCAAGAGTGACAAAAGAACAGAGAGGGATCCTGCAGAGAGTCTGGAGAGCTGCTTAAAGCCAGGCCAATTGAGGTGAGGAAGTGTGGGCACAAAGCCTCCTTCCAGGCAATACTCAGAAACTTCCAGAAAGCCCTGAGAAGGAAGATGGCCTTCTTTCCTCTGACGAAGACTCTTCAAGGAATAATGAGGCCTCCAGATGCAACCAGGGCGCAGGGGTGGCTTATGGGACCAAACCTAATTTACTGTCCCATCACTGGTGGTCACTAAGGAGCCAGTGTTGCTCTTTGCAAAAACACTGCTCATCTGTTGTCCTGGCTGGCATCCAGTTTAGAAAAGGGTGCAGGGCTCAATTTTCCTACACTTGGGGTGGTCTGCAGAATTTTTCTTCCTTTTCCTGCACTAAAGATGTGAAGGAGTGCAGCCCCATTTCCCTAATGAATTAGGCTTCAATATTTGTAAATCAATTCTTTGAAACTGAGAACACATTTCCCGTAGGGAGACCTATTATTTAAAGAGGTTAGCCTCTCAGGTAGGTTCCAAAGCCCTTATTTTACCCTTTGTTAATAGTACTGAGTTCAGTGGTACATGGTACTTACAAACCATCAAGTGTTTGCAGAAGAAAGTGCACTCTCAATCCTACTATCAGCATTCCGGGATCCCCCTTAGCCCTTAGAGTAGGGATGCCAGACAATGAAAAGACTGGCAACTCGGTGGTGCCTGATAGCTTTCTTACTGGGTTTGGAGAGGAGATCAAGATTTGAGGGCATAAAATCAGGCGAGCCTTGTTAAGGAGGTCACATTCGGGGAGTTTCCTGATGGTCTAGGAGTTAGGACTTGGTGATTTCACATACGCAGCCTGGGTTCAATCCCTGGTCTGGGGACTGAGATCCACATTAAGATGCTGCATGCTGCGCCCCGCCCCACTCCCCAAAAAGAGGTCACGTTTGTTGAAATAAAGAGTTTACCAATATCCTTGATATCTGTCAGCTCAGAATGGCACAAAAGAGGGTGTAAGTCATACTCCTGACATCCTTGGGGCATCTTAAAGTTCAAAGGGATTTCTGCACAGTCAGCCTGTTAAATCCTTGCAGCAAAGAGATCGCCTCGTTTCAGCTCCTATCCTCCACCTACTGCTCCAAGCTGAGGGACAAGGAGTTCAAGAAGGAATGTCTCCAAGAAGCTCCTTATTTAAAATAATAATAATAATCATTATCATAGCTATTACTTTTTTTGAATACAACTTTACGCCCAAGACCTTATAATTTATTGTTTTAACTTATTAAATTCTCACAAAAACTCTATGTGTAGATTTGTCACTAACCTCACTTAGAATATGAGGAAACTGAGGTTTGGCATGCTTAAATAATTTGCCTTAGATCACATGGCTAATACATGGAAGAAGTGGTATTCAAAGCCCGGTGTGTATTATACCTTAAAGTCCAGATTATTAAGTGCTGTGCTATACTTGTTTTTCTCAATTAAAAAAAGGAAGGGAGTTCCTGTCGTGGCTCAGTGGTTAACGAATCCGACTAGGAACAATGAGGTTGCAGATTCAATCCCTGGCCTCGCTCAGTGGGTTAAGGATCCAGTGTTGCCGTGAGCTGTGGTGTAGGTCGCAGACGTGGCTCAGACCCTGCGTTGCTGTGGCTCTGGTGTAGGCCGGCAGCTACAGCTCCGATTAGACCCCTAGCCTGAGAACCTCCATATGCCGTGGGAGTGGCCCTAGAAATGGCAAAAAGACCAAAAAAAGAAAAAAGAAAAAAGGAAAAAAATCCAAGAGTTCCTTGGTGGCCTAGTGGTTAAGGATCCAGCATTGTGCCTGATGTGGCTTGGGTTCAATCCCTGGCCTGGGGATCAAAAAAAGACATTACAAAGTAAAACTTGCCATAAGCATAATAAAAATCTATGTATTTTTATTTAAATGATAGTATTCAAAATAGATATATGTATATTCTGGATCATCTGGGAGACCAGTCATACCTGAGTCTTGTCACAATTTAACAGCTCCCTTACATTTTATTTATGATTCATTTCTGGCCAAGAGAGGCCAAATTCGATTATGACAAACCAAGTGAATGAGGGTTTTACAGTTGACTGAATAGAGACAAACCATGGGAGGCTTGATTCCTCATTCAGTCGCACAGCATAGAGTGGCACAGGTACGCAGTGCTTACAAAGATTTGCCCTCAGGTACCCTCCTCACATTGAAAGCAGATACCTTTTTTGGCCATGTGCAAGGCATGTGGAAGCTCCCAGGCCAGGGATCAAACCTGCACCACAGGTTCAGTCTGATGACAGCAATGCATCCATAACCTGCTGCCCCACGAGGGAATTCCAGAAGCAGATGCTTTACAGTTTCTATCTTCCTCTGTCCAACACTACACACTATGTTGACTCACTGTTTCAAAACCAGCTACTTGGCTGCTAAACTGCTTTAGTCCCCAGTATAAATTGTTAAGAAATAAAGGTTTTCATCAATTTTTTTCCTTTTAGCTAGTCTTCTTTCTTGATAATGCAGACAAATGTCTCATTTGCCTACTTAGAAGAAGCTCTAAGAAATGAGAAGACAGAAACCTACTGGTTCAGTCATACATGGGTAGCCGACCAAACTTATGTATGAAAAAGGAAGAATCCCAAAATTTAACATTAGAAAGCAGAGAAAAAGCAGTCCTAATAGGAAGCGTAAAATGAGACTATATAAATAAATCCAAATACGTCGGTAATCACAGTAAATGTGAATGGATTAAACTGAGTTATTAAACACAGAAAATAATATTAGATTGAAAAATATCATAAATCCAAATGTACATTTTTTACAAGCAACTCGTTAAACTGTAAGAATGCACAAGGACAGAAAATAGAGGTATGAAAAAATAGAGAAGCTGTCAAATAACACCAACCACTCTGGTGATATCATTTTAGCCTTGGATAATGGCACATCCCAAACAACCATGTGACTGACACCCTTTGGCTGTCACTGAAAAGTCTAAACAAGACCCGCAGCACTGCTCAGCCACAGATTGCTATCGAGCTGCCTTAGTTCCTCACTTTCATAATTACAATCTGACTTGTTACATGAAATACAAAGAGAGTAAGAAAGGAGAAAGAAAAACAAATGTGGAAATTATTTCACATTAATGTCATGACCTAATGCATCCATTTGATCTCTGTTGGCAAAGGAAGCAGAAGATCCAGTTTGACAAAAAAGATCTAGCGTAGTTGCACAAGGGGGTTTTGAGTTGGGAACGTTCTTTATACATTGTCAGTTTCCACCCATGACAGGTAATTAGCTCCATTATGAACACAACACCTTAAAGAGTAGCCAAAAAGTTTCAGGAAATTAAGCGCATTTCAGAAGGAACTGCTTTTTAAAAATCTCAGACAATTCACACAAACTTTGTCCTCTGAATCTGGACCCCACTTTTGATGATATTTTAAACTTAAGAATTACCTATTGTGTGGTGGGAATTGACACTTACCTACCCATTTTTAATTTTGGTAATGAAAAATGAGAAGGAGAGGCAGGAGGGATGTGGGGAGGAATTGTTTCCTTTTCTGGTTTCTTCCAAAATGTCCTTTTCTCAAGTGAAGCCTGGTTTTTGCTTCAATTAGAGCAGAATACATTCTCCACATCAGAGAAGTGAAGGACAGGCCTTGAACTTTATTTTCTCTCCAGCTATCCGGCTTTGTCCTCTGCCCTGCGAGGAATTCTTTTCCCCTCTTCTCCTGTTGGTTCCTCCTTTCTTCATTCATTCCTCAGTTTTTCTTGCCCAACAAAGAATGGTGGAACTTACACCATCCAGTACTTTATGTAGAAGCTGCTTCATTCCAATAATTCAGCAAGTATTTATCAAGTCCCTGCCGTCAGCCAGCACTGTTCTTAGTGCTGAGAGTTCTGCAGTGAACCAAGCAAACAGAAAGCCCTTCTGTCGCTGAGCCCTGTCCACCAGGGAAGGTGGCTCAGAAGAAATGCTATCTGAGCTGACATCTGAGTAATGAAAAGGATTGAGCCCAGGGGAGAACACATAGAAGAGTGTTCCAACCAGAGGGACCAGCCCAAAGCAAGGGCTTTGAGAGAAGCATTACGTATGCTCTGCGCATTCCAGGAAAAGGAAGGAATTCGGCGAGCCATTTCTGGGATCCAGTCACTGGCACATGAAGGCCATCTGTAGCTGCTAGGTCCCTGGGCTGGAGCCATGCCAAGAGAGAAAGAGGTGCCCCCAGCTGGAAGGCCTCCAGATTCTGAAGGGCTTCTAATTCCAATTCAAGCTATGGAGTCGGGGTGGGGGTGGGGATCCTGTGCTTTCAGAAAATCAGTGTGGCAGCCGTGGGCAGTGGCAGAGCAGAAAGAGACTAGAGCCTGAGAAGCAGAGAAGGGAGGCCAGGGAATCAGCCCCGGCTCCAAACGTGGTGGCAGGGAGCGAGAGAAAGATGAGGTCTCTAAGACAAGGAGGACGGGGCACAGTGTCTTTCAGAAAAATATCATCAGTTTGGATGAGGAAGTATAAGGAATTAGGAATATGATATAAGAGAGATTAGCTTAGGGCGTTTTGCCCACAGAGTTCCAGAGTTTGAGCAAACGCAGGAGAGAGAATCCTTCAGAGGTTCACAGAGGGAACTAAAGATGTGGTGAATCCGAGAGGGAAGACCAGGTCACAGCAGACCTGGGGGAGCAACAGCCTGCAGCTAACACACAGGTACACACACAGGTACACGCACTTACAGTCCACACTGGGGCAGTGACCACAGCTGCCTTTTCAGTGTGTCCCAGGTTGAGGGAAATGAGCTCAAAGTTATCTTTTTTTTAATACAGAAGACAGGAGAGCCAGCCTGTTTTTATAGACTCTATCCTCGATACCTTTAAACCTTTGTTCCCTTAAACATAAAAATCACCTAGCTCCTCTTAAAGCTATTTGAAATTTCAAAATAAAAATAGCAACGAAGAACAAAACAAGATGATTTCAGAATTTTTCTCCAAGTGACACATGCCCCTCTGTCCAGATCATGGTCTATACCCTTCTGACCCAAGGGCTTTCCTTGAGGATCCCTGTCAAGCCTGAGAGTGTCGCCGCATCTGCCCTGAAGCCTCAGGCTGCATTCCTTAACCCAAAAGGGAAAAGGGAAAGGCCATCATTCAGGGGACTGCCAAAGTTTGTCTTTTAAAATATGTAGATGGGGAACTATCTTGGCCGCAGGCATGGCAAAAAAAAAAAAAAAAAAAAAGGTGTTCCCGCTGTGGTGCAGTGGGTTAAGAATCCGGCCTGTATTGGGTCGCTGCAGAGGTGCAGGTTCCATCCCTGGCCTAGGCAGTGGGTGCATGGCCGCAGCTGTTGCTGCAGCTACTACAGAAGTCACAGCTACAGCTCAGATTCAGTCCCTGCCCTGGGAACTTCCATATGCCATGGGTACGGCCTTAAAAGAAAAAAATAAAATAAAATAAAATATAACACACAGAATAAAGAGAGAATTTACCTTGCTTCAAAGAGCAAAGCTAGGTCCATGAACTAAAGATTTCAGGAAAAAAAGTTTCATGGAGTTCCCTTCGTGGCTCAGTGGTTAACAAACCAGACTAGGAACCATGAGGATGTGGGCTCAATCCCTGGCCTTGCTCAGTGGGTTACTGATCCGGCATTGCTATGAGCTGTGGAGTAGGTCACAGATGCGGCTCGGATCTGGTGTTGCTCGATTTGACCCCTAGCCTGGGAACCTCCATATGCCGTGGGTGCAGCACCCCTCCGCCCAAAAAAAGTTTCAGATTGAAAAAAAAAAAACCTCATTAAAAATGCTAAAGATCAGGACTTCCTGTCATGGCTCAGAGGAAATGAATATGACTAGCATCCATGAGGACACAGGTTCAATCCCTGGCCTCGCGCAGTTGATTAAGGATCCAGCATTGCTGTGAGCTGTGGTGTATGTAAGTTGTAGACGCGGCTCGGATATGACACTGCTGTGGCTGTGGTGTAGGCCAGCAGCTGTAGTTCCGATTTGAACCCCTAGCCTGGGAACCTCCATATGCTGCAAGTACGGACCTAAAAAGCAAAATAAATAAATAAATAAAGACAGACATTAATGAGTATTGACAGGATGTGGAGAAATTCAGAATCTTCATAATTTGCTGGCAGAGCCTCTTTGGAAAACAGCCTGGCAATTTCTCCAAATGTTAAACATAGAGTTACTACATGACTCAAACGTCACTCCTGGGTATATACACAAGAGAAATGGAAACATGTCGACACAAAAACTTGTACATGAATGTTCACAGTAGCATTATTCAGGACAACTGAGAACAAATGAGATGTTCACTGGAAACAATTCAAATGTCCATCAACAGATCAATGGATAAATAAAATGTTTATATGTACAATGTAATGTTATTCAGCAGCAAAAGGAAATGAAATCCTGATACATGTTAGAACAAGAATGACTCTTGAAAACACTTTAAGTGAAAGAAGCCGGTCACAAAAGGCCACATATCATAGGATGCCAACAATATGAAATGTTCAGAAGAGGCACATCTTTGTAGACAGAGAGTAGATTAGTAGTTTTCTAGGGCTGGGGAGGGGAGGGAGAAGGATGAGTGAGGAATTTAGAGGTGAGGGAGGAATAGAGAGTAACTGCTAATGGTACACAGTTTCTTTCTGGAATGATGAAAATGTTCTACAGTTGATTGTGACGATGACTGAGCAACTCCGCAAATATACAAAAAAAATTTGACATCTAATGCAACATTATAAATGATCTATACTCCAATTTTTAAAAAATCACATAACACTAAAGAACAAAATTGATAAAATGGATAAAGTGTACAGTATGTGTATTATATCTCAATTAAACTGTTAAGAAAAACCCCCACAGAATTCTGATAACCAAGTCCAGAATGCAAACTGATGAATCCCAGAAATGAATCCCAGTGAGAGAGAAAGGAAGGAAGGAAGGGTGGGAGGGAGGGAGGAAGAAATCCAAAGACATCCAGATGGCCAAAAAGCACATGCAAAGATGTTCAACACCACTAATTATTAGAGAAACTCAAATCTAAACTACAATGAGCTATCACCTGACACCAGCCAGCATGGACATCATCAAAACGTCTACAAACAGTAAATGCTAGAGAGGGTGTGGAGAAACGGGAGCTCTCCTACACTGTTGGTGAAAATGTAAATTGGTACAACCACCATGGAGAACAGTACAGAGGTTCCTCAAAAAACTAAATGTAGAACTATCACATGTTCCAGCAATCCCACTCCTGGGCATATATCTGGAGAAACCCATAATTCAAAAAGATACATGCATCCCAAAGTTCACCGCAGCACAATTTACAATAGCCAAAATATGGAAGCAACCTAAATGTCCATCAACAAAGGAAAAGATAAAGATGTGGTATGAAATATTACTCAGCCATAAAAAAGAACAAAATAATGCCTTTTGCAGCAACATGGATGGACCAATAAATTAGTATACTAAGTGAAGTAAGTCAAAGACAAATGTCTTAACAATATCACTTATATGTGGAATCTAATTTTAAAATGATACAAATGAACTTTTCTACAAAACAGAAACAGACCCATGGAATTCAAAAACAAACTTATGGTACCAAAGGGGACAGGTAAGTGGGGGGGGGGAGGAATTGGGGGTTTGGGACTGGCATATGCACACTATTGTATATGGAATGGATAGTCAGTGAGGACCTACTGTATAGCATGGGCAACTCTACCCAACATTCTGTGATAATCTATACGGGAAAAGAATCTGAAAAAGAATATGTATATGTATGTATAACTGAATCACTTTGTTATACAGCAGAAATTATTACAACATTGTAAGTCAACTATACTTCAATAAAACTTTTTAAAATGAGAAAGAAAGAAAGAGAAAGAAGAAAGAATGAAAGAAAGAAAGAAGAAAAAAAAAGAAAGGGGAAGAGAGAGAAGGAAATAAAGGGAGGAGGGGAGGAAGGAAGAAAAGAATAAGAAAAAACTATTTGTTATTTGTAATTTGCCAATTAAAGCAGAATCTCTACCATGTAAATAGCTGCTTCTGAATTCTGACACCAGAGGTGTTTTTTAGGATGCTTTCTCTTGAACTTCCAGACCGCACTGCCCTGAGATCCAGACAGCAGAGCCTCCTGACCTGCACCTAGTGTTTACCGCCTTCTACCGCCACCCCCCCCCCCACACACTAACTCGATTAAAGGCCATGGCCCCTGAGATCTAGCATTTCATGCTGGCTCAGTGCACCCATGACCATAGAACCCAAGAAGAACATTTCTTCTTGCAATAACACCATCCTGAACGCAGGGGAACACTTGCTCTGTCTTCAAAACAGAAGATTTGTGGGTTGTGTTGCTGCCCATCTTAGAAATAAAAACTACTTTGGAAAGATTTGAGTGGTGGAAGCTCTTAGATAAGAAAAGACGAATTAAGTTGTCAAATCCTTCCTCTCAAAGAGTATGAATGCAACAGATTCTTGCATAACAAAGTATCATTATTCAGGAGTGCTGAGAATCTCTTTCCTTTTTTCTCTTTGTGTTCCACCTCATAGTTCTGGAGGTACTTGAGAATTAGATGGTATTTGCAACAGTTTCACAGGTGACTAAGGATATTTTGCAATGGCAAAGCATTCACATTACTTTTAAAATCCAAGTAGGTAGATATAGCATGCATGAAACATAATACTGATTCTTTATATTGACAACTCGATAGATATTAATCATGAGGATTGCAATAATTTAATTTTATATTTAATAAGATTTAAATATTCAAAGATTTAAATTTAAAAGTTCAGCTATATTTAAATAATTTTTATTTAAAATGTTGGTGTATTGGAGTTACCGACGTGGCACAGCGGAAACCAATCCAACTAGGAACCATGAGGCTGTGGGGTTCGATCCCTGGCCTCGCTCAATGGATTAAGGATCTGGCGTTGCCATGAGCTGTGGTATAGGTAGCAGATGCGGCTCGTATCTGATGTTGCTGTTCCTGTGGCATAGGCCAGCAGCTGTAGCTCCAATTGCACCCCTAGCCTGGAAACCTCCATATGCCATGGGTGCGGCCCTGAAAAGCAAAAAAATTTAATTAATTAAAATAAAATAAAATAAAATGTTGGTGTATTCCTGTATAATTTTTTATTTTGTCTTTAATTTTAACAGATATAAGTATTTTTAAACAATAGCCTTTTGAAGATATTTTAAATAATATACATATGTTTATATATATTTCCCCTGCCCCCCCCCCCAAATGGTGTGCAGCAGCTTGATGTGGGATCCCAGTTCCCAGACCAGGGATTGAACTCAGTCTGCAGTGGTGAAAGCACCAAATCCTAACCATCAGACCACCAAGGAACGCCCAAAAGTAATTAGAATTTAAAATGGGAGTTCCCGTCGTGGCGCAGTGGTTAACGAATCTGACTAGGAACCATGAGGTTATGGGTTCGGTCCCTGCCCTTGCTCAGTGGGTTAAGGATCCGGCGTTCTGTGAGCTGTGGTATAGTTTGTAGACGTGGCTCGGATCCTGCGTTGCTGTGGCTCTGGCCTGGGCCAGTGGCTACAGTTCCGATTGGACCCCTAGCCTGGGAACCTCCATATGCAGCGGGATCGGGCCAAGAAATACCAAAAAAACATAAATAAATAAAATGTACATTCACAGCAACTTACATTTTCATAAACATGTACCCAAATTTTAAGTATTTTGAATACAATTATACTTTATTTTTACTTTAATACTGTCAGTTGAATACAAATTACATGAAAATCTTTTAAGACCATAAAGATTTCAGTGATCTGCTGAAATTAAGAAAATGTGGAATAAATGAATGATTTATGAATTATTTATGTCTTTTGTTTCTCATACGAAATGTCACTAGCTCATCCAAACATGTGCAACAATTCAGCCATCTTGGATATTTTGCCACCTTTCATCATATTGAGACTATAACTTTATCAATTTTTTGGGCTTTTGTCATTGATTTGTCAAGTTAGAAGGACAGGACCATCTTGTTTAACAGTTTTGAGCTTTTTTTTCTTTTTTATAATTACGAAGTATGTGGACATAGGGTATGTGGGTCTCCATTTGTGCCCTTGCTCCGCCTGCTTCCTCTCCTTGACTCCACCAGGCCCTCCCCCTTACAGCTACTTAGAATTTCTCAGGATTTTGGATGGGTAGTCTCTTGTAAATCCAAATTACTAGGCTCTATTAAACCTTACATATGCCAAAGTACATACATTTTTTAAACATCCACATTTGAAAATTCATCTAGGTATAATCCTCTATAAAGTACAGCCAGCAAAGCAGCCATGACATTCTCTCATTTTCCTGCCTAAATTTAGAAGCAAACATTTTCAGAATATGAAATTAAATTAAAAAGGTCATAGGACAATGAATAATATGCCATGTGTGGTTAATTACACTTAGTTCTAAAAAAAAAAAAAAAGTCATCCTAGCCTCTGTATAAAAATTGTGTGTGTAGTTATTTCACTTTGAAATGTCAAAGGGTTACTTGGTTTCAAAAAGGAAAATGGAAAAGCACAAAGGTATTTATGTAATACTGAAAGAAAATATTTCTTAAGAGAATGTAACGTTTAATTCTTTATTGCTTCCCTTTGTCCTGTGGCTGACTTATAAATATGCAACGCACAATTCTTTGTGCCGTTGAAATTAAGGGTTCACAGTATTTTTAGTCTTTTCAGAGAAAAGAACCAAATAATTAAGATACAAAAAAGATATGATTGTTTTCCAACAGTTACTAAATCTGATGAACCCTTATAATCATAAGGTACACAGAATTATATTTAATCTTTTTCCATGAGATAACCTGAACTTTTAACTTCAAACAAGATGCTGTTTTTTATCTACCCTTACTACTTCAGACTTCAAAAGTAAAACATTCCTGAAATACTTGAATCAAAGCCACTGGGCTGCCTAATTTTTATTTCTGCTGTAATTAAAGCAGGGAACTTAATTATGAGTGAACTCATTCTAATACCCCAACAAGACAAAATAAGCAAGCCATGGTTGTTAATAGCAATGATGGGAGTGATAGCTCTGGGCAGTCTAGCAAATGCTTGCCTGTGACTTGTTCACCTAAAAAAGACACACTGAGGTCAAGCTCACTTTTGGTTTTTTGGATAATTTTGCCTTGCCGTGTCCTGGGAGATCAGAGACGGGTTTTTCCTCCGAATGTTTTCCCCCTCTGTTGTTCATTCTGATTGCTTTAACAAGCATCGCTGGGCACTTACTATCAGACACGGTGCTAGAAGTGAGGAATTCAAAGATAAAGAATACAGTCTCTGCGGTCAAGAAGCCCACTCTAGGGGATTCAGACAATGGGAATATCGTGTGTTATGTGCTCTGCTCCAGGCACGCATGAGGTTCGTGGTCCAGTCCAGCCCACAGATTTTTGAGTCCAGAGGAGGGATTCAGTTTCTTCATCTGGATAACTTCTCAAGGGTCCAATCAAACTGTAAAATGTATATGATTCTAGTTGATGATTATAAGTTTCATATTATTTCAGATGAGGTGTTTAATAGCTACACTGACACAACTACAATACTTCTCCAATGCTCATGCCAGCATCAGCCTTAGCCTCTTCCAGGCTCCTCGTAATGTTTTCCTTCTGTTTTTCACCTACCTAGAGCCCCACAGTTACATTTTTTCCATTAGGGGGCAGGGAGGGGGGTGGGGGCAGTGTGGGCATGCTTGAAAATGCAATTCATTTTCATTTAGTGAAGAATGGTTTTGTCATCTTACTCAGGTTACTTTCCACAGATTCAAATTCTAAAAGAATTTGTCTTTGATCCTTTTAAAATGAATAGGAGTCTGAGACATGCTCTTCTCTTCTATTTTGGAAAACACAGAACTTAAAATGGTTCTAATCTTGTGATTTATTGGGCAGCTTCTTGCCAGCATATGAGGCTAATCCCAGCCATGGTCTTTTGGTTTGCATCATCCAGGCCCACAGGGTTTGCTGATTCAGGAATCATTCTGTTCTTTATAGTTCTTCTGCTGGCCACTTCTAAATAAGCAGAGCCATTTTCCAGCTTGAGTTGTAAAACTCATGCTTTGTTACCTTGAAGAGGCTTCAAGAAGGCCCAAGGTAAATTGAGATGAATTATAGATCAGTCAATTTCAAAAGGGAGTAAGGATGGATAAGAACTTCTCCAAACCACACAGTGCCCCCCTGCCCATCCCTATCCATTGTAGCATTTGAGAATCACTGCTGTAGAGACTGATGATAGATCAGAAGCTGGAGCCCAAGCTCCATTTACATTTCTGTCACCAGCTCCCCAAGTGCTCTGTGATCCTGGTTCACCTCTGGTCAATACACGCATCTGTTCATCTGTATATTCTGAATTTAAATGAATAAAAATTTTAAATGATTTAAATCTAAAAAAGTGAAATACATAATGAAAAAGAAGCTATCATGGGAGAAAATATATCTAGATTGCCTACTATACATATCCCCAAAAGAAACAGCAAAGCTGGTTGAATTGGGTTCTTTCAGTGAATCTTGCTTCCCTCTCAAGGAAACATTCAATTGTATTTGGAGGATCCAGTTTCAAAATGATGCCCATTCATTCACTGGGGTGCAATTTAGGTGGATTGTGCAAACTCCAGGGGCAGATCCCCTTACCCAGACAAATGGCAGAGTGCTAACAGGGCCCAGCAGAGCCAGGTAGTTACAGACCTGTGGTGGGGAGGGGGGTGAGTGTATAGCTTGGAGACACTTATGAAGTGTCTCTGAGAACCCCTGGATGTGGTACTTTTCACCAGTTACCCCAGCTCATCTCATTCCTGGCCAAGGGCATTTTCTCCTGAGCTTTCTCTCAAAGGCTCATCTTGTCCTGCCTTTCCCTCTACTTTAGTTCCAAAAATCCTCACTCTCCCAGGTGTTCTAGGAGGCAATTATCTGTTGCTGCACCATCTCCCCCCAACCCCTTCCCTTCTTGGACCTACCTATCTCTGTGGCTAGCAAAACCTAAGGTATTTATGATTTGTCCCTTTATAGAAAAAGTTTGTCAACCTGTGGACAAAAGTACCCATGGCGCCTCTGCTGGGGTCCTGTGGGTTCTTGAGGATGCATCCAGCAGAATGCACTCCTGGCCTCTTGCCTTTCCATCATTCCACATCCCATCAGGAGGTCATGTGAGTTATATGACTGGTGAACTTGGGAGAAGGAACTGAGCTTAGGTCAGCCCTACTCTTCTCAGAGCCAGTCTGCCACAGGCAGTATAAATTCTGGCCCACTCTCTGCCATGCAGTATGGAGCCAGCACAAGTCACTCTGTTCTAGAACCTTATCTCAGGGGTAGACTCACACTAACCCAAGCTCCCAGAGGCTGCTATATAGGCAGAATTCAAATTTATTCCATTTTAATGATAAATGAAACCAGCAAGCCGATGGGCCCTCACAATAGCAGGTCAAGGCAAAATGATTTAAATTCTGTATTTAGAGCATCAAATCTGAATATGTAGAAGTAGGGAAATGGTTTGTCAAAGGATACATTTACCACAGAGACCTAAGAGCTCAAGTCCTTGGCCAAGGCTCCTTCTCCTCTGGACAGTATTTAGGAAGCTGCCACCAACTTCTGGCTTCTTAGGCTTGGGTTTTCCAAGCTATAGGCTGATTGCACCTCTGCCCTCCACCTCTGTCCATCCGGGCTTTCTCCAAACAATTGATTGCTTTATGCTTGTTAAACTAACAGTCACATTCTGGTGCTCACCATCCTGCAATTACCTCTGGGGTTGCCTTAGCAGAATGTGTAGGTGTTTCTAAAGTCCCCAGTTACACCCTGGTTATCTATCAGTTTACTCCTTGACTTACATATCATGATGTGTGTGTGTGTCCCATTTAACTCTCAACAGGCAAGTTCATTTCCTACTTCCAGGTTTCTTTGGAAGCCATTACCCCATTTACTGCCAACAAAGGCATTTTTGAGCTCTTTGAAAAGAAAACCTTCAGTATAACTGTTTTTATTATACTTTAAAACTTAACTACCTAAATTCAGGCATTTAAGCAGTTTTTCCTAATTTCATTTTGTAATAACTTATTAGACTGAGCTAATGATGACAAATACCTAGTAAAGACTCTCAGGGTAACTCATCTGGTTTTTAACTACTATTAAATAGTCTTAAGCAATGAACTCAACACATCTTTTAAATCTCTGGTTTGTTTTCAAAGGAGGTGGATAAAAATATTTGGCTCTTAAGCAAAGAAATAGCTAGTTGGATGCCTCTGACAATCAGAATCAACCTCAGATCAGAAATGTATTTCCCCACTGTCTTTCTTTCTTGCCTCCCCAACAGCTCTCCTGTGTCAGGCATATTTTGGGAGCACTGTAGATACAACAGTGAAAATACGACATAATAGATGATTCTTGACCTAGTGGGGCTCACATTCTAGTTGAAAGAGACAGACTATTAAAAAAGAAAGAAAGACAAATATCAGCAGCTGATAAGTGCTCTACAGAAAACAGAATTGAATAATATAACAGAGATGGGAGTCATCAGGGTAAGCTGAGACCTGAATGAAAAGTCTGTGCCAATTATTGGGAAATGAGGGCAAAGAACATTACAGGTAGAGGAGGCCTGGGATAAGGCCCCTAAGGAGGAGCTGGCTTGGTGAGCTTGGGAGACAAAAGAAGGCCAGAGGGTGGTCAGCAAGGAGGAGAATGGGAATAAGAACAGATCTTCCATCCAGAGCATAGCATGGGATGTGTGCAGAGGTAAATTCCTTGATAATTTCTTCATTTACCTGAACTGTGGAAACTAGAACTGCTTTACCATGCCTTACGTGTTTGCTCTGTTTTAAATATATATAATATGGAAAGGTGGGTGTGTAATATGGGTTGGTTCAGTCTCCATAGCATTGTCTCTGGCCAAAGTCATCTGTAAGTCTCTTCCAGATTTACCAGGTAATACCGTGTTCCAAATCAAACAAATGACATCGGAGAAGAGCACAAGGGCAAGGACGTTAAAAATTCACCTCTATGCCCCTCAATATCTCCGAGGTCACAGGTGTTTAAAAGCCAAGGGTGGGAGAGTAGGACCTAAGTGAATGACTTTTTTTGGATTGCTTTATTGAAGTTGACAAACCTACCCCTTCAGAAGGATGGAGGTGTCAGGATTCTGGGTTTCAAAATGTGTCTTCTAGCTCAGTGACACTAAGGAAAGGATAAATCAGGCTTCAAAATGTATGTCGGCCCTGAAGTTTGCAGGTTCATAAACTCATTGTTTTTAGTTCATTCGGGAGAGAGCTGGCTCTGAGGAATTGATTCACATTAATCAGAGTTATAATAGACTAATTAATAAAGTACAATGCCTTTTATTCATTACCTATGAGAGTTATAACTACCGACTGAAATTCATGTTGTTGATCAGCACACACTCTTCCTCATAGGAAAATCAATTTAATAAATCAAATTAAAGTTAGATGATTAAATGTTAAATATGGAAGCTGAACAAATCAAGTTGGATGTCTTGAAAGGCTACATTCATTAAGAGTCGTTTTTCATTGCAAGAACACACAGTCCCAGCTGGGTACATGATCTACTATGCAGCTGGACAGGAAAGGTCAGTCCTGGAGAAACACTGGCAAATTTTTACTCCCAGCTTCTTCTTTTTTCTAGAACTGGGCCACTGATTTCCAAATGAAGGCCACCTACAGCAAATATTCCTTGAGTATTTATTTTAAAATGAATTTTTCCAGGCTCCATCCCACACTTCTGAGTCAGGATCTGTGGTTTTGGACGGAGACTATTGACTAAATTATTTTCCGGGGAAACCATAAGCACATCAATGTGTGGAAAGCCACTCCTGGCTGCTAAGCTATACAACCTTAGGCAAATTAGTTACTTAACTTCTCCAAGCCTTAGTTTATTTGTCTGTAAATCAGGGATAATAATAGGTCTTATCTTCCAGGGCTATTGCAGGGATGAAATGAGTCACTGGCATGTCTGGCACCTAGTAAGCCCTCAGCATCTGCTTGCTGTCATTATTATCACCACTATCATTGCCATCACATTCATTGTCATTATTCAGCCCACCACATTCATGTTTGCTCACAGATTTGATTTTAAGTTAAGCAAAACCACGCTGATTGGTTACTCCAGGAAGGGAGACTATACCCTTGACAGAGTCTTAGTAGCATCTCCAGATTGTTTTTCATTGCTGACATTTCAGGGTTTCTGCTTCTTGAGGATGGAAAAGATGGTACCTTAAGACATTTCTGAATCATGCAGCAGAATGGATTTATTTTGGGGAAGGTTTCTAATGGCACTCACAGGGTTTGACTTGAAGCTTACTTTTGATCTCAGAATTTGGCACATCGGTGCCCCTGCTTTGAAAGCCAGGTTGCATCTTAGTTTGGGGCTAAAAGTTCTGTCTCCTGACAATAGCAACATACCAAGCTGTTTAAAGTCATTTCTTTAAATGTTGTCCTTGTTATGAACTACCCTCATGTTGATACCTTCCCTTTAAAAAAATGAACATAATGTAGGAATAGAATCCTCTTGACTAGCATTTGGTGAGTGATGGTGATTCTAATTAAATCAGATGGAATCTTGGGGGCACCATACTGTGCTGGTACATTTGGAAGTAGAGCACAACATACCACGTTTGGTAACTTGTCAGGGTTTGTAAGCAGAACTTAGAACAGTGCCATTCCTATTTCTTTCTTCATCTGAATACTTCAGAGTGGGTTATAACCACTAATTAAGCCTCAAAACATCCCTGTGACATGGATAATTACACTAGTC
The DNA here is from genome assembly GCF_016906955.1 of Phacochoerus africanus. Taxonomy (NCBI): domain Eukaryota; kingdom Metazoa; phylum Chordata; class Mammalia; order Artiodactyla; family Suidae; genus Phacochoerus; species Phacochoerus africanus. The sequence continues at coordinate 114,996,670 of NC_062548.1, read as the reverse complement.
ATTCCTGCATTTTAGATGGGCATAACAGGAGGAAGAGGTTAAGTGAAGGTAATTCTTCAGGTTTCGCTGATTCAGCAGCAAAACCACTCAGGGAATTTTTGAAGCACTGCAACCTAAATAGTTCTGCAATGGGACTCCTTAAGTATAACACTTAAAACTGAGTTGTAATAGTATTGAAAGTCTGGCCACATCAATCAGACAGGAAAAAGAAATAAAAGGTATCCAAATTGGAAGGGAAGAGGTAAAATTGTCATTCATTGCAGATGATCTGATACCCTATATAAAAAACTCTAAAAACTCCACAGAAAAACTATTAGAACTAATAGATGAAATCAGCAAGGAAGCAAGATATAAGATTAATATACAGAAATATGTTGCACTTCTTTACACTAACAATGAAATATCAGAAAGTAAAAACAATACCATTTATTATTTATTTATTTATTTATTTATTTTAGGGCCATGCCTAGGGTATACAGAAGTTCCCAGGCTAGGGGTCAACTGGGGCTACAGTTGCTGTCCTACACCACAGCCACAGCAACTCCAGATCTGTGACCCACACCAAATTGTGGCAATACAGGATCCTTAATCCACTGAGCGAGGCCAGGGATAGAACCCACATCCTCATGGATACTAGTTGGGTTTGTTTCCACTGAGTCACAATGGGAATGCCAAAAACCACATCCAAAAAAATACCTAGGAATAAGCCTAACATCTTGGTTTATTAGATGGAAGACCTACATACTGAAAATTAATAAAACATTGATAAAGGAAATTGATGATTCAAAGAAGTGGAAAGATATCCTATGCCCTTAGGTTGGAAGAATTAATATTGTTAAAATGGCCACACTACCCAAAGCAGTCTATAGATTTAACATGATCCTTTATAAAATTACCCATGACATTTTTCACAGAACCAGAACAAATAATCCTAAAATTTACATGGAACCACAGAAGACACAGAACTGCTAAAGAAATCCTGAGAAAAAAGAGCAAAGCTGGAGGCATAACCTTTCCAGACTTCAAACAACATTACAAAACTACAGTAATGGTGTTGGCACAAAACACATGGATCAGTGGAACAGAATAAAGGGCCCAGAAATAAACCCACACATCTATGTCAATTAATCTTCAACAAAGGAGGCAAGAATATACAATGGAGAAAAGAGAGTCTCTTTAGCAAGGGGTGTTGGGAAAACTGAATAGCTACCAGTAAAAGAATGAAATTAGAACACACCCTCAAACCACATACAAAAATAAACTCAAAATTTTTAACATCCTAAATGTAAGACATGACACCAAAAAGCTCCCAGAAGAGGAGTTCCCGTCATGGCGCAGCGGAGATGAATCCAACTGGGAACCATGAGGTTGCAGGTTCAATCCCTGGCCTCGCTCAGTGGCTTAGGTATCTAGAGTTGCTTGAGCTGTGGTCGAAAATGCAGCATAGATCCCACATTTCTGTGGCTGTGGTGCTGTGATGTAGGCTGCAGACTTGGCTTGGATCCTGCGTTGCTATGGCTGTGGTGTAGGCCAGCGGCTACAGCTCCAATTCGACCCCTAGCCTGGGAACCTCCATATGCCGCAGGTGCTGCCCTAAAAAGACAAAAAAGGAAAGAAACAAAAAGCTCCCAGAAGAGAACACAGACAAAACATTTTCAGACATAAATTATAGCATTATTTTCTTAAATCAGTCTCCTAAGGCAAAAGAAATAAAAGCAAAAATAAACCAAATGGGACCTGATTAAACTTAAAAGCTTTTGTACAGCAAAAGAAAGAATCACCAAAATGAAAAGACAATATATAGAATGGGAAAAAAATATTTCCAATAATATGACTGACAATGACTTAATTTCCAAAATATATAATCAGCTCATAGAACTCAGTATCAAAAAACAAACAACCCAATCATAAAGTGGGCAGAAGACCTAAATAGTTATTTCTCCAAAGAATGCACACAGATGGCCAACAGGTACATGAAAGATGTTCAGTATTGCTAATTAATAGAGAAATGCAGATCAAAACCACAGTGAGGTATCACCTCACACCAATCAGAATGGCCATCATTAAAATGTCTACAAATAATAAATCCTGGAAAGGGTGTGGAGAAAAGGGAACCCTCCTACCCTGTTGATAGGAATGTAAATTGGTGCAGTATGGAAAACAGTATGAAGGGTCCTTAAAAAAATTAAAAACAAGAGTTCCCCGTGGCTTAGCAGGTTAACGATCCCGGCATTGTCACTGCTGTGACTTTGGTTACAGTGGTGGTGTGGGTGCCATCCCTGGCCTGGGAACTTCCATGTACCACTGGAGTAGCTAAAAAAATAAAATAAAATAAAATAAAATAAAATAAAATAAAATAAAATAAAATAAAATAAAATAAAATAAAATAAAATAAAATAACCACCAAACTAAAAATAGAACTGCTATATGATCCAGCATTTCCATTCCTGGGCATGTGGATGGAAAAGATGAAAACTATAATTTGAAGGATACACGCACCCCAGTGTTCATAGCAGCAATATTTACAATAGTCAAAACATGGAAACAACCCAAATGCCCATCAATAGATGACTGGCTTAAGATGATTTTATACACATACACACACACACACACATATTAGCCATAAAAAAGGAAATATCACCATTTGCAGCAACATGGATGGACCTAGAGAATATCATACTAATTGAAATGTCAGACAGAGAAAGACAAATATTATATGATATCACCTTTATGTGGAATCTAACAAATAACACGAATGAATCCATACACAAAACAGAAACAGAATCAAAGATATAGAAAACAAACTTATGATTACCAAGGGGGAAAGGGAGAGGAGAGAGAGAAATTAGAAGTATGAGATTTACAGATACATAGTATAGAGTTATGATATATAAAATAGATAAGCCATAAGGATTTACTATATAACACAGGGAATAATATTCAACATCTTAAAATAACCTATAATGGAAAATAAATATATATGTATATGAATAATTTTACCATATACCTGAAACTAACACAATATTGTAAATTGACTATACTTCAATTAAAAAAAAGATTAAATAAAATTGAGTTGCTGAAAAATGAATGCATTTTTGCAAAAAGAAAAATTGAATCTAACCATTTGAAGGAAAAAAGGAAGGTTTACCCTGGGCTTAACCAGGGCTTACCTACTGACTTCCTTTTTGTCCAATCTGCTTCCCAGTGCTGGACCTCTCCCTTTCTAATCAATACGGAAAATAAATTTGCATTTGCACTCGCCAGTAAACTGTGAGCCTACACTCCCCACTGGTCTGCGGGGGGCGGGGGGGGGGAGGAGATCCTGAGTTCCTGACGATGGTTTGGCTCAGTTTGCTGCAAGAGCCATGCCTACCAGACCCACAGTGCTCCACTTGGCTCTACCCCATTTCCCTCACGTGCTGCTTTCTGCTAAACATAGCCCAGTTCCCAGGTCACCAGCTGGCAAGGCTCTGAACTATTTTTAGCCGGGTCCAGGCTCAGGGCACTAAATCTGGATAGGAAGCTGAGGTTCCACTCTTGCTTTTAAAAATAAGAACTTCTATTTTTTTGTCACTGCAGTTTATCATATGCCTTCATTTTAGACCTTTTGGAAAATATAACTGAGGAAAAGGTGAGGACATTTAGAACACCTAGCAAAAAGAAGAAAATTAAAATTTCCTCTAAATTTAGGGCGATACACGTCATTGGGGTATTTTATAGATGTATAAAATATACATGTGGTAAAGAATATTTATCTTAAATATACATTTTGAGACAATATGTAAGTATATACTTGCTTAAGTGAAACCTAAAAGGATATTCCAACAGCCCAGAAAGTTGTCACTTGTCCCTTTCCAGCCAACAGCCCTTGCCCCAGAGGTAAATACTGTTCTGACTTTATCACTTTTCATTAGTTGTATGTTTTTGATTTTCATGTAAAAGGAGTCATATAATAATATATCTTTTATGTTCTCTTTTGTTCACTCAGTATAATGTCTGTGAGGGAGTTTCAATTGTGGCTCAGCAGGTTAAGGACTTGACATCTCTGTGAGGATGTGAGTTTGATCCCTGCTCTTGCTCAGTGGGTTAAGGATCTGGCGTTGCCAAAAGCTGCAGTGTAGGTCCAGTGTTGCCATGGCTGTGGCTTGGGTCCAATGTTGCCATGGCTGTGGCTTAGGTCTCAGCTGCAGCTCCAATTCTACCCTTGGCATGGGAACTTCCATATGTTGCAGGTGCAGCCTTAAAAAGAAAAAAAAAAAAAGTAAGATTCATGCATGTTGTCACATATAGCAGTGGACTACTGTTTTGTCTATTTTTGCTGTGTAAGATTCTGTGTGAATACACAAAATTTATTTCTCAATTCTCCTAAGGAGGGGTATTTAGTTTGTTTCCAAATTTTGGTTATTAAAAATAAAACTGGGAGTCCCTGCTGTGGCACAGTGGGTTAAAAATCCCACTGCAGTGGCTCAGGTCGCTGTGGAGGCTCGGGTTTGATCCCTGGCTCAGTGCAGTGGGTTAAAGGATCCAGTGTTGCTGCAGCCATGGCATGGGTTGCAGCTGTGGCTTGGATTCAGTCCCTGGCCTGGTCACTTCCATATGCCATAGGTGCAGCCATAAAAAAATAAATAAATAATTTAGAATTTTAAAAATTAAAATTGTCATGAATTTTTTTTTTTTTTGCCTTTTAGGGCCACACCCACAGCTTATGGAGGTTCCCAGGCCAGGGGTTGAATCAGAGCTCCAGCTGCCAGCCTATGCCACAGCCACAGCAATGCAGGATCTGAGCCATGTTTGCGACCCATACCACAGCTAACAGCAACACCAGATCCTTAACCCATTAAGCATGGCCAGGAATCGAACCCACAACCTCATGGTTCCTAGTCAGATTTGTTTCCACTCTGTCACAACAGGAACTCCCTGTCATCAGCCTTTTGTTTGTGTCTTTTAGTGGTCATGTGCACCTACTTCTGCTGGGTATGTGCCTAGGAGTGGAATTGCGAAGTCACACGATAGCCTTAGACCTGGCTTTTATAGATGTGCCAGTTTTCCACAATGTTTCTACCAAACTTTCATTCCTAAGAGCAATGTGTAAGAGTTCCAATACATATCTTCACCAACGTTTGATATTTTCAATCTTTCATATTTTGACTATTCTAAAGAGCATGAGTTGGTGTCTTATCGTGATTTTCATTTCCATTTCCCTGGTAACTAATGATATTGAGTACTTTTTCAGATATTTACCAGACATGTGAACATTCTCTTCTGTGAAATGCTTGTCTAAATCTTTTGTCCATTTTAAAAATTGGAATGTTTGCCTTTTTTTCTTATCGGTTTATAGGATTTGAGTTATTCGATCTCTCTCCCTCTCTCTTTCATAGCTTCTCTCAGTCTGTGACTTGGCCTTTCACAAAACTTAATTTCTTATTTTTTAATTTTATGGCCATACCCATGGCACATGGAAGTTCCCAGGCCAGGGACTGAATCTGAGCCACAGCTGCAACCTGGGCTGCAGCTGCGGCAACACCCCATATTTTAACCCACTGAGCAGGGCCAGGGATCAAACCTGCACATCCACAGCAGTGACCCAAGCCACCACAGTCAGGTTCTTAACCCACTGCACCACATGGGAACTTCAAAATTTCTTAATTTAAATGAAGTCCAATTTATTGATATTTCCTTTAATGGTTAACTTTTTTTGTATCCTAAGAAATATTTGGGAGTTCCCATTGTGGCTCAGTGGATTAAGGACCCAGTGTAGTCTCTGTGAGGATGTGGGTTCAATCCCTGGCCTTGCTCAGTGAGTGGGTTAAGGATCTGGTATTGCATAGGTAACAGATGCTGTTCAGATCCAGTATTGTCACAGCGTGTAGGCCTCAGCAGCAGCTCCAATTTGACTCCTAGCCGAGGAATTTTCATATGCCACAGTTGCGGCCCTAAAAAGAAAAAGAAAAAAAATTTTTTTGACCACCCTAAGGCCATGAAGATGTTCTTGGCAGTTCCTGTTGTGGCACAGCAGAAACGAATCCAACTACTATCCACAAGGATGCAGGTTTGATCCCTGGCCTCGCTTAGTGGGTTGGGGATCTGGTGATGCAATGAGCTGTGGTATAGGTCACAGATGCGGCTCAGATCCCATGGATCCCATGTGGCTGTGGCCGTGGCTGTAGCTGGCTGCAGCTCCGATTCAACCCCTAGCCTGGGAACTTCCATGTGCCACAGGTGCAGCTCTAGGGAAAAAAAAAAAAGTATTCTCCCTTGTCTGCTTCAGAAGCTATATTGTTTTACCATTTAAGTAAATGATCCATCTCAAGTTAATTTTTTGTGTATGGTAAGAAGTAGAGAAGTAGTGGTCAAAGCTCATTTCATAAGACTATACAATTGTTCCAGAATCATTTGCTGAAAAGAACACTTTTCCCCCACCACATATACGTTAGTCTGTTTCTGGACTTTTACTCTCTTCTATTGGTTTGTCTATTCTAGTACCAATGCCACATTATTTTAATTACTGTAATTTTTATTAAATATTTTAATTTGGTAGTATAATCCCCAAGTTTGTTCTTTCTCTTCCAGATTGTCATGCCTATTTTAGATCCTTTGTATTTCCACATATATTTTAGAGACAGCTTGTCAATTTCAACCACCACCTCCCACCCCAAGAAAAAAGTATTTGAGATTCTGATTGAGTACAGTGAATCTATACATTAATTTGGAGAGGATTGATATCTTAATTTCATTTTCCAATTCATGAACATAATACAAAAATAGCTCCATTTATTTAGATCTTCTTTAATTATAGTCTACCTTTTCAAAAACTTAGCAATAGATGAGTTCCTGCTATGACTCAGCAATAACAAACCCAACCAGTATCCATGAGGACAAGGGTTCGATCCCTGGCCTTGCTCAGTAGGTTAAGGATCTGGCATTGCCATGAGTTGTGCTGTAGGTTGCAGACTCGGCTCAGATCCTGAGTTGCTGTGGCTGTGGTGTAGGCCGGCTGTGATGGCTGCAATTCAGCCCCTAGCCTGGGAACTTCCATGTGCCACAGGTATGGCCCTAAAAAAGCAAAAATGAAACAAACTTAGCAATAGATAATGTATATCTAACTATGTTATTAAATATCCTTCTACAACATGATTTGTAATGCTTCATAGTATTCTGTTATATGGAAGCACTATCGTTAAACTAATTCCTAGTCATTAGGTATTTAACTTTATTTCTAATGTGTCACTATTATGAGAAATTCTTGTGATAGTCATCATTATAGACACATATAAGATCAAATGGGCTGATGTGTAGAAGAGACTTTTTAAGAAAAGAGGCCAGAGTTTTCCCTCCATGTGTGTGTGTATGTGTGTTTTGTTCTCTTTTGCTTGCTTTCTTACAGTTCTCAGATGTCCATAAAAACATACGCACACATAGAGTTAGTGGAAGGTGTTAAACAAATGTTTCTTCTCATGCTCTGAGTAGTTTAAACATTACATTTACATATCTCATGGCTCAAGCAAACCCCATTCTATACAGGAATATCTGGAATATTTTAAAAACATTCTGTTCATCTAAGCTACAGGAGAAATTTTTGTTTTAGCTACTAAAAAAAGACAATTTTGTGTTATTAAGTCAGATCCTTGGACCCTAAGGTCCCTCTTTGATAAAAATAAGGACCATGACATTAAAATTCCTCCAATCTCCGGAGTTCCTGTTGTGGCTCAGTGGAAAGGAATCTGATTAGCATTCATGAGGATGCAGATTCAATCCCTGGCCTTGCTCAGTGGGTTAAGGATCCGGCATTAAGGATACTGGTCAGGTTCTTAACCTGCTGAGCCAAAACAGGAACCCCTAATCCCAACCTCTTACCTTGCTTTATGTATCTTTATGGCCCCTAATACTACACACACACACACACACTCTTCACCTCCCAGGAAACCAGCCACTCTGCTTTGCTAAGGGGTTTCCTGGGCCAAAGCACTTTCAGTGTTAAAACCCAGAAAGTCCCAGGTAAATGGGATGGATTGATTAGCCTGTACCTTCTCTACCAGAATATAAGTTTGATGAGCAAAAACTGTATTTCAATCTCTGCTGTATCCCCAGCACATAACACAGTGCCTGGCACAGAGTAGGCGCTCTAGAGAGAGTCACTGAATGAGTGAATACACGAACAGTTTCCTATTTCAAACAGCATCAAGTTCAAACTCTGCCGTCCGGCATTCCAGTTCCTCCTTGACTGCTCCTCATAATCACCCCCCTCCCCTATTTCCTCCCTGTGTGCACAAGGCCTTCCAGAAACAACCCCTTCCCCTGAGGAGCCCTTCCCTGGCTCTTCTGAGTTCACTCCCTTTGATGTTTTATTTTTTGAGCTCTGTGCCAGTGAGACGTGGAGGAGGGACACATGGGTCCCTAACAGAATTCCCCAGAGCACTGTTTCAAAATGCTCTCTCTCCTCTACTCCCTGTGCTGAGAATTAGATAGGACTTCCTAAGGGATGGAAGGGACATCAAACACCAGTATTTCAAAAAACCTCCCCGGATGATTCTGATGATAAACATATTGAAAGGCACTGATCTAAACTCTACAATGCTCTACAACCCAGTTTGAGCCCCCAGTTGCACCACTTCTAGTATGGCCTTACCTGACCTCATTGCCCTCTTCCTTTGCGGAATTCTAAAAAGCTCAGAATCTGAACCACACTCCTGAGCACTAGTCCTGCAGGCCCAGCATAAAATACGGACAAATCAGGGTTGCATATGTGGCACTGTTGGTCTGGCCCCAGAGCCCTCTGTGGTGTGTGGGGCAGGCCTTCCACACACCTGCCCCTGGCTGTAAGTGTGAATGAACCCCGCTTCCCTCTCACTCCTGAAGTCTCTGCCCTACTGAGAAATCACTCCCCTTCTGCCTGCTTCTATCGTGCTATGAGTAAACTATTGCCGCCATCAAAGCAGACTGCAGCCCACCCCTCTCCTCAATTCCCACTTCCTCTCACACCAGTGTCCCAGGGCTGATCAAAGAACTAGTCCCAATCTCTAAATTGCACTGCCTATTTATTCCAGCCAGGGCTCTGGAATCAGACTGATCTTATGACTTAAGGCAAGCCTAAACCTTTGAGCCTTCATTCCTACACCTGTAAGAGGGAAAATACTTACCTCACAAGATTTTTCGGGGGATTAAATGTGATGACATCAATAAAAATTCCCAGCCTGCATGCACTTAGGAACCTCCCGCAGGAAGCTATCTTTCTGACAAAGCAGTGCCTGTCACCTGGGCATTGGGACACTGGCTCTCCCAGCCAGTTTGGGTTCTGCCTTAACAGAAACACCACAACTAGAGGTGCCCCAACTCCTTCCTGGCAACCAAACCCCCAGATACCATGACTTGTCCTTAACCCAACCACCAACCACCCCCCCACCCCCCCGCCACCGCCCATGGGATCAGAGGTATTTGTCTCCCTCACTCTCCACACTGCCAGTCCCAGCTTTGTTTCACATTTATAGGCCCAGGTCAGCCTGTAAATGAGAACAAGAATTGCTTCATGCCTATTACTTAGGGTAGTGGAAAACACTGATAGATGTTTTCTGCCATGCCAGAGTAGAACCCTCAATGGCTTTTCCCATAAACTGTGTTATACGTAACTGGTGGTTAGAGTCCACGGTACCATGGATACCCTTCTGCAGTTACATTAAGGATTAAATTGATTTTGCAGACAGATCTGGGAATTTAACCACCACTTGTACCACAGTCTCTGTGGGAAAATATATTCTGCGTTCCAAACAATTGACCTTTGGAGTTGATCCAGTTCCTAAGTGGGGACAGCCTGTACCATATTATGTTACATTTTGGGTTTCATTTATGTGTCCTAGAATCAAAGTTTTGCTAGAGCTGGAAAAAACATTGGAGATCATTCATTAGTGGGGCTAATTTTGTAGGTAATGAAGCCAAGGTTCAGAAAGACGGAGATTTGTTTAAGGTTATTCAGCCACTTTGGTCTCCCACCTCCAAGCCAATGCTTTTCCCACTATCCAAATCATTTTGTGGTCATCTTCCCCAGAGAGCCATTACACCACCTGAAAGTTGGGACGATCACATCTTCCTCGGTAAAGAATCAAACAGACTCAATATTTCATAAATATGGAACCAGTTCATTATTCACTTTGCTTTGGAGGTCTATTTACTGTAAGGTGCCCTCATAAAATGAGTAATATTAAGGGATTTCAATCAAGAGTGTATTTATAGGTGTTCCCTTTCAGGGCAGTGGGTTAAGGATCTGGCATTGTCACTGTAGCGCCTCAGGTCGCTGCTGTGGCATGGATTTGATCTCTGCCCTGGGAACGTCCACATGCAAAAGAAAAAAATAATAATGTATTTATAGCAGGCTGGATTTGGTTTCAGTCAAAATTTGAATAACTCAAAAGTATGCTACTTAACCAGTGTTTCCTATATAAAAGGTCCTATTAAGTGCTGAATGTCACCCCAATAAATATTTTTCACAGCTCACGGACACATCTGGTTTTAGTTTTAGGAGATCCATACCATTCATTTAAATGTGGTCTTATGGGAGAGCCACTCATTTTATAACTACATTAGAGAACTTAATACCATTTTGTTTGTTTTATTTACCAAAACCAACTGAAACAGAGTCTTATGAAACCATTGAGAAGTAAACGTTCTCCAACTGAAAAGGTCATATACATAACTTGGATATACTACGTAAGAAGAGCCACCATTATCAGAAACAAATTATTTAGTTTTATTTAAAACAAACTTTCCCATTTGGCATATTTTTCTTCACCAACAAACATTTCCTGAATATCCTTGAATGAGCAGGATGGGAGAGCACTAAAAAAGAAACATCTCGTACATGTTGGTGACATGGTTTTACTGTAACAAATGAGGAGTGACCTAAATAGACAGCTGGCCCTGTAATCTAATTGCAAGAAAAAAAGAAGAGCCACAGATCAACTCTTCAAAAATTAAACAGTCTTCCTTAGTGACAGCTGCGGGTCCAACTTTAATTGCCACATAGTTAACAGTTCTATACAGTCGGTTAACTCCTTCAATTACTAGGCATTTATTTTGTGATCATTTTATCTTGAAGGATATACTAGAGAGTTACCCTAAGAGACAATGCACCACTGTGAGAAAGGAAGTGGGGGGAGGGAGAGGGAGAGGGAAAGGGGCATTGGGGGTGGGGGGTGGTGTCAGAAATGGGGGGGAAGCGGGAGGTTGTTGCCCAAGGGCAGAAGAAGGGGCATTTAATTACACCTGGCTTTATAATGGGGGGCTAAAATAACTGAGGACAGGCCATATGACTTAGCTGGTAACTCTGATGTTTCATTCTTCTCTCATACATGCATTGAAATGAAATCAGAGCTAAATCCTAAGGAAAATTCTTGGCCCTGCCTAGGTGTTGGCTGAGGTCTGGCTCTGTATTGTCAGGGGTGGCCTCTTACTGCTGCGTATGTCCGTGTCTGGTTTCTCAACATTGTTAAATCAAGCTGACTACAAAAGCCTATGACATTTGATCTAGACAATGTCTGCCCTTGAGGTATAGCTAGTAAAATTTAGAACTTACTGCCATTTAAGACGTATTAAAGACTTGATTAAGAGGAATCATATTTATGGAAGGACAGCCTGATGAATGTCGATTCATTCATTTATAAGCTATCTTGGATGAGTCAAGGCAGCAAAGAGGTGCATATCACTACTACAACCTCCACATTTTACTGTCTAAACCTACTCGCTTTCATATCATATTGGCTATTAGCCAATATCAAGAGGCATATCAAACATCCCTATGAAAGTCTGTGCTGTGTTTTCTAAAAAGAATCATGAGGCTGGAGTTCCTGTTGTGGCGCAGTGGTTAACGAATCCGACTAGGAACCATGAGGTTGTGGGTTCAATCCCTGCCCTTGCTCAGTGGGTTAACGATCCGGCATTGCCATGAGCTGTGGTGTAGGTCACAGATGTGGCTCAGACCCTGCATTGCTGTGGCTGTGGTGTAGGCCAGCAGCTACAGCTCCAATTAGACCCCTAGCCTGGGAACCTCCATATGCCGCGGGAGCGGCCCAAGAAATGGCAAAAAGACCAAAAAAAAAAAAAAAAAGAATCATGAGGCTGCTGTTCACTGTGTTCCAAAGTGCCTTCTTTGAGGACAATTCATAGACATATCTCTCTGGTCTCAGCACAGTGATAGTTAGTTTTCTCTAAGCACTAGTCTGTCCCAGACATTTCCCATCAGGTAAGTATAAGTAAGATCATGATTTTGGAGTTCCCATCATGGCGCAGTGGAAACAAATCCGTCTAGGAGCCATGAGGTGGCAGGTTCAAGCCCTGGCCTCGCTCAGGGGGTTAAGGGTCCAGGGTTGCTGTGAGCTGTGGTGTAGGCCAGTGGCTACAGCTCTGATTAGATCCCTAGCCTGGAGACCTCCATATAGTACAAATGCGGCCCTGAAAATCAAAAAAAAAAAAAAAAGATCATGATTTTATTAAGATCCCAAATCATGATTCCCCAAGTCCTTTACAATCAGGAAGTCCAATTTCCTGCAGACATTTCTGAAATTACCCAAGGATATTAACATGCATGTTATATCTAAGCCTGGTGTTGTGCTAATTCAAAAAAAAATTTAATTGCTGTACCTGTAACACGTGGACGTTCCCAGATCGGGGACTGAATCCAAGCAAGCCCCAGCTGTGATCTATGCAGCAGTTGTGGCAATACCAGATCCTTTAACCCACTGCACCAGGCTGGGGCTCTAACCCTTGCTTTTGCAGTGACCAGAGCCTCTACAGTCAGATTCTTAACCCACTGCACCCCAGCGAGAACTCTGCTGGTAAATGTTTAACAAAGAGCTTTCTGGTGGAAAAAGCTATAGATGTGTCGCATGCACTAATTTCCTTGATGTAAATACTCCCACCATGGCCAATGTAATATCACTGAATGTAGAGTTAGAAACAAAAGCATAGTAGCATTTCAATAGTATTTCCACCATGCAGACACACGTGAACAACCTCTGGATCACACATAACAGTAAGATGTAGCAACATATATAGAAGGTGATGAGTCTTAAGTAATCACCATCTTTGTTTTTGCTATAATTTATTTGTGAGTCTATATAACTTAGTTTTTTTATTTATTTGGTTGTTTTTTGGGGGGTACGCTCAAGGCAAATGAAGGTTCCCAGGCTAGGAGTTGAATCAGAGCTGTAGCTGTCAACCTACACCACAGCCACAGCAACTTGGGATCTGAGCCACATCTGCTACCTACACCACAGATCAAGGCAATGCTGGAGCCTTAACCCACTGAGGAGGCCAGGGATCAAACCCACGTCCTCATGGATACTAGTCAGGTTCGTTAACTGCTGAGCCACAAGGCAACTCCTAACTTAGTTTTAAAATAATGACTCTGGTCTTGCTTCAGCAGCCTACACTAAAATTGGAACAATAAAGAGAAATTAGCAAGGCCCCTGAGCAAGGATTACACACAAACTCGTGAAGCATTCCATATTTTTATCAATCAATCTGATACATCACACTAACAAACTGAACACTAAAAACTATATGGTCATCTCAACAAATGCAGAAAAAGCTTTTGACAAAATCCAACACCCATTTAGGAATAAAAACTCTCCAGAAAGTGGACATGGAGGGAACCTACCTCATTATAAAGTCCATATATTACAAAGCTACAGCTAACATTATTCGTAATGATAAAAATGCCAAAACCATTTCCATAAGATCAGAAACAAGACAAGGATGTCCACTCTCACCACTTTTATTCTACATAGTTTTGGAAGTCCTAGTTATGGCAATCAGAGAAGTAAAAGAAATAAAAGGAGGGAGTTCCCATCGTGGCGCAGTGGTTAACAAATGCTACTAAGAACCATGAGGTTGCGGGTTCGATCCCTGGCCTAGCTCAGTGGGTTAAGGATCCGGCATTGCCATGAGCTGTGGTGTAGGTCACAGATGCGGCTCAGATCCCACGTTGCTGTGGCTCTGGCGTAGGCCGGCGGCTACAGCTCCGATTAGACCCCTAGCCTGGGAACCTCCAATATGCTGCGGGAGTGGCCCTAGAAAAGGGAAAAAGAAAAAAAGAAAGAAAGAAAGAAAAGGAATCCAAATTAAATAATGACTCTGTTTAATAACTGGCTTGCAAGATTTCTAAAAGTTTAACAACTGGCTCTCATGAGCCATTACAAGCTGGCTCCCACACATCACTGTCTAATGCCCCACTGAGTTGGGAGTCTAGCTAAGAGTTTGCTCTTTAGTCTGCTAGATTTATAATCTTGGTCTCACCAGGAGCAGGACCCTACTTAGCCTGATCCTTTTCTTAAGTCTTGCCACATGTTCAGAAAGAGTGGGAAGCAGTTTCCTATATGTAATCAGAACCACTCTCTGCTAGTCCCTTGCTCTGAAGTCTGCTGGTAACCAGACTCAGGTGCTCTGTAGAACTGCTACCCACCGCTTGTTGGCAGTGGTCTAAACCATACCTCCTACAAGACTGGCACCCTTCTCGTGTCTCTGCTTCCAAGCTGCTGATTTCCCTAACCTATGACCTCTGACTCTGCCCACAGGCCACTGCTCACACTCAGGCCAAGAGCTTCCTCAGTGTTAGTATCTGCCAAGTGAGGCTTCTCTCTCCTTGGCACCCACCCACCCTTGAACCTCATGGGGCTCCAACCACCTCTACTGCTGCTGCTGCCTGGAGGACCGTCTCCTCCAGCCTCCAGATCTCCACCTCTTACCTCTTCCTCTGTCCTCAATCTCTTACCCACATTTTAAGTTCTAAATAAGCTTTGAAAACTGAGATTCATATAAATGTGACACCAAAAATACTTAGCACAGTAGGATGAAATGGAACTGAAGCGTGATGCTGATTTTATAAAATAGGTATATAGCTATCCCTCGCTTTTAGAAAGTTTGCTCTATGCAATTTCATTTTTATGAAAGATCTACATGAGTACCTTTGTCTGCTAACCGAAAGAAATCCAAAAAGGATTTTCATTTTTGGGGAAAAAAAAAAAAAGGTAAAGAGCAAAAATATAGTGTTTAGCATTAGTCCTACAGTAAGCTGTTACAGACGCAGCACACACACCAAGCACCCCCAAGTTCCTTCCTTAGGAACCACACTCAGCATCTCAACTACACTCAGCATCCTCATGCTGCCATAACTTTGAACTGTGTCTGTGAGCATCTGTACTTTATCTCAATTTATTTTGTGCATATGTTAGCAAGATGTGTCCTAGGATAATTGCTTCTTTGCTTTATAACATTTTGGCTCATAAGAGGCTTCATAGGAATGTTCTACGTTGAGATAGCAGGGGAAATCTCTCTCTCTCTCTAATATTATATACATTACAATATTTATAACATTATACATTAAATTATACCTAAGTATATATTCAGAAATAAAACGGAAAAGTGGTTATCTACGTCTGGTGAAATTATAGGTGATTTTTATATTTTTGTTTTCTAAATTTCCTTCAATAAATACATTTTATTCTGGGGAAAAAAAAAAAAAGGCTACTTAAATGGCAACTCTAACCTGACCTGATATGAGGCATAATGTAGTCTTTATGTACCTTACATGACATGGATAGTTATTATGATTTAAAAAAAATTAATGTTTCAGTTTATAGTGAGTGGTCCCAGAAGCTGCTGGGGTGTTAGGTAATATGTAATATATGCACTAGTTAAACTTCAAAATCTGAATAAGTATGCTTCTGAAATCACACATCATTTTTTTGGAGAGAGATCCCACAGGAAAGTTGGTTGGCCACTAGTGATATAGCTCTTTCATTTTTATAATAGTCCCTTCTTACCCAGGATTCTAAGGCACTAGAAAAGCTGGTGGGGTGGGGGTGAAGGGACATCTTCATCTGCGGGCAGTACCGGGCAGTACTCAGAACCACGCTCCAAGACCTTCTGACTCCCAGAACTCCGCTGAGACTGGCTTCTCTCTTTGCCCTACTCTCCTTGCAGTGACCTTCCCTAAGATGCTTACTTTCTCTCTTTGCAATTCAATTTCCTTTGGGTGTCCCTGGTCCATCAAATATATCTGCATATATTTGAACACTAATTGTAGACGAGGCTCAAAGTTTGTTTTCATGGGATTCATGGGCTCCATGAAAACTGGAAGATAAGCAGATATCTATAACTGCTCCAAGCATTCTGTTACCCTTTAAGAAGCTCATGGAAGAGATCTGGGAAAGTGGCATCCAACTCCACAAGCTGGTCTATTTGTTCCAGTTCCAGCTCACCCAGAACATTTACTCCACTTGCAATTTTCCCTGGTTGCTAGAAAGCTTAGACTCATATTTGTGACCTATCTCCAGCAAACCAATAGAACCTCATACCATGCATTTTGCATACAGAACTGCTGGCTTTATCTTATTTTTTCCACTTTCAGTTTTCTTTTGTCCTGTTTTTCTATGTACTTATTTTTGTCATACTGTATATATGTAATAAGCTACCTTAAATCTTTTCTTCTGGAATAAAGCAGGATATAAATGTTCTTTCACAAAAGTATTTGATAAGGATCCATTTCTTCACACCTAAAGTAAAGGCCCCAAGATGAACTGGCAGCAATAAGAGTTTATGAATGCTTCTCCCGGGAGTTCCTGTGGTGGCACAGAGGAAACAAATCTGACTAGGAACCATGAGGTTTCGGGTTCAATCCCTGGCCTTGCTCAGTAGGTTGGGGATCCAGTGTTGCCGTGAGCTGTGGTGTAGTTCGAAGACACGGCTCGGATCTGGCATTGCTGTGGCTCTGGCGTAGGCCAGCAGCTGCAGCTCTGATTCAACCCCTTGCCTGGGAACCTCCATGTGCTGTGGGTGCAGCCCTAAAAAAAAAAAAAAAAAAAAAGAGTTTACGAATGCTTCTCCAAACAGGATCATCATTCTAGCTTGTCACCTGTTCTATGTTCACCATCAATGCATAAAAAATTTAAAAAATCTCAAAATGGAGAGAAAGCTAAAAAGGGGATTAGGAAATCCTATCTCTGTAAGTCATCTGAAGCATCATAAAGCACTTGATTGGACAACATACTCCCCCCCAAAAAAACCCCTATGGTTTCTGTTCTCGAAGTTTATGATACAGCATATGCAGATTTAAGCATCTCAGCTCACATACACTGACAGGGAATATATCACAATTGCTAAGAGTGCAGACTCTGGCACTAGGTGACTAGTTTGAATCCTAGATCTGCCACTTACTTATCTGTGTGATCTGGGACTAGGTATTTAACGATTCCGTGCCTTAACAAATCCCATCTACAAAGTAGAGATAATAATAATGCCTACCTCATATGGCTAGTGTAAGGATTAAATGAAATAACACATTTAAAGTAGTGCTAGAGGAGTTTTCCATTGTGGCTCAGGGGAAACGAACCCAACTAGTATCCATGAGGATGTGGGTTTGATCCCTGGCCTTGCTCAGTGGGTTAAAGGATCCAGCATT
Organism: Phacochoerus africanus; assembly: GCF_016906955.1. Lineage (NCBI taxonomy): Eukaryota > Metazoa > Chordata > Mammalia > Artiodactyla > Suidae > Phacochoerus > Phacochoerus africanus. Next base: position 114,979,224 of record NC_062548.1, on the reverse strand, counting down.
GGCTCAAGCTGCAGTGTAGGTCACAGATGCGCTCAGATCTGACATTGCTGTTGCTGTAACATAAACCAGCTGCTGCAGCTCTGATTTGACCCCTAGCCTGGGAACTTCAATATGCCCTAAAAAGCAAAAATAAATAAATAAAGCAACGCCAGAGCACATAAAAAGATCTCATCAATGTCAGCTATTACTAGCAATAGGTGAGCGGGAGCAGCACTGCCTTGAGCTTGAGACAGCATCTTGTTTGATTTTTGTGGACAAACACCTGAGGAATGAGTAAAGATTTCCCATCTGACCACCTCTGAGAACGGGCCAAAAAACTCTCGCTTACCTAGAAGCTTTGCGTGGCTACTCTTTCTCCTGTATTTCTAGAGGCAGAATTATGTGGTAGAAAGACGAGGTGAACAACGAACTGTTCTGAGCCTCTGTGCTTCCTTGTCCCTCTCTTCCGCGTACCAGATACTTGGTGGGAACTGCAGGCACAAAGATAAATTTAGTTTACCCTATAGCAGCTCACAGTAGAGTGTAGGAGATAAATGCAACAACAATTATAAGATAGGATGATGAAGCAATATAATGAAGGTATTTTTTTCTTGCTCAAAAATGCACTGTGGAAAAACAGTAAGCTATGTGAAAGCGCTCTGTAGAGAGCAGAAAGCAGTTCCCACGTAAAACATTATTACTGCTGACCCTCAGGGCCCAATTTAATTTATTTCATCTAGGAACACCAGGGCAACCAACCTTGTGGAACCGTAGGGTAAAAATCCCTTATTTGCAATGTCAAGCTTTTCCAGCAGAGTAACCCCATTCTTGCTTCCCAAACGCGCAAATCCAGTTTCAAACATGGGTAATACAGTCTGTGTTTCCCGCCTAACAAGACCCGGGAATTGGCTTGCAACACCAGGGATTGAAACCAAGAAAAGAAAGGCGAGGCGGGAAGAGCACAAGAACTACGTCGTCAGCTGAGCGCCCAGCCTCAGGGAGCTGGGAAGCGGGAAGGTCAGCCCTGCCTACGCGCGCCCTGCGTAATGGGAGCTTTCCCAGAGCATCAAACCCCCGGGAGCCTTGAGGGCGCCTGCGCAGCCGCGACGATTCGGCGCAGTGGAAGTGGAGAGGGAAGGCGACGCACCTGCGCAAAGGCGGCGACGCGGCGGCGGCAGAACCGAGTCTAGTGCGATTGCGCCGCGGCTGGCGGACGAGGGGCGGGCACCGCAAAGGAGTGCGCCGTGCGGCTGCGCGGAGGCCTGCGTGGCGCGGTGGCGGGGAAGGGCGGTGTGGAGTGAGTGGCGCTGCGGGTGGGGCCGTCGGCGGCGCTGGTGAGCTTTGCGGAGTTGGGCGGTGCCGAGGAGGAGGAGGTGGCGGCTGGGTCTGACGCGGCCCGGTTCGTGGGGGCTCCGCTTGTTTATTTATTTATTTATCGTGTGTGCCTCCGAGCGTGCGGCGCTCCACTACTTGGTGGGGAGGGGGTGGGGGGAGGGCCTGGGGGAAGGGGGAGTTGGAACCGGGGTCGAAACGCCGCGTGACTTGTAGGTGAGGGAACGCCGAGCGGTCGCCGCAGCCTCTGCCGCCGAGAAGCCCTTGTTCCCGCTGCCGGGAAGGAGCGTCTGGTGCCGACAAGATGGCGGACGGGGAGCTGAACGTGGACAGTCTCATCACCCGATTGCTGGAGGGTGAGTCCGGGGCCTGGCCGGCCGCGGAGAGGGGAGGTTCCCTCAGCCCTGCTTCCTCCTCCGCCAACCGGAGCGGGCGGGAACCCCCTTTCCCGCCCCAGGGCGGCCGCCGAGGAGCGGGCTAAGAAGCTGGTGGGCCGGAGGAAGCGGGCTCCGGGAACACGGCCCGGGGTTGGGGTGGGGGGTGGGGGTGAGGCGGGCCAGAGGGGCTGGCCCCGCGGGCGGGCAGTGCCCCTGCGGACCTTCGGGGACCCGCACAGCGGCGCGCCGGCCGGGGGTAGAGGAGCCCCGGGCTGCTGGGTGACCCTTCCCAAAGAGGGTGCCTGGATGCGTGCTCCTGTGCTTTGTATGCCGGTGGAAAGTGTATTCCTTCTCTGTTCTCTTTGTGCCTTGCCCTTGGCTGCCTCCGATTCTTGTTCTGGGAGTGGATTTTATAAAATTTTCTCCTTGAGAAAACTGTTTGATCTGTTCTGCATTTTTACTTGATGCTTCCAGGACCAGCTCTATTTAAGGAGAAGATGGAGTTGAGTAGCTTTCATTTATTATTTAGCTTTAAAAATGAGTAAAACAAAAGTATTTGACCGAGCTGAAGATGCACGCAAGAAATACGAAATATGTAGACATGTTTACTGAAGCGCTTGGTTTTCGGGTTTGAGAATTTAACAGGTTTGAGCAGGCTTTAAATTCTGCATGAACTTAGAAAAGGTCGATTGTCAAGCTTCGCTTGTGTTTAAAAGATATTTACAAGTCTTCACAGCTTTTGAAGTTTCTGGGCCCTTCTGTTTTTATTGGATAGTTTTATGTTAGGGTAAAGAGAAGAGATGGAGCGGCCAGGATGTTATTCAAAGTCAATCGCGATTTTCTGCCAGTGAAACCCTTTGCCCTGAAGTTTGCGTCATCGCTAAACTGCTTTTAGAGTGTGTAGAAAAGAAACTAAGCTATTAAAAGAAAAAAATGTAGAGTCCTCTCTCAGAAAGCATGGAAGGGTTGCATGTGCATTGTTACTTGCTTTCAAATTTCCCGAAGATAAGTGTTTGGTACAGTGAAGCAGTGTGTGCTTACATTTGGAAAATCTTCACAGAAGATTATATGTTTGAGGGGCGGCGGAGAGGGCGCTAGTTCTTTTTTATCCGCCCATGTATGTATCTCTTCAGTTCTGTGTGTACCGTTGTGTAACAAACTACAGTATATTTGTTCCAGATGTGCAAGCGTTCCAGCAGTCTAAGACTGAGTAAAAAGCCTTCCTGCAGTCGTAAGACTGAATAAGGAGCAAAGTTTTACAGGGAACTCTTATTTGCCTTTCCTTTTACTATCAAGTTATTCTTGGGAGGCCCCCTGGTGCCTACAGTCCGTGTTCACTGTTAAAGACTGTGGATTTTAACAGATGTGAACATCTTACTGGGTCCACGAGACGTTTGCTTTGGGGGAAACATTTTGTGTGTGTGTGTGTAGCTGTGCGTTATTCTAAGGGGGAAATACAGCTATGTAAAATTTTTAGTGTCTTGTTAACTTTGAGGGATATTTATGCCCACCACCAACTGGTACAAAAAACTTTTATACGTTTTAAACTTAGCTTGTAAAATTGAAATATTTGAAAATCCGATGCTTGTTATCTCAACTTCCTCACTTTATTTTCCATATATTTACATATTTATATACTTAATAGACATAAAACACAGTAGACTTAAGTGTTTTGAAATATTTAACAGGGGGCCTTTTGTCAGTTGCACCTTTTTATGATTTAACTAAGAAACTTCACTAGTGGATTTTTCAAGGGTTATTAGAAAAAAGATATCATGGGGGAAATAGGCTAAGTAATTTGTTTCTGTGAATTCAAATTACATGAATATTCGGCTCTGGTTTCGGATGATTTCTTTCTTCCCTTCCTTTTTTTCCCCTTCCTTTCTTTCCTTCTTCCGTGATTTCTAGTCCAGACATTTTCTCCTTTTAAATTAGCAAACATTTATTGACCTGCTTTGTGCCAGTCACCAGGAATCCAAAGATAAGAGAAAATCTCTTCACTCAGGGAACTCCCAAATCCAAACAAGGGACTTTTCCGGCTTTTTCAGCCTGCTCTTGGGCAGTGAAGAATGTTATTACTTGCTTCTTAATCCCAGGAAGTATATTTAGTTTTGACAGTGCCTCCCTGGGATTCTTAAATTCTTCAGGCTTCTCTTACTCCCCTTTCCAAAATCTAGACCTATTCAAAGACATCCAAAAACTGGCTTGGATTTTCTAATAAGTAATTATTTTTAGTCTTCAAATAAAATCTTTTTTGTCTGCCTTGATTTTCAGTGATGTTACATGCTAACTAAATTTGACTCAAATTCAAGTAAAGCTGCCTAGCAGAATAGCTGTAGGTGGTGGTGTTGTTTTTAGTATTAAATGAAAGTACAAATTAAAATTTGCCCTAAATTTCTCTGCATTGGGGCAGAAATCAACAGAACACTTTAAAATGTTTTTCGTAGTTCCACAATGCATTCTTGACTTTTTAAAAAATTATGTCATATTGGCAGTCAGCTACAAAACTTGTAGTAATCTTTTGAGTTGCTTTGTGTTTTTTAGATGGGCAAATCATGTAAATTTTCAAAGTGTCTTTTACATTTAAATGTTTTATTATTTAATGCAAAACAGTGTACTAATTTATTGTTTGGATAATGCATATTCTTCTAGTGTATTTTCTTGGAGTAAGTTTTACTTACTAAGAAGCCAAAGATGCTTGTCACTTTGTCCCCTTTAGTGATCCTGGTACCACGTTCTTGTGGCTTGTGCTTTTGACTGGTTATTTAAATTGAAGCTAGGAGTTCCTGTGGTGGCTCAGCAGTAATGAATCCGACTAGTATCTATGAGATTTGATCCATCCCCTTGCTGTGGCTGTGGTGTAGGCCGGCAGCTGCAGCTCTGATTCAATCCCTAGCCTGGGAACTTCCATATGCTGCAGGTGCCGCCTTAAAAAAATAATAAATTGAAGCTAGTTGCTATCTACGGGCATCCTGGAAAATACAATAAAGGCTTTTTACTTTGAGCAGCAGTTCCAAAAGGAGTTAGGATGGCAGTGGGAGTATGGAGGAGTCACCTGGGAAGCTTTATTCATACTCCTAAGTGTTGAGTTCATTTTGGAGGTGGTGAAATAGGATGAGTAGAGCCTGCTTGTTTGGAAAGAGGGTAGCATGGAAAACTGCCTCCTGATGGTTAGGATAGTGCTAGCTCTTGATCCAAGTGTTAAAAAACTGGGCCGTATCAGTTGATGATAACTAACATATGCCTATTTAGTTATATATATATTTGGTTATGTTATATCATGTATGTATATCATATATACATTTAAAACTATGAATGTGTCTGCTATTTGCCTTTTTCCTGATTATAAAAGTAAGCATTCTTATTGTAGAAAACTTGGAAATAGTGAAGAATTAAAACCAAATCCCCCTCATGATTCCACAGTTGAGGGATAACTTGTTGAAACTTTGATGCATTTTTGTTCACATACCTTATGTCTTTAGAATATTATTTATATAGCTTTGAGTTAATTTTCAAGTGTTTCGTCATAAAAAAGAGAAAAACTATTTCATCATGAACATTTTTCCTTGTCATTGAAATGTCTTCAGAAATACTTTAAAAGGTATTTGCAGTCTGATAAACGTTTACTTAGTTTTTTTGTTTTGTTTATTACTTTGCTACAAAGCTAAGCTTGAATATTACAAAATGAACTCTAGAATATTAGCACAGTGTTAGTAGACTGTTAATATAAACTTAACCTGGCAGGCTATGATTGTGTTTATTTTTGGCTTACTAATAGCTTTATGAAATCTTGGGATATGTGTTCTTATTTTGTTTTATAATCCATTTCAGTTCATCTCAACCTTCCAGGTGTCTAAATTTGTGGAACTATTGTGATCATCTAATATACATTTTTCTTTTCTTTCTTGTGGATCATACTCTTAAATATTGTTGGGCTGATAGACTAAGCAATTGAATTTTGAAAAAAGGAATGGTTTTGAAAAAAATAGATTAATGAAACCATATTAAACCTTCCCTTTTTAAATAAGTTTTATTGAGATGTAATTCACATACAATTTCACCTATTTGAAGCGTATGATTGATTTTTTTTTTTTTAGTGTATTCACAAAGTTGTGCAACCATCAGTTACAACAGTCAACTTTAGAATGTTTTCACCACCCTCACCTTCAAATACAATCCTGTTCCCATTTGCTGACACACTCCTTTTCCCTTCACTCCTCCCCTCCAGCACTAGACTATCCCTAATCTACTTTTTATCTATGGATTTTGCCTATTTTGGGCATTTCAGATGAATAAAATCATACGTAATCTCTTACAGTTGACAACTTAATGTTTTTTACATTCATCCATGTTGTAGCATGTATCAGTATCTCATTCCTTTTATGGCTGAGTAATATTTCATTGTATGACTGTACCACATTTTATTTATCCATTTGTCACTTGATGGACCTTTGAGGTGTTTTCCTTTTTTAGCTACTGTAAATAGTACTTCTATGAATGTTCGTATACAAGTGTTTGTATGGGAATATGTTTTTCATTTCCCTAGGATATATAGCTGGGAGTGGAATTGCTAGGTCAAATGGTAACTTTATGTTTAACTTTTTGAGGAACTGTCAGACTGTTTAAAGCCTCTTCCCTGGTTAAATTGTTTAATTATGATGCAGCAGTCTAAAGGTTAGGCAGTTTGAAGGAAGTGGTAGTTGATCTTAACAACCTCAACTTGTGCAGGGAAAGTGTTGAGTGTAAGACCCACTGCCAAATCTGTTAGAAAAGAGCAGGTTGAGGAGCAGGGAATTGTTTGAGGGATACTTTTCTTTTTTTGTATAAGAAACTAGAGAAGGCATAAAGATGGTACATTGTTGAACTGATTCAGAGAATAGGTTGGTTGTTTGCTTGGTTTTCCTGTCAGTTAGTTCCAGCAGGGGAGGGAAACTTTGACAGTTTTTTATTTTATTTGAATACAGAGCTGGAGCTTTTCTGGTAAATGAGTAAAACCAAGATTAGGAGTCATTGGGATTTGGAAATCTATTTACATTTGAGTCTAGAGACAGGATTATATTAAGATTTAAGATTAGTGAGGAAGATAATAAATTTTATCAAGGAGGTTTTTCTTTTCATGTCTCATTTTCCACATTTATCACTGAACGGAGTATCCATTCCAATAGCATACATTCTCAGACAACTCTAACAAGTAAAATAATGTAGGTATATAAGGATGTAAGGATATGTAGAAATAATTAAACTCTCAGTTTCTGAAACAAAGGTAATTGTGGAAGTCTTAGGCTATAGGGATGCAAGAAGAAATATCTTGTAAATGTCAGTAGGCTTAGCAGTGGTGTGATGGCAGAGGATAGTGATTCCCAGTTGAATCTTCCAGGATTTAATTTTGAGCGGGTACAAATTTATACCCTCTAGCAGCAATCACTGCTCCTCTAGCAGCTTTAAATAGCCATTTCAAGGCTTATTCTTTCTGGAAAAATAAGAGGATCAGTGAAGATAGGAAGTAGAAAGAGATCAACTTGCATGCACCCTTCATCTTTCTCAAGATTGTATGTGATTAACTTTGAAGTCTTGGTTATTAGTAGGTGAGTTTTTTTTTCCTTTTTTTCACGACTCCCACGGCATGTGGAACTTTCTGGGCCAGGGACTGAACTCGTGCCACAGCTGTAAGCAGAGCCACAGCAGTGATAACACTGGATCCTTAACCTGTTGAGCCACCAGGAAACTCCAAAATGTAAATTTTTTTATACCTCATTCTCTGGAATACATTATACCTCAAAGATCTTCCTTTTTTTTTTTTTAATTAAAAAAAAATTTTTTTTTGCAGCCTCACTTGTGGCATATGGAAGGTCCCAGCCAAGGATTGCATTCCGGATCAGAGTTGCAACCTACTCTGTTGCTGTGGCAATGCTGGATCCTTTAACCTAGTGAACCAGGCTAGAGATCAGACCCACACTTCCACAGTGACCTGAGCCATTGCAGTCAGATCTTAACCCACAGCAGGGCTACAGAGATTTTCCATCTGTTAGATAAAATGAAAATGCTTTAGTGGCAATTAAGTATTTATTACACAATTAGAGATGTAGAACAAAAAATGCAGAAACCCATTCTGAAGTTAAATAAGTATAAATAACTAGTAGCCAGTCTTTTCCTAGTTTAATGGGGGACTTAACACCCTGGTCTAGGTGGGTACATGTCATACAGCAGAGAAAGTAGTAAAAGGAAAGTGGCAGTTGTCCTTTAATCTGCCTGTGTATTTACTATTCACATATATAGCAAAGTGATTTATAAGAATATACATGGGAGTTCCCATTGTGGCTCAGTGGTTAACGAACCCGACTGGGAACCATGAGGTTTCAGGTTCAGTAGGTTAAGGATCTGGCGTTGCCCTGAGCTGTGGTGTAGGTCGCAGACAGCTCGGATCTGGCTTTGCTGTGGCGCTGGCGTAGGCTGGCGGCTACAGCTCCAATTCAACCCCTAGCCTGGGAACCTCCATATGCTGCGGGTGTGGCCCTGGAAAAAGACCAAAAAAAAAAAATATATATATATATACAGAAACTTCCTAATAATCAAGGCTCTCCCTTCCCAAATTTATCTGCATCTGTGCAAAGACAAATAGAGATATAACACTAGGTGCATAACCTGGTGGGAATATTGCCTTTGGGTCTTGATATATGCCAACACTGTATAATTTGGAGGGTTTGGCACAGTTTATTTCATCATAAAGGAATTTAATCCTTAGAATGTTTATCAGAGACTATTCCTGAGTTCTCATCAACTACCAAACTATTGACCAAAACATTTTGCTTTGATTGCTTGTGTAACACCATTTTACCTCTTCCCTTATCCTGCCTCCTGTTTTCCATATTTAGAGAACTCAAGTTATTTTTTCAAGAGTTCCCACTATGGCTCAGCAGATTAAAAACCCAACTAGTATCTATGAGGATGCAGGTTCAATCCCTGGCCTCGATCAGTGGGAAGTCATGTTTATACTGATTAAAGATAAAGGTTCTGCATGTATTTTAATTTCAGCTCTACCCTAGTTGCTTCTGCATTTGGGGGATGATAACAAGTGCCTGCTTCATACTGTGTCTGTAATGATTAAACTGGTAAAAACACTTTGAACATAATAAAAGCTCAGAAAAATGTTAGCTGTTATTGTTACTGTTTAGTATAAACCTGAGCTGAGAGAAGGTAATAGAGGGCTTCTTATGCTGCTGAGCCTTGGACTTTCCCCATGGTAATTTTCGAGATTGCTGTTCCTCATGAAGCTCCAACAGATGTGCCTTCCACATTGTGTTTATTGCATACAACCACTTATACATGGTCTGTCTGTATGTATGTAAAACAGTTCTTTCTTATTCCCATTTCTTAGTTTGTAATCTGGTTTGACATACTAATGTTGGTACTCAGGAGGAGAGATATTTCTAGGCAGAATAAAATGGTGAAAGGTGATTTAAGGAGATTTGGTAGTTTTATTTTGGTTAGGGACTAGAGAGCAATGGATTTCAAACTTTTTGAATATTGGGACTATTTTATATTCAAAAAGAATGGAGAACACGAACTTTTATTTATGTGCATTATTTACCAGTACTGTGTTAAAACTGAGAATTTAAAAATATTCTTTAATTCATGTAACACAAGTAGTGTTTGTTTTCTAAAATGAAATAGTGACAAGTACATCTCTTTTTCTTTTTTGGCCACCCCCGTGGCGTATGGAAGTTCCTGGGCAGGGGATCAAATCTGAGCTGCAGCTGTGACCTATGCCGTAGATGCAGCAACACCAGATTCTTTAACCAACTGTGCAAGGCTGGGGATCAAACCTGTGTCTCCACAACAATCCAAGCCATTGCAATGGATCCTTACCCACTGTGCAACAGCGGGAAGTCCGTTGCATCTCTTTAATATCTAGTTTTGTGGAAGACAGCACAATTCTCATATCTGATTTGTTTCAGTTCATTTTGATGCATCGTTTTGGTTGAATTTGTGAAAAAAATATACTTTTACAGATGTGAAGTTGGAAAAGGAGGAATACTTTAATAGCCTTTTTAGATAATGGTGGATATTCTTCAATATTATACTAAAAATCAGTAGGCGGTAATTTCTTAAAGGTTAGTTGTAATGTAGAATCTGAAATCCATTGATCTTGAGTTCCCGTCGTGGTGCAGTGGAAACGAATCTGACTAGGAACCATGAGGTTGCCGGTTTGATCCCTGGCCTCGCTAGGTGGGTTAAGGATCGGGTGTTGCCCTGAGCTGTGGTGTGGGTCGCAGGCATGGCTCAGATCTGTGTTGCTGTAGCTGTGGTGTAGGCCAGCAGCTACAGCTCCTGTTTGACCCCTAGCCTGGGAACCTCCATATGCTGAAGGTGTGGCCCTAAAAAAGAAAAAAAAAAAAATCCGTTGATCTATCTTTCATTTTACTTATTTATTTTGTCTTTTTAGGGCCGTACCTGCTGCATATAGAGGTTCCCAGGCGAGGGGTCAAATCAGAGCTGTAGCTGCCGGCCTACACCACAAACACAGCTCCTCCAGGTCAGAGCCATGTCTGCAACCCACACCACAGCTCCCAGCAACACCAGATCCATAACCCACTGAGTGAGGCCAGGGATTGAACCTACATCCTCATTGATAGATCTTACAAATGGCTTTGTAACATATATTGATCATTTAAAAAAATACTGGTTTAACTGAGTTATGCAGATGTTCAGTGTTTACACATTTTATACAATATCACCAAAAAAAAAAAAAATTGTTACTAGTACAGTGTATCAGAAGAGTCCTTAAGCTTGAAGAAGCTGTCAAATTGGTGGTGCTGGGTACAAGGTTTCCAGAATTTTAATTTTCACTAGCAACAAATACTGTCAGTTGTTTTCTTTGAAATGACAGGCTCTCTTCCTTCATTTTCAGGAGGATCTGTTAAATATCCTAAGTGTGAATAACCATAGTTTGTCACGTGTGCTTTCCAGTAAAAAAGATGTTCTGTGAAAAAAAGTAGCTAGATCAGCTTAGAACTAAAACAGTCACATGAGTGCCTTTCTTGAAAACAACCATTGTATTTTGATTTGCAACAGAAATGCTTCATCATGCAGAATATTTAAAAGATATTTCCTTGATGGTGGAAATTTGGTTGTTCTTACTGCTTTATCAAGGGCATTTTTAAGTGAAACTGGATCACAATCAGAAACATAGGGCTAAGGCACTCCCTTCTATTCCTGAAATGTCTAGCCCTCCCCTGTATCTGTTACTTTTCTTTCTTCTTCTTTTTTTTTTTTTTTTGTCTTTTTTGCTCTTTCTTTGGGCCGCTCCCGCAGCATATGGAGGTTCCCAGGCTAGGGGTCGAATCAGAGCTGTAGCCACCGGCCTATGCCAGAGCCACAGCCACGTGGGATCCGAGCCGAGTCTGCAACCTACACCACAGCTCACGGCAACGCCGGATCGTTAACCCACTGAGCAAGGGCAGGGACCAAACCCGCAACCTCATGGTTCCTAGTCGGATTCGTTAACCACTGCACCACGATGGGAACTCCTGTACCACGATGGGAACTCCTGTTACTTTTCTTCTTTACTCTTTTTTCATTACCTATCTGTTTACTAGTGTACCTGGAATGATTTTTTAACTTATAATAATTCTCAGACCCCTCTGAAAATCTTGAAAGCCCTCAGCCTTCTCAGGAAAATATACATATATATTCATGTACATACACAGTATTACTGACAGTTTGGGTTATTATACAGAGTTCTTAAAGACCATCTATAGGCTCTGAAGTCACGTATTAATTATTCCTATCAGGCAGACTTGAATTTGAAGTTATGACAGCTGCCTAATTCTTTGATTTAAAACCCAAAGTTCCACATTCTAGCCAGTTGTAAAAATTTTACTTTTTTTTATGGTTTAAAGTAGACTTATATACTAAGTATACAGAAATTGCCATTTTTACCACAAAGAAAAAATTTAAGAAATTTAGGAAATCTGGATTTAAGTTAACTTAGCGTTGCTGTTGATTGACATGTCGCCTTCAGTGAATCTTTCTGGTAGGGTAGAAATTAAAAATTAAAGGTTAATGAGGATTATTACTATGATTTCACGGAGCAGGTATAAACAATAGTGAAGTTATTTTTTCTTGTCATTCCGTTTTAGAGAAGGCAGTTATTAGTAAGAACTTACTGGAGCAAATAGCAGGTAGTTATTGAAGACAATTTAGTATACATGCAGTACACACACAGACATTTATATCATACACCATTTGTAATTTAAAAGACAAGCAGGTTGAAAGGTTTTTACATGAATATGAAATTCGAAGTATAATGGTTGAGTATAATTTTTTGTAATCATGAGAGGAGAGAACTTTTTTGGGGGGGGGGGAGATAACATTTTGCTTAACTGAGGTTCAGTGTTAGTCTTCTGTATTATCAAAATCAGTTGGAACTGTTCATCTTTTTTTTTTTTTTTTCGTCTTTTAGATCTGCATATAGAGGTTCCCAGGCTAGGGATCGAATCAGAGCTGCAACTGCCAGCCTCTACCACAGCCACAGCAACGCCAGATCCTTAACCCACAGAGTGAGTCTAGGGATTGAACCTGCATCCTCATGGATACTAGTCAGATTTCCCCTGAGCCATGACGGGAACTTCCAGAAGTGTTCATCTTTTGATGCTGATCTGTAATGAGATTTTATGTATTTCAGCTTGGAAGCTGTATTTTAATACAAGTAGGTACTGCCAAAACTAATATCAATCCACAAGCATATGACTTTAGTTAAGTGATTTTAGTCACCACTTGGAAGGTATGTAGTTTCCTTTTAGTGTGTCATTACATTGCAGTCAGTTCTAGTGGAAGGTTAGGTGGAAGTTATCAACTGCACGATAAAATGAATTTTGATACTAGCATGGGGGCTTGAAGAATGCTGTTGGAACCCTGGTTTGATCTTAGAAAATAATATCCAGTGCAAATTTGTGACAGAATGAAGATCTCCCTTGTTTTAACTTTTGTCCGCACTGGAACTATATAAAGCAACTTGACTTTTGCTTGTGATTCAAGTAACATTAGTTGTCAAAGTGACTTAGCATAGGGTACATTTCACATATAAATATTTTTGCATTTTAATTTTAGATTGAATTACTAAGAAACATCAGGTCTGCAGCAAAATCTAATGTATAAAATCTACTCAATGTTTGATAGTAGTGATTGAGGGTGAAGAAATTCTTCTCATGCAGAAAAATTTCAGTTATTGGCCACGAACTAAAAACAAACAAACAAAAAACACAATAAAAATTTATCACCACTGAATTGCTATGTGATAGGGCAAGTCGGGATTTCAGCTTTTGTTTCTGATAGACATTTTTGGAACTGACAGTGGTTAAGTTCATCAGAACTAATGAAATATGCCGTTGATACCACTGGTTCAATTGTATGATTAAAACATCTTCCCACTGACAAATTTTCACAAGCTTTGTAAAATTGTCCACCTAAGTATTTTTATGTTCCATGAATATTTTTACTTGCATCAGTGTTTTGAGGGGTTTTTGTTGTTCGTTGTTTTGTTTTTTCCTTAGCTTCTTTTAAAATATTCTTGCCTGTGGCTAGAGGCTGTATAGAGGCTAACTTTTCAGTCCCTTCAGATTCAGTATTGGCTCCTCAAGTAAGCAAAAGTGTTAGTAATATCTGTGAATTCATCAAGAGCCGAGGAAACCACTCAAATTCACTTGTTTGGTTTTTTTCTTTTTTTTTAACTGATTACTTATGTTCCTTCCAGTGTCCTCAACTCTCAAAAATTGTTTTAACAGACTAATAAATGTACTTAAACAAGTTTATTTTCTCAGGACGTATTTCTTTGGCTTTCTTAAACACTATTTAATTAACTCTCCATTAGTAAATGGCTTTTCCTTGCTTGCTAACACATAAACCAGTTGGAAACTTTTGTTGCAGCCTCATTTTTATTTTTGGGGGGGTGGGGTTTGCTTTTTAGGACTGCACCTGTGGCATGTGGAGGCTTCCAGTCTAGAGGTCTAATCGGAGCTGCAGCTGCCAACCTATGACACAGCCACAGCAATGCAAGATCTGAGCTGTGTCTGCAACCTACACCACAACTCATGGCAACACCAGATCCTTAACCCACTGAGTGAGGCCAGGGATCGAACTGCAACCTCATGGTTCCTAGTTGGATTTATTTCCATTGAGCCATGACAGGAACTCCTCATTTTTATTTTTGTGAAGAAATTGTGCTGTGATGAGATGCATTTAAAAATTTTTTTTAATTATTATTATTTTGCCATTTCTTGGGCCGCTCTTGCGGCATATGGAGGTTCCCAGGCTAGGGGTCAAATCGGAGCTGTAGCCACCAGCCTACGCCAGAGCCACAGCAACGCGAGATCCAAGCCGAGTCTGCAACCTACACCACAGCTCACGGCAACACCAGATCCTTAACCCACTGAGCAAGGCCAGGAATCGAACTTGCAACCTCATGGTTCCTAGTTGGATTCGTTAACCACTGTGTCACGACGGGAACTCCGAGATGCATTTAAAATTTTTTAAATTTTCTTGATTGTTACTTTCCTGTGAGTTAAGAATGTTGTGATGAGTGCTTAGTTTCATAATGGAATATGTGTTCTTTTAGCACAGTCATAATGTCATAAATACAATGCCTAGTCATCCAATTCAGTAATAAGATAATCTGCACGCCCCGCCTTAGACATTTATATTTCACTTTCCTCCTTTGACATGATGAGTATGCACTGGTAATAAAAGTAAAATAAAATGTTACAGCACAGCAGTAAGTAGACACTCAGGACACTGTTGTTATGATGGTATCTCTGCAATTTCTAGTACCTTCGGAAACCATGTGAAGCCATGGGGGTGTCCCATATGGTCTCTGTCTTAATTCTGCCATTGTATCCCGAAAGTGCCCATGGATAGTAAATAAACGTATTTCTTCTTTATTTACATTGTCATTTGTTTCCCTCAATACTGTTTACAGTTTTTAGTGTGGCAGTCCTGCACTTACCTATTCATTCCCAACTAAAATAAGTCAGAGGTGAAGGGGAGTAGACAAACCAGTTTTAAAACATTTGAAAATGCAAGAGGACCTAGATTAGCCAAGGCAGTATTAACAAAATGGGAATGCCTATATATTACCAGATACCAAGACTTTATAAAAAGCTATAGTAATTAAAATGCCATAATACTGATGTAAAAATAAACAGGTTAATGTACTGTGTAGAGTGTCTAGAAAGACTCCATTCACGTATGGTCATCTGATTTTTCCACCACGCTAGTAGCCCTGCAAATTCAGTGGAGAAAGATGATCTTTTCAATAAATGATGCTAAATCAATTGACTGTCTTTATGGATAAAAGTGAACTCATACAACTTAACGTCAAAAAAAAATCAGAGTAGGAGTTCCCATCATGGCGGAGTGGAAAGGAATCTGACTAGGAACCATGAGGTTGCCGGTTCGATCCCTGGCCTCGCTAAATGGGTTAAGGATCCAGCATTGCCATGACCAGTGGTGTAGGTCACAGACCTGGCTCAGGTCTGGTATTGCTGTGGCATAGGCCAGAGGCCGGAGGCTACAGCTCCGATTCCACCCCTAGCCTGGGAACCTCCATATGCCACCAGTGCGGCCCTGAAAAAAAGCAAAAAAAAAGTGAAAAATGAGCAGAAGACCTGAACAGACATTTCTCCAAAGACATACCAATGACCAAGAGACACATGAAAAGATGGTTAGCATTACTAAGGGAAATGCAAGTCAAAACTACAATGAGATGTCACCTCATACCTTTCAGAATGGTTATTATCAAAAGACAACAAGTGTTGGTGAGGATATGGAGAAAAGGGAACACTTGTACAGTATTGGTAGGGATGTAAATAGGTGCAGCCACTGTAGAAAACAGAATAGAGGTTCCTCAAAAAATGGAAAATAAAACTACTATAGGATTCAGCAATTCCACTTGTGGATATTTACCCCAAAAAAAATGAAAACACTAGTATGGAAAGATATATACACATCTGTGTTCATTCCAGTATCATTTACAATAGCCAAGATGTGGGAGCAACCTAAGTGCCCATCAATAGATGAATGGATAAAGAGGATGTGTATGTGGGTGAGTGGGGGTGGTGAATTAGAAGTAAGTCAGGAGTTCCCGTCGTGGCGCAGTGGTTAACGAATCCGACTAGGAGCCATGAGGTTGCGGGTTCGGTCCCTGCCCTTGCTCAGTGGGTTAACGATCTGGCGTTGCCGTGAGCTGTGGTGCAGGTTGCAGACGCAGCTCGGATCCCGCGTTGCTGTGGCTCTGGTGTAGGCCGGTGGCTACAGCTCCCATTAGACCCCTAGCCTGGGAACCTCCATATGCCGTGGGAGCTGCCCAAGAAATAGCAACAACAACAACAAAGACAAAAAAAAAAAAAGTAGTAAGTCAAAGACAAATAATGTGTGATTTCACTTACATGTGGAATCTAAAAAAAAAAAAGCAACAAATGAACAAACCAAACAGTCATAGATAGATAGAACAAGCAAGGGATTGCCAGGGTAGGGGGCATTGCGGGAGATAAGAGAAATGGTGAGGGAGGTTAGGAGGCCCAAACTTCCAATAAATAAATGAGTTATGGGTCTGAAATGTACAGTGTGGGGGATACAGTCAATAAGAATATAATGTCTTTGTATGGTGACAGATGGTAGCTAGACTTACCATGGTGATCATGTTGAAATGTAGAGAAATATCAAATCACTGTGTTGCACCAGGAACTAACATAGTGTTGTAGACCAGTTATACCTAAAAGGCAAACAAACTCATGGGAGAAGATAATCAGATCTGTGGTTACCAGAGGCAAGGGTGGGGGGAAGGGTGTCTGATGAAGGTCGTCAGAAGGTACAAACTTCTAGTTATAAGATAAATACCTACTAGGGATGTGATGTACAACTTGTTAAAAATAACCCTGCTGTATGTTATATATGAAAGCTGTTAAGAGAGTGGATCCTGAGAGTTTGCATCACGGAAAACAATTTTTCTATTTTGTACCTATATGAGATGATGGCTGTACACTAAATTTATTGTGGTAATCATTTTGGTAAGTCAAATCATGCTGTATACCTTAAACTTATACAGTGCTGCATGTCAATTATATCTCAAGAAAACTGAAAGGAAAGAAATTTTAAGGGGAAAAAAAGCCTTGACCTTTACTTCAAACCATACACAAAATTAAGATACATTATTTCAGTAAAGTGTCTAGGGAGATGTTTCTTGAACAAGATGCCAGACAAAAGATTAAATTTAACTAAGATGGGTTTTTTGTTTGTTTTTGTTTTTGGTCTTTTTGCCTTTTCTAGCGCCATTTCCTGAGGCATATGGAGGTTCCCAGGCTAGGGGTCTAATTGGAGCCGTGGCCGCTGGTCTTCGCCACAGCCACAGCATCTGTGACCTACATCACAGCTCATGGTAACACCGGATCCTTAACCCACTGAGCAAGGCCAGGGATCGAACTTGCAACCTCATGGTTCCTAGTCGGATTCATTAACCACTATGCCATGACAGGAACTCCCTAACTAAGATGGATTTGAATAAAATATTTCTGTTTATCAAAAGTCAGCATTAAGAGAGTGAAAAAGCAGATCATAAACTGGGAGAAGATACTTGTAATGTAACCAACAAAAGATTCATCTGGAACATGTAAAGAATGCCTACAAGTCAATTTTTTTAAGTCCAGTTTTAAAGAATAAACAAAAACTTAAAACGAACCTCACCAGTAAAGGATGTCCCAATGGCCTATCAAATATATGAAAAGGTATTTGACAACATTACTTCTCAGGAAATGCAAACTAAAATCTCAGTGAATATCACTATATACTCAACAGAATGACTAAAATTAAAAATACTTAGTGTTGACAAGTATTGCTGGTGGGATTGTAATTGGTTTCAACACTCTGGGAAACTGGTGTATCCACTTCTTAATAAAGCTAGTAAGTCTTACCTGTGACCTAGCGATTCTCCTATGTTATATGTGTGCCAAAAGATGTACTTGAATATTCATAAGCATTCATAGTAGCCTCAAACTGGAAATGACCCAAATAGAATAGATAAATATATTGTGGTGGAGTTCCTTGGTGGCTCAGCTGGTTAAGGATCCAGCATTGTCACAACTGTGGCTTGGGTCACTGCAGAGGAACAGGTTTGATCCCTAGCCTGTGAACTTTTGCATGCCATGGACATAGCATATATGTATGTATAGCGGTCTTCATACAGTGGAATAATTAAAATGGTTGCTAAATACAGTGTGCTTTAATCTCAGAGATAACAATAATGAGCAAAAGAGTGTATGTTTTATATTTCTATTTACCTAAAATTCAGAAACAAGTTAGATTAATCTATTCTGAAAGAAATAAGAGTAGTAACCTTGGGCGTTATTGAATCCTTAGGTCATAAGGGAGCCTTATTCTCTTTCTTGACTGGGGTGGTTACTTAGGTGCATACATAATCAAAATGTACTTTATGTAATATCTCAAAATATTTTCTAAACAATATTAGGGTAGATATTTGCTGTAATGGGTTTTTCTTTTCTGGGAAATTTTTGTCTAAAAAATTTTCTGTGGAGGACCTGAAAGAGTATTGACTTTAGAGGTAGAAGACCTTGGTTTTAAATTCTTCTCTGCTGCTTTTACTGTCTCTAGTAATCTTGTGCAGGTTATTTAATCTCTCTCTTTCCTTGTACAATGGAGATAATAAGTTGCCTACCTAATTCCTGGGATTGCAAAAGGAGTAAATGAGATGGCGTGAAACTGCTTTGCGCTGAATTAAGTATGCAGATTTGTAGTATCTTCATAATCTAAAAAGACACTTGGTTCTAGGCTCATATACCCACATATCAGAATTCCTCATGAATATTGTGATGGTGATTTAGTTCCCCTGTGTAGCAGGTTGCCTTGATTTATTTTTTTTTTTTTTCAGTTGACTGAGAGATTTGAGGTGCTCTTGGAAATCAAGGAGTACACATACTGGTGGGAGTTCATAAGGGAGAATGACTTTTGAATTGAAAGACAGCGGGATTACCCTGAGCTGTCTACCCTGTTATCCCAACCATTTTCCTAGTTTACTCCTTAAAATTTGGTCACTTGTCAAGCTTAACCTTTGGAAGAACCTTTAGCTTCTATAACTGCATTTGATCTGTTCTTAGATGTGATTGATTATGACATTTGCTATTTTATTTGCTATTAAGTGGGGGGAAGCCAGTGCCAGTTATAGTTGTAAGAAATTATTGATTGCAAAGTATCTCCTAACTTCAGAGATATTAATTAGGGAAAAAGCAGGCAGTGAAATAAGTTTTGTGCCATGTGTTTTTGTTCCAGTAAATTTTAGTTCTATGAATTAGCAGGACTTATAAGTTGAAGCATATTTAGCTCTGTAAAAATTAGTTGAAGTGTACCTTATTGTAACCTAAATTACTTGCTTGGTCAAAATTTAAAGAGATAATTTTTAGAAGAACTAAAACTAATATAAAATATTCACCACTATAATTTAGGCTGTTTGACACTTTGACACTTCAGAGTGATCCACACTAGTCTTGATTTACTTAATAATCATCGCCATCAAGTTACAACTAAATTTTCTAAAATGTTTAAATTTATTTATTTTCTTTTGGAGTTCCCTTTGTGATGCAGCAGAAATGAATCCACCCAGTACCCATGAGGATGCAGTTCGATCTCTGGCCTCGTTCAGTAGGTCAGGGATCCAGTGTTGCTGCGAGCTGTGATATAAGTCACAGACGTGACTGGGATCCTGTGTTGCTGTGGTTTGGTGTAGGCTGGCAGCTGTAGCTCCTTTTTGACCTGTAGCCTGGGAACCTCCATATGTCATAGTTGCGGCCCTAAAAAGCAAAAAAACAAAAACAAAAAACAAGAAGAGGTGTTTATTTTCTTTTTACGGCCATACCTGCAGCATAAGGAATTTCCTGGGTAGGGGCCAAATCAGGTGCCAACCTACACTGCAGCAGCGATGGGTCCTTTGCCTACTGAGTGAGGCCAGGGATAGAAGCCACATCCTCACAAACTCTATGTTGGGTTTTTAACCCACTGAGCCACAACTGAAACTTCACTATTAAATTTTGATAACCTAAGGTTTTTTAAGAGAAAGAGAAAGGGCCAGTAGAGAAGGTAATGATGAGAGGAAATGATTGCAAGTTCAATTCAGTAGGTCAAACAAGGAACTCTTCATGGATCATTCCTCCCCACCTCATCCCAGGAATTACTGGGAACCATATTAAATTAATGGAGCTTAGGTCACTTGGGCTGCAAGACCTCAAGTTGGCCACTGATGAACAAAGAAGTCTGGATTTCCGTGGCAACAGTCTTGAAGAGCATCAGAAACCAGCAACAGTGAAGATGGAAACCAGAGGTCATTGCATAACCTTACTGTTAGCCATGGGACACAACAGTCATGCTGCCTACATAACTCTTCTGATCTTCAAAATAATGGGCATGACTCCTTTTTAAGAATTACTATTTTATGACTAAATTTTAGAAAATTGACCATTTTATTTATTGTTTATCAGTACGAGGATGTCGTCCAGGAAAGATTGTGCAGATGACTGAAGCAGAGGTTCGGGGTTTATGTATCAAGTCTCGGGAGATCTTTCTCAGCCAGCCTATTCTTTTGGAATTGGAAGCACCACTGAAGATTTGTGGTATGTAAATGGGTAAAGTTGGAAACAATCTCTTTTGAATCCTGGTTTTCCTCCTATATTTACATTGGAGACAATTTAGAGAAAACAGGTAAAAATTTTTGTGAAAAAAAGAATACTGGGTTTTATTACATGAAGTTATAGAAATTGGGACTTATAAAATAACAAGTTAGAGACAAAAAAGTTTCTGTATCTGCAACAGATTAAAAAATTGCAGTTCACACTATATATATAAAGAGTTCTTAGAAATAAGAAAAAGGCCATACAATAGGAAAATTTAAATGGTGAGGGTGGGCTGATTGTAGAAAAAATTCAAAAGCCCAATAAACATAAGACCCTTAGTCTCACTGGTAACCAATGAAATGCAATTTAAAAGCAAATCTGGAACTCTGATCAGATTGGGAAAATGTCAGAAATTGATATCCATTGTTGTCAAGGATGTGGAGATACAGGCTTTCAGTACCCAGAGGGCCTCCATTCCTAACAAGCTGTTGGCCAGAGGCCTCCTTCACTTTACTGTGTGTCCTTTTCCATAAGGTGGCTTCATTATTGAGCACGAGAGAAGGCAGGAGAGAGATTAGGCGGTAACCTAATCTCAGAAGTACAGCCCATCTTACTTTTTAAGTCACTAGCTACAGCCCCCATCAAGAGAAGAGGATTACCTAAGGGCATAAACATTGAGAGTCATTTCTTAGAAGCTGCTTACCAGAGTAACCAAGTTTCCTAAAACTGGGTCTTATTATTTTTTAGGAGATATTCATGGACAGTATACAGATTTACTGCGATTATTTGAATATGGAGGTTTCCCACCAGAGGCCAACTATCTTTTCTTAGGAGATTATGTAGACAGAGGAAAGCAGTCTTTGGAAACCATTTGTTTGCTGCTGGCTTATAAAATCAAATATCCAGAGAACTTCTTTCTCTTAAGAGGAAACCATGAGTGTGCTAGCATCAATCGCATTTATGGATTCTATGATGAATGTAAGTAAATATTATAACTTACTTATTATTAATGGAAAAATGGGGAAATTCATTAATTTTCCATTTCAAAAGAGTTGCTTCAATTCAAAGCTTTTAAAAATAGGATCTATCAAACAGAAGGCTCTCAAGAAGAGAGCCTTTCATGAAAAGGAACCTGAAACTGGGAAACATGTTGTTAATTAAATCAGTTCCTTGGAATCTCCTTAGTCATATTGCTTCAGATTGACTGTAGCTTACTCAGCTAAAAGGCCCTTTTATATATATTTTATACACAGTAAAAATATCCAAGTGGAACACAGGTCCTTACAGACAGTAGCCTCCGGTTTTCTGGTGTCCATTAAGTTTCAGCTCTCAACTTTCTTCTGATATGACAAAAAGTTACTGACCCTGTGTCACAAAAAAACACTGAGAAGTTCTATGAAATTATTTAAAAGTTGAAGTTTATTATTAGAATTTTAATCTGTCTTATAAAACTAGGGAAATAAGGATACCTAACACTCTGAGATGTCCTTATTTGTTGTACTCTGTTTATACTTGTTACAGTGCCAAGTAGAAATTCAATGATAAATACTACTTAAATACCTGGAAACTCTCCTTTTTTGGCAGTAAGTTTATGCTGTGTTACCAATGCATTAGAATTAAAATAGTCTCCAGAGACACCGTTTTTAGTTCTGCTTACTAATGTGGCTAGGAATTTAACTAGTGATTATGTCTTTTTTTTTTTTTTTTGTCTTTAAAAGCTAGGGCCTCACTTGCAGCATATGGAAGTTCCCGGACTAGGGGTCCAATCGGAGCTGTAGTTGCCGGTCGACACCAGAGCCACAGCAACTCAGGATCTGAGCCACGTCTGCGACCTACACCACAGGTCACAGCAACGCCGGATCCTCAACCCACTGAGCGAGGCCAGGGATCGAGTATTATAATGATTATTATAATACACAAGTGTTATAATGATCTTAAAGTGATTTGTTTCATAAAACATCTAGCACAGTCTCTAGTTTTTATAACTGCTGAAAGTACTGAATGTTTATTATATTTATTACCTATTTTAAAAGTACAGGTAACATTCATGATAGGAAAAACAAATGCTAAATAGAAAATTATAATCATTCATAATTCTGTTGCTGTGAGACAACTAATGAGAATAGTTTTAGATTTATTCTATTTGCTTGTCCTTTTTATAGGCAAACGAAGGTTTAATATTAAATTGTGGAAGACCTTCACTGATTGTTTCAACTGCTTGCCTATAGCTGCCATTGTGGATGAGAAGATCTTCTGTTGTCACGGAGGTAGACTAGTAAATTTGCCTTATGGGCTTTTCTTCCATTATTTAAAAAAGACCTGCAATAATTGAGATGCTGCGGGAAAACAAAGCAGCGCTTTTGTGAAAACTCAAGTGATAAAAACTGGTTTTAAACATCGCTGAAGTCTCTTTTAATCACTAGAAATTCGTGGTTATTTATGCATAATGAAAACACAAATGAATACTTGTCTTTAAAGAATTTCACATAGGAGGAGGATAACCAGAGTTTTGTTTGAAAAAAATGTCTTTCCTTTGCCTCAGTTCTGACAGAAAGACACCCCTGCTATCAGTAGAAATGAGAGGATCATGATTCTTTTACTGTCTGTATTAAATACCTTTCTCATCAGAAAGCAAATATAATTGAGTTTAATATTCTTACATGCTGAGAGTTCTAGGCTCTGTGTAATATGTCAGCTTCAGTCCTAAAGGTAATTTTTTTTTAGTAGAGTGATATGTTATCTGTATGTCTTGTTAAATAAATAAGCTTGACTGTATGGAGACATGGGTTTTGTAGAATAGACTTGGGAGAGGTGAAGAGGACTTGAGACAATCTTTTTTCTGTGTTGTCTAGATTAAGTCCTATGTGGAGGACTGGCCCAACTAGAATAGAATGTCAAATGTATGTTGTGGAATGATGGTTTCAGAGTACAGAAATTTGAACACTGAGCAAAGGATTCTGTTGAATGGTTTAACAACCATGTTGGGGTTTTTGTTTTTGTTTTGTTTTTTGTCTTTTTAGGGTTGCACCCACAGCATATGGAAATTTCCTAGGCTAGGGATTACATTGGAGCTGCAGCTGCTGGCCTACACCATAGCCACAGCAATGCCAGATCCAGGCCATGTCTGCAACCTGCACCGAAGCTCACAGCAACACCAGATCTTTAATCCACTGAGTGGGGCCAGGGATTGAACCTGAGTCCTCATGGATACTAGTCAGGTTCGTAACCTGCTGAGCCACAATGGGAACTTTACATGTTGGATTTTTAGCAGGGAAATAAAATAATGAAAATATTGTAAGAAAATTAGTTTTCATCAGAAGAATTAAGGTAGAAAATGCTCAAAGATAGATGCTTTTGTCTAGGCCTGAAGTAGTAAGTTGTTTATTCTCTGGTAGAACATAATATACTATGTTAATTGAAGCATTTTACCCTAGATACTACACATTTAAATTATAGCTTTTGCACATTAGTGTAGCAAAGAACGGAAATGTAGCAATATGCAGTATGAATTTTAGTTTCATTCTTTGTGATGATACTTGAATTATCTACCAAAGAGAAATGCAAGGTTATATTTGTGTACTACTTTAAAGATTTTAAGGTATTTTCATGTGCTTTTTATTGTTTATCATACCTATCTATGAAGGGCAGAGAATGGTTGGAAGAAAAGTGGTAGGAATTTTTTCCTTAAAAAGTCTTTAAAATGAAAAAGAGTTTTATTTCTCTGGTAGGGAAAAGTGGAAAAGACCTAATCATAGTGTTCTGTTATATCAAAGTGGTATTCTAGTTAATAACCCAATAATTTGGAGTTCTTGTCGCGGCTCAGTGGTTAACGAATCTGACTAGGAACCATGAGGTTGCAAGTTCGATCCCTGGCCTTGCTCAGTGGGTTAAGGATCCAGCGTTGCTGTGAGCTGTGGTATAGGTTACAGAAGCAGCTCAGATCCCACCTTGCTGTGGCTGTGGTGTAGGCCCGTGGCTACAGCTCTGATTCGACCCCTAGCCTGGGAATCTCCATGTGCTGAGGGTGCAGCCCTAAAAAGACAAAAAATAAAATTATCCAATAATTTAAAGGTAATATTAAAAGGAACAGTATCTTTAATATTAAGTATCTTTAATATTACATAGTGAATCTACTTTGATTAAATGCTTTTTATTTGACTAAAAATTTTTCAGATGTCAGTACTATGAATCATCTTTTTGTATATTATAGGACTGTCACCAGACCTGCAGTCTATGGAGCAGATTCGGAGAATCATGAGACCCACTGATGTCCCTGATACAGGTTGAGTATATAGAGAAGTTTAATGAATTTTTTAATGTAAAATATTGGCATATTCAAACTTAATTATATTTAATGAATATAGGATTGTACTGTGAAGTAAATAATAGAGGTTTTTTTTTTTAATAGTCAATAAGCTAACTACAGATTATTTGGAGTAATATAAAATAGTTCACTTTCTACTAATTCCCCCCAAGGTACAGAAGTTTAAAATGTTTAATAGTTCTATTAAACTTACTTTTTGCAAGAGATCTTGCTATTGAGTCCCCTTACCTTCCAGTCTTTCTAAGTACCTTCATTCATATCAGCATTGGTTATGTTCTTCAAACACTTGTTCAAAATTTCTTGAGTTCTTTAATTAAAATAATCTTACCCAAGGATGTAATTACCATTTAAATTATCTAGTAGTTTTCTGTTATTCTTCACATCATCTATGTTTCAGATATTTAGAACTCTTAAGGCTTTTGAGACACAGAAGTCTCTTGGAGATGTGTGGTGAATGTTTGGAAAACTGTGAAATTTTTATGTGGGGAAAAGAGAAAATTGACTATCAGGTGTGAGAGTAACTTTCAGATAAGTAAAACAAAAGCAGAGAAGTTCCAATCTCTTTATTGATTAACAAATGAACCTAATTAGCTTTAGAGATAAGTTCTAGACACAGTTGCCTCTTAGCCTAACTTTTCTGTTGGCTTTTAAAATGATAATTATTCATATGTGAGTACCAGTGTATGTACTGATTATGATGTTCACATCATAAAATACCATGAAAACCTATGAATTGAATGCAGTTAAGTTGTTCTGTTTCCCTCGTTCAACTTTTGTTTAAAACATCAATACCTTTTTGTGTGGCATTTTCTGACAACCAGTTTTTCAGTGCCACAGCCAATTCTCCAGCAGCAGCAAGTAGGTGTGGCAGTTCATTTCAGTTCTGATACTAACCCTTGGAGTTACCCAAGATCCAACTGGCTAAGGGCTCCATTCCACAAGTTTGCCCCCACTTCGGTTGCCAGCCTCAAGTTAAGTTCCCAGAACAGTACTTCTGCCTGACCAACTACAGTCAAAGGTTCCTATAGCCACCTCCTTGATGCTTTACTTATATTTACCAATTATTATAAAGGATACAATTCAAGAACAGCCAAATGGAAGATGCATAGGGCATTGGTATGGGGAGAGCCCCATTTGGGAAGTGAACAGTTCCCACACATTTTGACATCCATGGGTTTACCAACCTGGAAGCTTGCCAGATACAGTTGTTTAGGAGTGTTCTTTTGTTGTTTGTTTGTTTTTATTAAAGTATAGTTGATTTAAGTGTTGTGCCAGTTTCTGCCAGTGGAGTGATCCAGTCCTATGTGTGTATGTCTGTGTGTGTGTGTGTATATATATATATTTTTTTTTTTTTCTTTTTCTCATAATTATCTGCCATCATGGTCTACACCAAAAGACTAGATATAGTTCCCTGTGCTGTACAGTAGGACTTCATTGCTTATTCATTCTAAATGTAATAGTTTGCATCTACTAACACTGAACTCCCAGTCCATTCCACTCCCTCCCTACTCCCCCATGGCAGCCACAAGTCAGTACTTTATGTCTGTGAGTCTGTTTCTGGTTTGTAGATAGGTTCATTTGTGCCTTATCTTAAATTCCACATATAAGTGATATCACATGGGATTTGTCTTTCTCTTTCTGACTTATTTTGTTGAGTATGATGATCTCCAGTTGCATCCGTGTTGCTATAAATGGCATTATTTCATTCTTTTTTATGGCTGAGTAGTATTCCATTGTATATATGTATCACATCTTAATCTGTTCATCTATCCATGGACATTTAGGTTGTTTCCATGTCTTACCTACTGTGAATAGTGCTGCTGTGAACATAGGGGTCCGTGTATCTTTTTGAATTGTAGTTTTGTCTGGAATCTTTATAGAACTTAATTTCTAGCCCTCCACCCCCACCCCTCCCCAGAGTGATGAGTACTGAATGGGAGGGATGAAAGTTCCAACTCTCTAATCATGTTTTAGTCTTTCTGCTGACTGGGCCCCATCGTGAAGCTTTCTGTTGTGTTCTCCCACCTCCCTCACATCACCTCATTAGCAAAAACAGTGTGAAGAGGAGTTCTCGTCATGGCGCAGTGGTTAACGAATCCAACTAGGAACCATGAGGTTGTGGGTTTGGTCCCTGCCCTTGCTCAGTGGGTTAATGATCCGGCGTTGCTGTGAGCTGTGGTGTAGGTTGCAGACTCAGCTTGGATCCCGTGTTGCTGTGGCTCTGGTGTAGGCCGGTGGCTACAGCTCCCATTAGACCCCTAGCCTGGGAACCTCCATATGCCTCTGGAGTGGCCCAAGAAATAGCAAAAAAGACAAAAAAAAAAAAAAGAAAAAAAAAGCAGTGTGAAGGAAAGGGGACTCCTTAGGAATAACAAAAAACTGTCAGGAGGTTCCAAGGTTTTAGAAGCTTTGTGCCAGGAATGGGAACAAAGACCCATTGTATTTTTATTACATCATACTGTTAAAAGCATTAACACAGTTTCTACCAGATTTTTTTTTAAACAAACTTAACGTTGTTGGATTAATTTTCCCATTGTTATTTTTGTAGGGAGACCACACTGCAGGGAGACCATTCATCAGTTCTCAACAGACTTTAATATATTTAAAATGAGGATTGTCTAGAGAGCCATAGGGCTTAGAAATCTTACTATATATTAGGAATGAAAGGGATAAAAAGGTCTTAGCTTACTGATAATGAGGATTGTATTGTTAATTTCATAAAGGAGAATCGATTATTCATCAAATAGGGTTGGGCTGAATGGTTATTAAATTCATTTCCCACTCTTAAGATCTAAAGACTCTGTAGAAAGGTAAGCAATAAAAATATTCATGGACCAGTGCTTGAGTAAATCATGGCTAAACCTCTATATTGGATTGTTAATAACATGCATTTGGTTGCTTGTTTTCAAGTGTGATTGGACTGTTTTGCTCAGTGTTCTTGAAAGTATACTAAAAGAATGATAGCACTCAAAATGCTACTCATGACCCAACATAAACCATTATAAACACTTGGGTAGATCCTCTGTTATCAGTAAGCCACTGACACTGCAGATTGAAATAAATTGTCTCATAACTTACTTAGGTAACACGTTTTCGTATTGATTATAAAAAGAAAACATACATTTTACCAGAATTTGATTATAATTATAGAATATATTTGAACCTAATACAAAACAGTATTTAAACAATAGGGTATTTATTTAAAATAAGGTAATGATAGAAATTTCAGGTTACGTTTTGAGAGCTGTTGATGGTATAGTTCAGACATAAGTTAGTTTCAAGGGTGGCATGTTAGGTTTCTCTTTTCACCATATTTTAATGGGAAGTTTCTGAGATGCTGAAAATGGTCATTTTGACCTTCCATGTTCTCTGTAATCTTTAGAAATTTAATTTATAAATTAACATTTTTTGAAACAATACCTTAATGATTATAATGCTTAATCAGTAGGAACTGGATTATAAACATTGAACCTTGACTCTGAGGTTTGGTTTGGTTCGGTTTGTCTTTTTAGGGCTGTATTGTGGCATATGAAAGTTACCAGGCTGGGGGGTTTGAATCAGAGCTACAGCTGCTGGCTTACACCACACCCACAGCAGCGCCAGATCCCAGCCACATCTGCAACCTACACCACAGCTCCCAGCAATGCTGGATGCTTAACCCACTGAGCAAGGCCAGGGATCGAACCCACATCCTCATGGATACTAGTCGGGTTCATTACCTCTTGAGCCACGGCAGGAACTCTGACTCTGAGCCGCTTATCTTGATTCCATTAAGGTTGAAGAATGCCACATTGTTTTTGCTACCATTATTTGGTTTTTTATGCATCCAGGCTCTCAATATTTTCCAAATAATTCCAAAAGCCATTGCAGTCTAGTTTTATTCTCATGTTAAAATTATAGAATAACATCTTGGCGTTCTCACTGCTTTTTCTGTGGAAACAGACTGGAAAGTATGAGCATTGTAGAAAAGTGTGTATTTCAAGAATCTCCTTCTGATTCTTTGACACTACAAAGAGCTTATAAATTGAAACTGTCACAGTGGGTTTTGTATGCTGGTGGTTTTCTTAAAGCATCATGACAGGAACTTAGGAACTAATAGAAGTTAAGTGTACATTGTACCAACTCTACAAGATATTTTAGATACTTCCCCTATCAAGACAAGCTATATACTATGATCCAAAATGAAGTTCTCCCTGATAAGCTATGTTTTGAAGTATATAAATTATCAGAAAAATCTTTAAAGTGACTCATTGTAAAACATTCTACCCTTAGTACCATAGTTCTTAGAAAACCAACTTAATATCACCATCTCAACATCCAC